>NC_132796.1:52936566-53247731 GCF_048418805.1 Vulpes vulpes
AAAACAGTTCACTTACTAGACTACCACTTTATTATAAAAGAATGAGACTCAAGAACAGCCAGATGGAAAAGATACAGAAATGTGTAGGGAAAGGAGTGTGGAGCTTATATGCTTTCTTTGGATGCCCCCCTCTCGGTCCCTTCACATGTTCACCAACTTGGGAGCTCTCTGAACCTCTTCAGTTTGAATTTTTATGGAGGCTTTATTGCATGGACATGATTGATTACATCATTAGCCTTGGTAAGGCTCCAGACTCTCCCCCTTCCCTATCCTCTATATAAATGATTGATTCTCCTGGCTACCATCCCCCGTCCTGAGGCTATCTAGAAGCCCCTAGCTACCAGTCTTCTGGTTTATGGTCTTGTTCACATTTTCTGTTTCTGCAATGACCAGCCTGGTTGTACTATCCATTATTGAAAGTAGAGTATTGAAATCTCCAACTTATTATAGAACTATTTCTCCTTCAGTTTTGTTAATATTTGCTTTGTATATTTTAGGGCTCTGTTCTTATGTTTACGAGTATTATATATTCTTGCTAGAGCAAACATTATATCAATATGTAAAGTCACTTTTTTGTCTCTTGTGACCTTTTTATATTTAAAGCCTATGTTTTTCCTGACAGTAATATAGTCACCCCTGTGCTGTTTTGGTTACTATTTTCATGGAACATAGTTTTCAATCCTTCTACTTTCAACCTCTTTATGTTCTTATCTATTTTTTAAAAGATTTTATTTATTTATTCATAAGAGACACACAGGCAGAGACATAGGCTAAGAGAGAGAAGCAGACTCTATCCAGAGAGCTGGATGTGGGACTCAATCCCGGGACTCCAGGATCATGTCCTGGGCCAAAGGCAGGCGCTCAATCACTGAGCCACCCAGGCGTCCCTGTATTCTTATATTTATTTATTTATTTAAATATATGTATTTTATTTATTTATTCATGAGAGAGGCAGAGGGAGGAGAAGTAAGCTCCATACAAGGAGCCCAATGTGGGACTTGATCCCGGGATTCCGAGATCACGCCCTGAACCAAAAGCAGACGCCCATCCACGGAGCCACCCAGGCGTCCCTGTATTCTTATATTTAAAATGAGTCTCTTGTAGACAGCATATAGATTCTGCTCTTCTTTTTTAAATCTAATCTGCCAAGCTCTGACTTTTACCAGGAGAGTATAACCCATCTACATTTAATGTGACTACTGATAAAGAGAAATTTACTTCTGTCATTTATCTGTTTTTTTCCCCTCACCCCCTGAAACAACCTCTGCTCTGGTAACCATAAGTTTGTTTTCTACAGTTAAGAGTCTATTTCTTGGTTTGTCTCTCTAATTTTTTTTCCTTTTCTAGCTTGGCTTGTTTCTTAAATTCCACATATGAATGAAATCATACGGTATTTGTCTTTCTCTAACTTATTTTGCTTAGAATTATATTCTCTAGCTCCATCCATGTTGTTGCAAATGGCAAAATTTCATTCTTTTTTATGGCTGAATAGTATTCCACTGTATACACATATCACATCTTCCTAATTCATTCCTCAACCAATGGACATGTGGGCTGCTTCCATCATTTGGCTATTGTAAATAATGCTGCAATAAACATAGGAGTGCATATATCCTTTTGAATTAGTATTTTTGTATTCTTTGGGTAAATACCTAGAAATGTGACTCCTAGATGGTAGGGTGGTAGTTCTATTTTTATTTTATTTTGTTTATTATTATTTTTTAAAGTGAACTTATGCCCAGTGTGGGGCTTGAACTTATGCCCAATGTGGGGCTTGAACCCTGAGATCAAGAGTTGCATGCTCTTAAAAAAAAAAAAGTTGTATGCTTACTGACTAAGCCAGCCAGGTAGGCCAGGTAGTTCTACTTTTAAATTTGTGAGGAACTTTCATACTGTTTTCTGCAATGGCTGCACTGGTTTGCATTCCCACCAGCACTGCACAAGTGTTTGTTTTTCTCCACATCCTTGCTGACACTTGTCTCTTGTTTTTTTTTATTTTAACCATTCTGACAGGTGTGAGATCTCATGGTAGTTTTGTATTTCCCTGATAATGAGTGATGTTGAGCATCTTTTCGTGTGTCTGTTGGCCATTTGTATGTCTTCTTTGGAGAAATGTCCAAATGTTCATGCCTTCTGCCCATTTTAAAAATCAGGTTATTTGGGTTTTGGGTGTTGAGTTTGATAAGGTCTTTATGGATCTTGAATACTAGCCCTTTATCTGATAAGGCATTTGCAAATATCTTCTCCCATTCTGTAGATTGTCTTTTGGTTTTGTCAACTGTTTTTTTTAGCTATACAAAAGTTTTTTTTTTAATCTCGAAGTCTAAATAGTTCATTTTTGCCTTTGTTCCCCTTGCCTTTGGAGAGGTGTCTAGCAAGAAGTTGCTGCAACTGAGGTTGAAGAGGTTGCTGCTTGTGTTCTCTTCTAGGATTTTGATGGATTCCTATCTCACATTTAGGTCTTCCATCTATTTTGAGTTTATCTTTGTGTATGGTGTAATAAAATGGTCCAGTTTCATTCTTATACCTATGGCTGTCCAATTTTTCTAGCACCATTTGTTGAAGAGACTGTTTTTTCCATTGGCTATTCTTTCCTGCTTTGTCAAAGATTAGTTGACCATAGAGTTGAGGGTCTATTTCTGGGTTCTCTATTTTGTTCCATTGATCTATGTGTCTGTTTTGTGCTGGTACCATATTGATTTGATTACTACAGCTATGTAATATAACTTGAAATCTGGAATTGTGATACCTCCAGCTTCGCTTTTCTTTTTAAAAATTTTTATTTATTTTTATTATTTTTTTATTGGAGTTCAGTTTGCCAACATATAGCACAACAACCAGTGCTCATCCCGCCAAGTGCCCCCCTCAGTGCCCATCACCCAGTCACCCCAACCCCCCACCCACCTCCCTTTCCACTACCCCTTGTTGGTTTCCCAGAGTTAGGAGTCTCTCATGTTTTGTCACCCTCACTGATATTTTCACTCATTTTCTCTCCTTTCCCTTTATTCCCTTTCACTAATTTTTATATTCCCCAAATGAATGAGACCATATAATGTTCGTCCTTCTCTGATTGACTTATTTCACTCAGCATAATACCCTCCAGTTCCATCCACGTCGAAGCAAATGGTGGGTATTTGTCATTTCAAATGGCTGAGTAATATTCCATTGTATACATATACCACAGCTTCTTTATCCATTCATCTTTCGATGGACACCGAGGCTCCTTCCACAGTTGGGCTATTGTGGACATTGCTGCTATAAACATTGGGGTGCAGGTGACCCGGCGTTTCACTGCATCTGTATCTTTGGGGTAAATCCCCAGCAGGGCAATTGCTGGGTCGTACAGCAGATCTATTTTTTATTTTTTAGGGCAGATCTTTTTTTAACTCTTTGAGGAACCTCCACACAGTTTTCCAGAGTGGCTGCACCAGTTCACATTCCCACCAACAGTGCAAGAGGGTTCCCCTTTCTCCACATCCTCTCCATCATTGGTTGTTTCCTGTCTTGTTAATTTTCCCCATTCTCACTGGTGTAAGGTGCTATCTCATTGTGGTTTTGATTTGTATTTCCCTGATGGCCAGTGATGCGGAGCATTTTCTCATGTGCTTGTTGGCCATGTCTATGTCTTCCTCTGTGAGATTTCTGTTCATGTCTTTTGCCCATTTCATGATTGGATTGTTTGTTTCTTTGCTGTTGAGTTTCATAAGTTCTTTATAGATCTTGGATACTAGCCCTTTATCTGATATGTCATTTGCAAATATCTTCTCCCATTCAGTAGGTTGTCTTTTAGTTTTGTGGACTGTTTCTTTTGCTGTGCAGAAGCTTTTCCTCTTGATGAAGTCCCAATAATTCATTTTTGCTTTTGTTTCCCTTGCCTTCATTTTTCTTTCTTTTTTATTTTATTTATTTTTTAAAATTTTATTTATTCATTCACGAGAGACACACACAGAGAGAGAGGCAGAGACACAGGCAGAGGAAGGAGAAGCAGGCTCCATGCAAAGAGCCCGATGCAGGACTTGATCATGGTAAGCTGGGATCAGGCCCTAAGCCAAAGGCAGACGCTCAACCTCTGAGCCACCCACGCATCCCTTCTTTCTTTTTTTTTTTTTAAGATTTTATTTATTTATTTATTTATTTATTTATTTATTTATTTATTTATATTTTATTTATTTATTCATGAGAGACACACACAGAGAGAGGCAGAGGGAGAAGCAGGCTCCATGCAGGGAGCCCAACGTAGGACTCGATCCTGATCTCCAGGATCAGGCCCTCGGCCGAAGGACGTGCTAAACCACTGAGCCACACAGGCTGCCCAGGTTTTATTTATTTTTTCATGAGAGACACACAGCGAGAGGCAAAGACATTGACAGAGGGAGAAGCAAGCTCCCCACTGGGTGCCCAATGTAGGACTCGATCCCAGGACCCCAGGATCACGCCCTGAGCCGAAGGCAGATCCTCAACCAGTGAGCTACCCAGTGGCTTTATTTTTTCTTTTATGTCTTCTTTTTTTGTTTGTTTTTATTTAAGTTCCATTTGCCAACATATAACACCCAGTGCTCATCCCATCAAAAGTCCTCCTCAGTGCCTGTCACCCAGTTACCGCAACCCCCCGCCCACCTCCCCTTCCGCAACCCTTTGTATTTTTTTTAAGATTTTATTTATTATTCATGAGAGACACACAGAGAGGCAGAGACATAGGCAGAGAAAGAAGCAGGCTCCAAGCAGGGAGCCCGAAGTGGGACTGGATCCCTGGTCTCCAGGATCAGGCCCTGGGCTGAAGGTGGCGCTAAACCACTGAGCCACCCGGGCTGCCCTGTATTTTTCTTTTTCAAGGTTGTTTTGGCTATTTGGAGTCTTTTGGGTTTTCATACAAATTTTAGGGTTGTTTGTTCTAGTTCTGTGAAAAATACTTTTGGTATTTTGATAGGGATTGCATTAAATGTGCATATTGCTTTGGGTAGTATAGGCATTTTAACAATATTTGTTCTTCCAATCCATGAGCATGGAATGTCTTTACATTTCTTTGTGTCATCTTCAATTTATTTCATCAGTGTTTTCGTGTTTAGTGTTAAGTTTATTCCTAATATTTTGTTATTTTTGGTGCAATTTTTTGATTTTTGTTTTGTTTGCTTTCTTAATTTCTCTTTCTGTTGCTTCATTATTAATGTATAAAAATATAATGGATTTCAGTACATTGATTTTGAATCCTGAGATTTTATTGAATTCATTTATCAGTTTTAATAGTTTTTTTGGTAGAGTCCTTAGGGCTTTCTATATAGAGTATCATGTCATCTGCAAAACTGGAAGTTTTACTTCTTCCTTACCAATTTAGATGCCATTTATGTATGTATGTATGTCTAATTGCTGTGGCTAAGCCTTCCAGTACTTTGTTGAATAAAAGTGGTGAAAGTGGACATCCTTGTCTTGTTTCTGACCATAGAGGAAAAGCTCTCAGTTTTTCCCCTTGAGTATGATATTAGCTGTGGGTTTTTCATATATAGCCTTTATTATGTTGAGGTCTGCTCCCTCTACACCCAGTTTGTTGTGAGTTTTTATCATAAGTGGATGTTGTACTTTGCCAGATGTTTTTTCTGCATCTACTGAGATAATCATATGGTTCTTATCCTTCTTCTTATTAATGTGATGTATCATGTTGATTGACTTGCAAATATGGAACCACCCTTGCATCCTGGAAGTAAATTCCTCTTGATCATGGTGAATGATTTAAAAAAAATTTTTTTAGTAATCTCTACCCCCAATATGAGGCTCCAATTCATGACTCCAAGGTTAAAAGTCTCATATTCTTCTGACTGAGTCAGCCAGATGCCCTGTGAATGATTTTTAAAAATTTCCTGTGGATTTAGTTGGCTAATATTTTGTTGAGGATTTTTGCATCTATGTCCATCGGAGATATTGGCCTGTAGTTCTCTTTTTTTGAAGTATTTTTTATCTGGTTTTGGTGTCTGGATAATGTATGCCTTGTAGAATGAATTTGGAAGTTTTCCTTCCTCTTCTATTTTTTGGAGTCTATTTATTTTCCTTGTGCCTTATCTGCCCTATGCTGCCTTTGTTGGTAGTATGCCATTGTGATTTCCTTCTTTCCCTTTTGGAATATTTTAAAGTTATTTCCTTACTAGTTACCTTGGGGATTACAATCAACATCTTAAATTTATAACAACCTACTTTGAATAATACCAGCTTAGTTTCTTTTTTTTAAGTTTATTTAAGTATTCTCTACACCCAAATATGGGGCTCCAACTCATAATCCCAAAATTAAGAGTCACAAGCTCCACTGACTAAGCCAGCCAGGTACTCCAATACCAGTTTAGTTTCAGTAGTATACAATTACTCTGTTCCCATCCCCATCTCTCCCCTTTATTATTGTTATTGTCACAAATTACATCTTTATATGCTGTAGACCCACTAACATGGATTTCCAATTATGTTTTATCCATTTGCCTATAAGATCGTATCAGAAAAATAATAAATCATACCAAGAGTACAATAATACTGGCTTTTATATTTACTTATATAATTGTCTTTTCCAGTACCCTTTATTGTTTTTCATAGCTTCAAGTTATTGTCTAGTTTCTTTTCATCCAGCCTAAAGGTCTCCCTATAGCTTTTCTTGTAGGTTAGATGTACTGGTAATAAACTCCCTCAGCTTTTGTTTATCTGGAAATGTCTTCATTTCTCCTTCACTTATAAAGGATAGTCTTTCTGGATGCAGAATTCTTGGTTTATATTTTTTTCTTTCAGAATTTTAAACATATCATCCTACTGTCTTACGACCTGCATGGTTTCTGAGGCAAAATCAGGCATTAATCTTATTGAGGATCCCTTGTACATGATCAGTCACTTCTCTCTTAATGCTTTAAAAATTCTTTCTTTGGTGCTCCCTTCAGCACATATACTAAAATTGGAATGATACAGAGATTAGCATGGCCCTGTGCAAGGATGACATGCAAATTTGTGAAGTGTTCCATATTTTTGAAAACAGTATGTAGATTCCTCAAAAAGTTGAAAATAGAGCTACTCTATGACTCAGCAATAGCCCTGCTGGGTATTTACCCCAAAGATACAAATGTAATGATCCAAAGGGGCACCTGTGTCCCAATGTTTATAGCAGCAATGTCCACAAGAGCCAAACTCAGGAGAAAGCCCAAATGTCCATCAATAGATGGATGGATAAAGAAGATGTTGGGATGCCTGGGTGACTCAGCAGTTAAGCGCATCTGCCTTCGGCTCAGAGTATGATCAACCTGGGATTGACTAGGTTGATCGAGTCCCGCATCAGGCTCCCTGCATGGAGCCTTCTTCTCCCTCGGCCTCTGCCTATGTCTCTGCCTTTCTCTTTCTGTGTGTCTCATGAACAAGTAAATAAAATTTTTAAAAAAGATGTGGTATAAATATACACAATGGAATACTATGCAGCCATCAAAAATGAAATCTTGACATTTGCAATGATTGGATGGAACTAGAGGATATGCTAAGCAAAATAAGTCAATCAGAGAAAGACAATTATCATATGATCTCTCTCATATGTGAAATTTAAGAAACAAAACAGAGGATCATAGGGGAGAAGAGGAAAAAATAAAACAAGATGAAATCAGGGAAACAAACCATAAGAGACTCTTAATCATAGGAAACAAACTGAGGATTGCTGGAGGGGAGTGAGGGGGACATGGTCACTGGGTGATGAACATTAAGGAGGGCACGTGATATAATGAGCACTGGGTATTACATACGACTGATGATCACTGACCTCTACCTTTTAAACCAATAATACACTATATATTAATTAATTGAATTCTTTGTCTTTGGATTTTGACCTCTTGACAATAATGTGTCTTGATATTGAGCTTTGAATTTGTCCTGTGTAGCATTCATTTAACTTCTTAGACGTATATATTCATGTATTTACTCAAATTTGGGACAAATTTGGCTATTTTTTAAATTTTTTAAAAAAGATTTTATTTAGGGCAGCCCCGGTGGCTCAGCGGTTTAGCGCCGCCTTCAGCCCAGGGTGTGATCCTGGAGAACCGAGATTGAGTCCCACGTCCGGCTCCCTGCGTGGAGCCTGCTTCTCCCTCTGCTTCTCCCTGTGCCTCTGCCCCCTTCTCTCTCTGTGTGTCTCTCATGATTAAATAAATAAAGTCTTTTTTTTTTCTAAAGATTTTAAGATTTAAATTTTTCAGCCTTCTCTCTCTTTTTTCCTTCTGGGACTCCTATGTGAACTGCAGTGCATTTGATGATGTCTCACGGGTCCCTCAGGCTCTGTTATTTTTCATCATTCTTTTTTTTCCTTTCCTTAGAATGGATGATTTCAATGGTCTCATCTTAAAGTTTGTTGATCTCTTCTGCCTTTTCACATCTGCTGTTGACCGCTGGTGAGTTTTTTCATTTCAATTATTGCACTTTTCAGTTCCAGAATTTCAGTTTGGTTCCCTTTTGTAATTTCTTTTTTTTAAAAGATTTTATTTAAAAAAATAAAAAATAAAATTAAAAATTTTATTTATTTGAAAGAGAGCCATGAGAGCGAGAACAAGCAGAGGGAGAGGGAGAAGTAGATTCCCCACTGAGAAGAGAGCCGGATGCAAGGTTTGATCCCAGGACCCTGAGATCATGACCTGAGCTGAATGCAGATGCTTAACCAACTGAGCCACCCAGGTGCTCCCCTTTTTGTAATTTCTATCTCTTATTGATACCCTCATTTTTTCATACATTGTTTACCTGATTTCATTTAATCCTTATCCATGGTTTCTTTGAGATTACTGGACATATTTAAGACAGTTTATTTAACATCTTTGACTAGTAATTCCAATGTCTGGGCTTCCTCTTTCAAATCTTTTCCCTGTGATGGAGCCATACTTTCTTGTTTATTTGTATATTTTGTAAACTTTTAAAAAAGATTTTATTTATTTATTCATGAGAGACAAATGGAGAGAGAGGCAGAGACATAGACAGAGGGAGAAGCAGGCTCCCCACAAGGAGCCCGATGCAGGACTCAATCCCCAGACCCAGGATCACCCCCTGAGCCAAAGGCGGACACTCAACCACTGAGCCACCCATGTATCTCTATTTTGTAAATTTTTTTGAGAACTGGACATTTTGAGTATTACTATTGTAATACTTGATATTTAGAGGACAATGTCTTTATTGCCCACTTAAGCTTCAGGAAGCTGCACAAGGAACTGTCCCCTTAGGCACCTGACTCCGTGCTGGGGGATGGCAACTACTGGGTAAAAGGCCAACATTTCAAGAAATTTACCAAAACTTATAAGCCTCTTTATCAAGCTCTCCCCTAGACTCTGCAAGTATTTAACTAGAGTCCATAGTTCCAAAATTGTTACTTCAGACAGTTCCTGCCAATTTAATAATTGTTTCAGAGGATGGATGGTTTCCTAGAGCTTCCTGTTCTGCCATCATCTATTATATCTGGCTGGTATTATTTTACTCCTTAGAATCTATTATTATTTTCTTGTAGCCTAGTACATGATCAATTTTATAAGTGTTCTATAGCCTTTGAAAAGAATGTATAATATATTTTGAGGTGTAAATTTCTACACAAATCTATTAAATCCAACAAGTTATTTGTAGTTTTCAAATCTAAATCCTTACTTAATTTGGCTCTTTCTGTCAGTCTGAGTAATGTCTGTCTCTGACCATGATTTTGTCTTTGTCATTGTCTTGTATTTCTAATAGTTTTTGCTTTATGTTTCCCTACTATGTTGTTCTATATAAAAAGTTCAATGACAGCTGTATCTTCCTTTTTGGTCAATTGTGTTCTTTTGCCAGTTTAAACAAATGGTACCTTTCTTGTATAACTTAACACACTTTGTCTTAAATCCCATTTTATCCAATATTAATATTGCTATTTATCCTTTTTTAAAGTTTATTTACTTATTAATCTCTACACCCAATGTGAGGCTTGAACCCATGACCTTGAGATAAGAGCCTTCTGACTAAACTAGCCAGGTACCCCTCCATTTCTGCTTTTTTAAAAACCATATTTACCAGATGAGTTTTTATCCTTTTATTGTCAACATTTCTCTGTCATTTTGTTTTAGGTCTGTCTCCTGTAAATAACATATAATTGGATTTTTAAATTTTTTTTAAGATTCTATTCATTATTTGAGAGAGAGCGAGCATGAGCCAGGGGTGGGAGAGGGCAAAGAGAGAGGGAGATACAGGCTCTTCAACGACCAGGGAGCCTGACAAGGGGCTTGGTCCCAGGACTTCAGGATCATGACCTGAGACAAAGGCAGATGCTTAACCAACTGAGCCACCCCAGTGACCCTGGATTTTTTTTTAAGTAGGCTCCACACCCAATGTGGGGCTTGAAATCACAACCTGAGATCAAGAATTGCATGCTCTACCTACTGAGCCAGCCAGGCACTTCATAATTGGATTTTTTAAAAACTCAGTTTTCAGGGGCGCCTGGGTGGCTCAGTTGGTTAAGCAGCCGATTTATTTTTTCAAATTAAATTCAATTAGTTCACATATCATGTATTATTAGTTTCAGAGGTAGAGTTCAGTGATTCATCAGTGTTATATAATACCTAGTGTTCATTACATCACATACCGTCCTTAATGTCCATCACCCAATTACCCCATCTCCCCAACCCCTTCAGCAGCCCTCACTTTGTTTCCTATGATTAAGAGTCTCTTATGGTTTATCTCCCTATCTGATTTCATCTTGTTTTATTTTTTCCCACCCTTCTATGATCCTCTGTTTTGTTTCTTAAATTCCACGTATGAGTAAGATCATATGATAATTGTCTTTCTCTGATTCACTTATTTCACTAGCATAATACCCTCTAGTTCCATCCACATCATTGCAAATGTCAAGATTTTGTTTGTGATGGCTGCATAGTATTCCACTGTGTATAAGTATACCACCTCTTCTGTATCCATTCATCTATTGATGGACATCTGGGCTCTTTCCATAGTTTGGCTATTGTGGACATTGTAAGCAGCTGACTCTTGATTTTAACTCAGGTCATATCTCAGGGTCTTGGGATCAAACCCTGAGTTGGGCTTCACACTCAATGGAGCATAGGATCCTCTCCCTCTGCCCCTCCCACCACTTGCTCTCTCTCTCTAAAAGTAAATAAATCTTTTTTTTAAAAAACCCTCAGTTTTCACAGTCTTTTTTAAATAGAGAAATTTACCTATTCTTGTTTATTGTCATCATTAATATCTTAGGTTTTATTCTACCAACTTCTTTCATGTTATTTTATGCTGCTTTTTTGCTTCTTAATTTTCATCTCATGCCTTTTGCTTGACTGATCAAGTTGATTCTGTTCCTTTTCTCCCTCTAATCTAGTTCCTATTTCCAGTCAGTGAGCAATAAATTATATTTCCACACACACAAAAATTTAAACTTATACTTTTTCTGAAAATAGCATTAATTATTCAATATCTATAATCCTTTCTTCTCCACCTCTAATGATTTTGTAAAACCACTCAAAATTTTGGTTCCAGATTTATTAAAATTTTTGCCTATATGATCCCTTTATTTTAGGAATACTTTCTTGACTATTGTATATAAGTCATAGCCAAATTATTAGAAAATATTTTTTTTGAAGTAGGCTCCATGCCCAGCATGGAGCCCAATGCAGAGCTTGAACTCATGACCTTAAGAGTCTGATTTAAGGGGATCCCTGGGTGGCGCAGCGGTTTGGTGCCTGCCTTTGGCCCAGGGCGCGATCCTGGAGACCCGGGATCGAATCCCACGTCGGGCTCCCGGTGCATGGAGCCTGCTTCTCCCTCTGCCTGTGTCTCTGCCTCTCTCTCTCTCTCTGTGTGTGATCATAAAAAAAAAAAAGAGTCTGATTTAAAATCAAGAGTTAGATGCTTAAGGGATCCCTGGGTGGCGCAGCGGTTTGGCGCCTGCCTTTGGCCCAGGGCGCGATCCTGGAGACCCGGGATTGAATCCCACGTTGGGCTCCCGGTGCATGGAGCCTGCTTCTCCCTCTGCCTGTGTCTCTGCCTCTCTCTCTCTCACTGTGTGCCTATCATAAATAAATAAAAATTAAAAAAAAAAAAGAGTTAGATGCTTGGGACGTCTGGGTGGCTCAGCAGTTCAGCGTGTCTGCCTTTGGCTCAGGGCGTTATCCTGGAGTCCTGGGATTAAGTCCCACATCAGGCTTCCTGCATGGAGCCTGCTTCTCCCTCTGCCATTGTCTCTGCCTCTCTCTCTCTCTCTCTCTGTCTGTCTCTCATGAATAAATAAATAAGATCTTTAATAATAAAAATAAAAACTTTCCTCTCTTACTCCCAATCTGTGCAGGTTCTATTTCTAGGAAACAACTAAAGTTATCAATTTCTTGCATATTTTATCAAAGATATTCTTTGCATATACAAACAAGTATTCCTAGACTTTCTTTTAATTTTTTTCTTATTCAAATAATAGCATACCATCCAAATGTTCTGAATCTTTACTTTTGTCTTAACAATATATCTTGGAGTTCATTCCCAACTATTTTTAAGCCTTTTATTGTGGAAAATTTCAAACACATACAAAGGAAAAAGAATAGTATAATTACCCCCGCAAGTACCCATCACCCAGTTCAATGATAGTTAATACCTCATTATTATTGTTTTGTATATCCCTCTCTTATTAAGAATTGCTGGAGTATTTTATTTTGTTTTAAATAATTAATTTTTACTGGAGTAGTTTAAGGCATATTCTGGGCATCATATCATTTCACTTTTATGTATTTGGGCTCAAAAGATAAAGACTTAAAAAACACAACCATAAGACCATTATCATACTCCATAAAATATATAATTTCTCAATATCATCTAATACTTAGTCTTTGTTAAGTTTTCCATTAGTATGTAAAAAATGTTTTATGTCACAGTTGCCAATCTAAGGATATTTTTATTGACAATTTCAGAAGACCCACTGCTCCCATACCTTGTTTCCCTTAGGTTCTTTCTCCTATTTGACACTGTTAATTATTCCTTATAACTTGTAAAGCTATTCTAGATAACCTTCTGTTCTAAATCCTTCTTTTCTCTTTTTTCTTGGCTCACTTACTTCCTCCTCCCTTCATCTTGAGGCCCAATGTTGAACCCTTTTTCTTTTTCTCTAACTTCCCATATTTTTAAAAAGGATTTTATTTATTTATTTGAGAGAGAGGGAGAGCATAAGCAGGGGAAGAGGTAGAGGGAGATGGACAAGCAGACTCTCCACTGAACACTGAGCCTGTCACCGGGCTTGATCCCAGACTCTGAGATCATGACCTGAGCCGAAGTCAGCCACGTCATCAGCTGAGCCACCCAGGCACCCCTAACTTCTCTTCTTTCAAGTAACTAATCCACATTATTATTTCAGCTATCACCTTTGCTGATGACTCTGAAGTACTTTTCTCCAGCCCAAGCCTCTCATCCAAATGCCAGTTCTCTATTTCTAACTGTCTAGAGGACACCTCCGAATGAAAGCCCCATGGTAAACTCAAAATGAAAATATCCAAAATGGAACTTATCTTTCTCTGAAATAACTTTCTTTGTTGTTTCATTTCTGATAATGGCAACTTCATTCTCCCTGTTCCTAACCTTAACATCCAAGTTATTTCTAAAGTATAATTCTCTTTCATCCTCCTTGTTCAGTTAGTTACCAAGTTCTATTGATTCTTCCTTTGTAATGTCTCTGGTTTCTCTCCAGTCTCACTGTTATTCCTTAAACCTGAATCACAGACTTTCATTGGTAAACTAGCTACCATTCAGCATTATGCTACAAGTCCTAACCAATGCAGTGAAATGAGAAATCAAAATAAGAGATATAAATATTGGTAACAAAAGCTATAAAATACATTAAAATATAGGCAATGATCTCTTACACAGGAGAGGACCGAAAAAATAAATAAATAAAAGCACTAAGCATAAAAGAAAAATTTGAACATATTAAAATTTAAAACTTCTGCTATTTCATTTAAGAAAATGACAGGCAAGCCACAGAGCAGAAGAAAATATCACAAGACATATGTCTGACAAAGGATTTTTTTAAAAAGATTTATTTATTTATTTTAGAGAGAGAACACGTGCACACATGGCAGGGAGGGGCAGAGAGAGAGAGAGAGAGAGAGAGAGAATCTCTAGCAGACTTGTATATGAGCACAGAGCCGATTTCACACTCAGCCGGGGCACGATCTCATGACCCCCAAGATCACAACTTGAGCTGAAATCAAGAGTCAAATGCTTAACCAGCTGAGCCACCCAGGTGCCCCTGAGAAAGGATTTGTATCCAGAACAGTTAAAGAAATTTTACAGCTCAAAATAAGAAAACAACCTAATAACAAAATGGGCAAAAGATTTGAGCAGACACTTCATGAAGAAAGACATATGGATAGCCATTAAATAAATGAAAAGCTGGTCATATCATTAGGTATCAGGGAAATATAAATAAAAACCACTGTGAAACATCACTATATGCCCATTAGAATTGCTAAAATTAATTACTAAATATTGGTAAAGATACGGAGCCACTGAGAGTCTCATACATTAGAGGGTAAAATGGTACAACTACTTTGATATACTATTTGGTAGTTCCTTATAATATTAAATATACAAAATTAAACATACATCCAGGGATCCCTGGGTGGCGCAGCGGTTTGGCGCCTGCCTTTGGCCCAGGGCGCGATCCTGGAGACCCAGGATCGAATCCCACATCAGGCTCCCGGTGCATGGAGCCTGCTTCTCCCTCTGCCTATGTCTCTGCCTCTCTCTCTCTCTCTCTCTCTCTCTCTCTCTATCATAAATTAAAAAAAATAATAAAAAAAAAACATACATCCACCCAATGGCCCAACATTTCTATTCCCTAGATATTCCTCAAGAGAAATTAAAACATATATTCACAAAAGACTTATAACTATTCATAGCAGCTTCATCCATAATAGCTCTGAACTGGAAACAAATTGCCATATATTCTTGCAATTGAATATTACTAAGCAATAAAAATTAATGAACTACTGTTGTGCCTGACAATATGAATAAATCTCAGAAACATGCTGAGCAAAAGAAGTGGATGCAAAAGAGTACATGCTGAAAGATTCCACTTACATGAAATTCTAGAAAGGCATAATTAATCTTTAGCGACAGTATGCAGAATCTTGGTCTTCTGGGGCTGGGGGTGATAGAGATTGACTGCAAAGGGATAGAAGGGAACTATTTTGGGTGATGAAAATTTATATCTTGATTGTGGTAATAATTACATAGTGCATACATTTGTCAAAAGTCATCAAACTATCAGGATGCTTGGCTGGCTTAGTTGGAGGAGCATGTAACTCTTAATCTTGGAGTCATGAGTTTGAGCTCTACATGGGGTGCAGAAATTACTTAAAGCTTTAAAAAATGTTTAAAAGTCATCAGCTATAAATTTAAAATGAGCTTATGTAATGGCATATAAATTATACCTCTATGAATTTAATTTATTTTTAAAAAATATCTATTTATTTATTTATTTATTAATAAGAGACAGAGAGAGAGAGAGAGAGAGAGAGAGAGGCAGACATAGGCAGAGGGAGAAGCAGGCTCCTCGCAGGGAGCCCAATGCGGAACTTGATCCCAGATCCTGGGATCATGACCTGAGCTGAAGGAGGCACCCAACCGCTGAGCCACCAGGCATCTCTATGAATTTGATTTAAAAGTACAACTTGGCAATAAAAAGGGATGAAGTACTGATATGTGCTATAATGTGGATGAAACTAAAAAACTTTATGCTAAGTGAAATAAATCAGATACAAGAAAATGAAATATTGTGTGATACCATTTACGGGAAATGATCAAGAAAGATACCTTTACAGAGAGAATTAGTAGATTAGTGGTTGCCTGGGATTTGGGAGCAGGGAGTGACTGCAACTGGGCAAGAGGGATCTTTCTGGGGTGATGGAAATGTTCTAAAATCAAATTATGGGACGCCTGGATGGCTCAGCAGTTGAGCGTCTGCCTTTGGCCCAGTGTGTGATCCTGGAGTCCCAGGATCGAGTCCCACATCCGGCTCCCTGCATGGGGCCTGCTTCTCCCTCTGCCTATGTCTCTGCTTCTGTGACTCTCATAAATAAATAATAAATAAATAAAATCTTTAAATAAAATAATATTGTAATGATAGCACATTGTCAATATACTAAAAATCATTTAGTTGTACATTTTAAATGGGTAAATTTATAATGTATAATTTTTTACTCCAATATAGCTGTTTTAAAAAGATTATTGCCCATTTGGGCCAGCAATAACATTCATATTTACCCAAATGAGTTGAAGATTCATGACCACACAAAAACCTGCACTTAGATGTTTGTAGTGCTTTATTCATAACTGCCAAATCTTGGAAGTGACCAAGATGTCCTTCAGAAGATGAATGGATAAATAAACATGGTACATCCAAACAATGGAATATTATTCACTAATAAGAAATGAGCCATCAAGAAATGAAAGACATGGAGGAACCACAAATGCACATTACTAAAGTGAAAGAGCCAATCTGAGAAGTATATGTATTGTATGATTCCAACTATATGACATTCTGGAAAAGGCAGAACTATGCAGACAGTAAAAAGATCCATGGTGGCCAGGGATTGTATGGAGAAGGGAATGAATAGGCAGACCACAGAGAATTTTTAGGACAGTGAAACTATTCTGTATACTCTTATAATAGTGGATATATGTCATTGTACATTTGTCAATACAATACCAAGAGTGAACTCTAATGTAAACTATGGACTTTGGATAGTAACAATGTGTCAATGTAGGTTCATCAATTGTAATAAATGTGCCATTCTGGTGGTATGGGATGTTGAGATAGTGGGGTAGGCTGTGCTTGTGTAGGGGCTGGAGGTATATGGAAATTCTCTGTACTTCCTGCTCAGTTTTGCTGTACCTAATACTGCTCTAAAAAAATAAAATCTATTGGGGTGGCTGGCTGACTCAGTTGGTAGAGCATGTGACTCTTGATTGTGGGGTCATGAGTTCGAGTCCCATGCTAGGGATACAGTGTACTTAAAGGAAAATAAAATAAAGTCTATTAAAAATTAACTATATATCTGCACCCCGATGTTTATAGCAGCAATGTCCACAACAGCCAAACTGTGGAAGGAGCCTCGGTGTCCATCGAAAGATGAATGGATAAAGAAGATGTGGTGTATGTATACAATGGAATATTACTCAGCCGTTAGAAATGACAAATACCCACCATTTGCTTCAACGTGGATGGAACTGGAAGGTATTATGCTGAGTGAAGTAAGTCAATCGGAGAAGGACAAACAGTGTATGTTCTCATTCATTTGGGGAATATACATAATAGTGAAAGGGAATATAAGGGAAGGGAGAAGAAATGTGTGGGAAATATCAGAAAGGGAGACAGAACATAAAGACTCCTAACTCTGGGAAACGAACTAGGGGTGGTGGAAGGGGAGGAGGGCGGGGGGTGGGGGTGAATGGGTGACGGGCACTGAGGGGGGCGCTTGACGGGATGAGCACTGGGCGTTATTCTGTATGTTGGTAAATTGAACACCAATAAAAAATAAATTTATTATTAAAAAAAATTAACGATATATGGGGCCCCTAGGTGGCGCAGTGGGTTGAGCATCTAACTCTTGGTTTTGGCTCAGGTCATGATCTCCTAGATCATGGGATTGAGGCCTGCATCAGGCTTCATGCTCAGTGGGGGTGCTTGAAGATTCTCTCCTTCTGTCTTTCTCCCCACTTGTGCACACATTCTCTCTATATATATAATAAATAAATCTTTAAAAAGATTAATTGTTTAGGGCTGCCCTGATGGCTCAGTGGTTTAGCACCACCTTCAGCCCAGGGCATGATCCTGGGGACCCGGGATTGAGTCCCACATCGGGCTCCCTGCATGGAGCCTGCTTCTCCCTCTGCCTATGTCTCTGCTCCCCTCTCGCTCTCTCTGTGTTTCTCATGAATAGACAAATAAAATCTTTTTAAAAAATTAATTTTTAAACAAAAATAATAGCAATGTATTATGGGGTAAAAGTAACATGCATAACAACAGTGTAAAGTCCAGGAAGAGAGAAATGGAAATATATTAACATAAGTGCATAACATAACATATAACTCTTCTGAAGTGGTATAATACTTGAAGGTAGACTAATAAGTTATGGCCGTACATAATAAACCTATAAGCAACCACTAGAATAACAAAACAAAAATGTAAAGCTAATAAGCCAATAAGGAGGTAAAATGGAATTAAAATAATATTGATTAATCCAAAAGAAGGTAGAAAAGAGGAAAAAGAGAAGAGATGGGACAAATGGAAAACAAATTGCAAAATGATAGACTCAAACTTTAACCATATTAACAATTATGTTAGATGTAGATGGTCTAAACACCCCAATTACAGGGTAGAGATGATCAGGTTGGGTAAAAAACAAAAGCAAGACCCAACCATTTGCTGCCTACAAGAAATGTTCCTAAAATACAAAGACACAAATAGGTTAAAAGCATGTAAAAAAGATGTGCTATGATAACACTGGTTAAAAGAAAGGTGGAGGGGCTATATAAATATGGGACAAAGTAGATTTCAGAACAAAGATACCAGGAATAAAGAAGGTAATTTCATAATGATAAAAGGGTCAATAGATGAAGAGGACATAAAAATTATAAATATGTGTATACCTGATGTAAGAGCTTCAAAATACATGAATCAAAGACTGATAAACTGCAAGGAAAACCAGACAAATCCACAAGTCTACTCAGAGATTTCAATACCCTTCTGTCAGTAATTAATAGAACAAGTAAGCATAAAATTAGTGAGGATATATAAGTGAACAACACTATCAACCAAATTGACCTAGTCGACATTTTTAGAGTACTCCACCCATTAACAACAAAATACACATTCAAGTTCACACAGAATATTTACCAGGATAGACCATATTCTAGGCCACAAAAAAAGTCTCAATGAATTCAAAAGGGTCAAGGCATACAAAATATATTCTCTAAAAACAATGGAATTAAATTACACACCTACAACCAAAAGATCTCTGAAAAATCCTCAAATATTTGAAAAATGAAAGTCTACTTCTAGATATCTCATGGGTTAAAGAAGAAATCAAGAGACAAATTAGAAAATATTTTGAGTGGAATAAAGATTAAACCACACATAAAATTTATGGCATTCTGCTAATGCAGTATTTATGGGGTAATTTAAAAAATATATTTCTTTTATTTATTTAGAGAGAGAGTGCAAGCACCCACAAGCTTAAGGGAGAGGGAGAGGGAGAGAGAATGTTAAGCAAGCTCCATGCTAAACAGAGAGCCCCAGGTGGGGCTCAATCTCATGACCCTGAGATTAGGACCTGACCTAAAATCAAGAGTTGGTTGCTTAACCCACTGAACCACCCAGTCACCTCTTTTTTTTTTTTAAATTTTTAAATTATTTATTTATGTAGTCATACAGAGAGAGAGAGAGAGAGAGAGAGAGAGAGGCAGAGACATAGGCAGAGGGAGAAGCAGGCTCCATGCACCGGGAGCCTGACGTGGGATTCGATCCCGGGTCTCCAGGATCGCGCCCTGGGCCAAAGGCAGGCGCCAAACCGCTGCGCCACCCAGGGATCCCCACCCAGTCACCTCTTATGGGGTAGTTTTTATGCAATAAAAACCTGTATTAGAACAGAAGAAACAATGACCTTAGTTTTCACTTTGGTAAAAAGAAGAGCAAATAAAACTCAAAGTAAAGGAATAAAAATAATGAAAATCAAAGTGGAAATCAGTGAAAAACCAGTAAAGTTAACAAAACCAGATTCTTGTAAGTCAATGTTCATAACAGCATTATTCACAAGTCCAAAGTTGAAAAAAAAATGCCCATCAATAGATGAAAGGTAGCTAGAAAAGTCAAATTCATGGAGACAGTTGGTTCCCAGAAGCTGGAGACAGGGGGAATGAGAAGTTATTGCTTAATGGATACAGAATTTCTGTTTGGGGTGATAAAAAAAAGTTTTGGAAATATCAGTCGTGAAAGTTTTGCACAACATTGTGAATGTACATAATGCCACTGAATTGTACACTTGAAAATGGTTAAAAGGACAAATTTTGTTATACCTATTTATCACAATTTTAAACGTTAATAATGTAACATATCAAAAAACATTGAATTGTACAAATTTTTAAAAAGATTTTATTTATTTATTCATGAGAGACACAGAAAGAGAGAGACAGAGACATAGGCAGAGGGCGAAGCAGGCTCCATGCAGGGCGCCGGATGTGGGACTCCATCCTGGGTCTCTAGGATCACACCCTGAGCTTAAGGTAGAAGCGCTTAACTGTTAAGCCACCCAGGCGTCCCAAGTTGTACAATTTTTTTAAGGATTTTTTTATTTTGGGGAAGCCTGGGTGGCTCAGTGGTTGACTGTCTGCCTTGGGTTCAGGTTGTGATCCTTGGGTCCTAGGATCAAGACCCCCATCAGGCTCCCCGCGGGGAGCCTGCTTCTCCCTCTGCCTATGTCTCTGCCTCTCTGTGTATCTTTCATGAATAAACAAAATATTTTAAAAAAATAAAATATAGACTTTTTATTTGTAAGCAATCTCTACACTAAACCTAGGGCTGAATTTATAACTCCGAGATCAGGAGTCACAGGCTCTATTGACTGCACCAGCCAGTCACCCCTGAATTGTACCATTTAAATGAGTGAATTGTGTGGTATGTGAATTTATAGCTCAATAAAGCCTCTAAAAAAAAAGAGTGCATACTATATGATTCCATTTACAGGAAACTCTAGAAAATGCAAAATAATACGGTGACCGAAAGGAACCCTAATTCACTATCTCATTTTCTTTTATCGCCTCCATTTTTCCTAGTATTTGTTTCTTGACTGACTCCTTAGTATTGGTTTTGAGGGAAACGGGGATCTGGGGAGAAGGGGACAGCCTCCCTTTGCCAAGGGAAAGATGAGCCTTGGGGAGCTCTGAAGCGAGTGACTCGTCTTGGGGTCCGCACCTGGGGGCCGGATCTAAGGAAACCTGGATTACCCCAAGGGGTGGTTCTAGAAGCCCGTGACTTGCAGACAGTGAGGCGGGCCCTAGGACTCCACTTCCCAGGAGGTGTCGGGGCACTCAGCGAAGACTGCGTCTGACGACTGGGTGGGACTCGGTAGCTGCCCGGATGTGGCGCCGATCCCGCCGAGCCTTGCCCACCCCGCCGAGCCTCCTCACCCCGGCGAGAGTCGCCCGGGAGCCTCTGCCCGCCGCAGTGAACAGCGTAGGAGGACCACCACTTTGCCAGGTAATCTTTACGGGGACTCCCCGCCCCAATGCCCCCCCCCCGCTCTTTTCCTGAGTCTCCCCATCCTCGGACGCTCTGTGAACCATTCCCTGGATGGAAGGCATTGGAGGGTGGGATGAGGTGTATGCCTGTAGGGGAGACTGAGCCAGCTCTCCCTATTTGCGAATCCCATGTGGGGCATGACCGTCCCGGGCTCGCGAGTCCATATGAAGTCCCGGAACCAACTAGCCTTGGGGGAGAAGGATGTGAGGGAAGTGCCGAGCGGACTTGTGGTATTGCTGGGTCACTACCACTGCTTCTCTGGCTAAGTTTCCAGCCGCGGAATAGTCTTCTCCTGGCTCCGATTTGGGGAGTGTTCACCAGGCTTCCTTTGGCCCGGAGAGTCCTAAAGCCTTCTTCCACTGGACTTGAACCAAAGAAGTCAGTCTTCAGTGTGAAAAAGCTTCCCGGGGGTAGTGGATTAATGTGGAGAGTAATAAATTCAAATGGGGGTCTTCTGCCGAATTGTTTTGGTTTCAGAAAGTTCCAGAGTAATTTCAAGTGAATTAGACTCGGACTTATGGAAAGGGTGAGACTTGGAGGAGAATGTGCTAGAAACAGGAATACTTTGAGCTGCATTCTTGTCTTTTGACTGTTACTGGGTCTTTTACATTGTGTGTCCAACCTAGGAGAAAATTGACTCCTATGCAGACTTGTACATGTGAAGAAGGATGCTTTGTCAGAGATAGGAAAATTTAGAAGAAACTGTTAAAATCAAGTCACTGCGAATGACTGACTTGGAAGACAACTTTTTAAAAAATTTTTTTTATTTATTTATGAGAGAGAGAGAGAGAGAGAGAAGCAGGCTCCATGCACCGGGATCCCGACGTGGGATTTGATCCCGGGTCTCCAGGATCACGCCCTGGGCCAAAGGCAGGCGCTAAACCGCTGCGCCACCCAGGGATCCCGGAAGGCAACTTTCTGAGGGTGCTGGTTTTCTGCAGCACCAGGCCTCTCCCAATTTCCAATCCTAGAGGCATACCTACAGATCTCTCAGCTGCTCTTATGTATACTTCGTGGTGCCACTGTGAGGCTTAAATAAGATATGTAAAAGCATTTGTTCCTTTTTTTAATGTTTTGTGATTTTTTAAAAAGATTTTATTTATTCATGAGAGATAGAGAGTGGCAGAGACATAGGCAGAGGGAAAATCAGGCTCCCTGCAGGGAGCCTGATGTGGGACTGGATCCCAGGACCCCGGGATCACGATTTGGGCCGAAGGCAGATGCTCAACCACTGAAGCACCCAGGTGCCCCTATAAATGTATTTGGCACAATGCCTCTAACCAACTCTCATTTTTTTGTTTTCCTTTGCTTCCCCCTAGCAACATTTTTTTTTCCTGTGAGCCATGCATTACTTTATATTATTGTTTGCCTTTTCATAGAAGTCCTGTCTTTACCACAAGATTGTAAGCTTCTAGCAGTCTTTCTTTTTACTCTTTTCTGAGTCCCTTCTAGCAGTGCATTGCCCGTAGTAGTACCTGGGAGACTGTAGATAGTGGTGGTGATGAGGAGGGGAAAGCTGTAGGTACTCTGTAACAGGACAGCATTGTGCTAGATCCTGAGGCTAAGGGAAACAAACTTTTCTCATTTGCCTTTCTCTTACAACTCCTAGTCTTCTCTCAGAGCTCTAAACCCTTTAAAAATATTTTATTTTTAGTATTTTAAGCCATTTAAAAATATATAGTACAGTAGTGTTAACTATATGCATATTGCTGTGCAGTAGCTCTCTAGAACTTTTCATCTTGCAAAACTGAAACTTTCTTTTTAAAGATTTTATTTGAGAGAGAGAGGGTGCAAGCACCAGGGGGGGATGGACAGAGGGACAAGCAGATTCCCCACTGAGCCTTCCAATGCAAGGCTTGATCCCAGAACCCTGAGATTATGACCTGAGCAGAAATCAAGAGGAAGATGCTTAACCGACTGAGACACCCCGCAAAACTGAAACTTTATCATTAAACAACTCCCTATTGGGGTGCCTGGGTGGCTCAGTCGGTTAAGCATCTGACTCCTTGTTTTGGCTCAGGTCATGATCTCAGGGTCGTGGGATCAAGTCCTGCGTCAGGATCCATGCTCAGTGGGGAGTCTGCTTGGAGATTCTGCCCCTCCCCCCACTCTCTCTAAAATAAATAAATCTTTATTTTTTTTATTTAAAAAATTTGTTAAAAGATTTTATTCATTTATTCATGAGAGACACAGAGAGGCAGAGACATAGGCAGAGGGAAAAGCAGGCCCCCTGCAGAGAGCCTGATGCAGGACTCGATCCCAGGACCTCAATCATGATTTGAGCCAAAGGCAGATGCTCAACCACTGAGCCACCCTGGCATCCCTAAAATAAATATATCTTAAAAAAAAAAAAAAAAAGCTCCCCTTTTTCCCCTTCCCTATCCCTGGCAACTACCATTCTACTTTCTGTTTTTATGTGTTTGACCACACTAGATACCTAATGTAAGTGGAATCATGCAGTATATGGCTGTTTGTGACTGATTTTGAGCATATGTCCTTAAGGGTTTTTTTTTTTTTTTTTTTTTTATGATAGTCATACAGAGAGAGAGAGAGAGAGAGAGAGGCAGAGACACAGGCAGAGGGAGAAGCAGGCTCCATGCACCGGGAGCCTGACGTGGGATTCGATCCCGGGTCTCCAGGATCGCGCCCTGGGCCAAAGGCAGGCGCCAAACCGCTGCGCCACCCAGGGATCCCCCTTAAGGGTTTTTTTTTTAGCAGTTTTTTTTTTAATTTTTTTTAATTTTTTTTTTATTTATTTATGTATGATAGTCACAGAGAGAGAGAGAGGCAGAGATACAGGCAGAGGGAGAAGCAGGCTCCATGCACCGGGAGCCCGACGTGGGATTCGATCCCGGGTCTCCAGGATCGCGCCCTGGGCCAAAGGCAGGCGCTAAACCGCTGCGCCACCCAGGGATCCCTTTTTAGCAGTTTTTTAAAAGATTTTATTTATTTATTCATGAGACACACACACAGAGAGAGAGAGAGACAGACAGAGGCAGAGACAGAGGCAGAGAGAGAAGCAGGCTCCCTGCAGGGAGCCCGATGTGGGACTCCATCTTGGAACTCCAGGATCATGCCCTAGGCTGAAGCAGGCACTCAACCGCTGAGCCACCTAGGCATCCCTGTCCTCAAGTTTCATCCATAGTGTAGTGCATGAAGAGTTCCTTCTCTCTCTCTCTTTCGGAATTAACAGAGCTTTCTAAGCCAGGGTCCTTTATTTTTTCAAGAAAAGATTTTATGTATTGGGACCCCTGGGTGGCTCAGTGGTTGAGTGTCTGCCTTTGGCTCAGGGCATGATCCTGGGGTCCTGGGATCCAGTCCCACATCAGGCTCCCCACAGGGAGCCTGATTCTCCCTCTGCCTATGTCTCTGCCTCACTCTCTGTGTCTTTCATGAATAAATAAATAAAATATTTTTAAAAAAAACTTTAAAGATTTTATTTATTTATTAGAGAGTGCAAAAGAGAAAGCATGAGTAGGGGGAGGGAGGGCAAGAGGCAGAGGAAGCAAGAGGAGCAGATTCCCCACTGAGCAGGGAGCCTGACACCGGGCTCAATCCCAGGACCCTCAGACCATAACCCTTAGATCATGACCTGAGCTAAAGGCAGATGCTTAACCGACTGAACCACTCAGGCACCCCATCTCTTTTTTTAAAGTAGGCTCTATGCCCATTGTGAGGCTCGAACTCACGGCCCTGAGATCAAGAGTTGCATGCTCTACCCATTGAGCCAGCCAGAGGCTCCACAATTTCCTCCTTTTTAAGATTGAATAATATTCAAAGTTAAATATATCTATATATCTCACATTTTCTGCATGTATTCCTCCATTGATGGATTTCCACTTCTTGGCTCTTGTGCATAATGTTGCCATGAATGTTGGTGCACAAGTAACTCTTTGAGATCCTGTTTCCAATTCTTTTAGATATATTTTTTAGTATTTTTAAACTATGGATAATTCCAAACATACATAGAAGTAAATAAAATAGTAATGAACATGCAGGCTGAATCAATGATTCAATTAATTGTACAGAGGAGCCCCCCAAAATACCTGGGACTTCTCCTGAACGCCCCCCTTTCACAGAGAATTTGCTACAGGTGAGGATGTTGGGATGTTCCAGCTGCACTTCATCATCTAGGCCTTTAGCCCTCAGTGTGACTTGAAGGCCCATCTGCAGATCATTATGCCAGGACTGTTAGTGGAGATAAGCAGAAATGAGTGTAGATGCCTTTTCCAAATTACAGAGATGTGAGGAGCTGAGCTTGGGGTGCAAAGTGTTCTTTGGGCCTAAGAGTTTGCTCTGGTTCAGCAACTCCCTTGGATGCATGGTCATCCGGAAAACAGTCACTTTGGACAGAGACGTTGGATAATGGATGATACCAGTAGCAGGCTGGGAAGACGAGTTGTTCACGCAGTAATTGCTATAGGATAGGAACTCAGAGGAGAAAGAAATGAATCCAGGCTGGGGAAATCAAGGAAGGCTCTTCTCAGAGAATGTGATGGTGACTTTACCCTGTTTCCATTGACCTTGTATGTTTGAGCCTTATGCCTCTTCCTAGATGGAAAAAACCAGGGCTAATGGTCAGTGAGTACCGGAGTGGAATTACACTCTGGACTTTTACCTGTGGGACCTGTGCTAATGAAATGAAGGCTTCAAGGTGGAATGCCTTGCTAGTCAGAATTGGCTGTACCTCTAGTGGGGTTGTGTGAAGCGTACTCAGAGGCCAACTTTTCTTTCTTTTTTTAAAAGTTTATTTCTTTATGTATGTATATATGTCTGTAATCTGCACCCAATGTGAGGCTCGAATTCATGACCCTGAGATCAGGAGTTGCATGCTCTTCTGACTGAGCCAGCTAGGTGCCCCAGAAGGCCCACTTTTCTTTGCTCTGACTGAAAATTAGGTGTTTTGTTTTGTTTATGATATGGGCCTAATGTGGATTGTAGCTAATAAGACAACAGAATGA
Organism: Vulpes vulpes; assembly: GCF_048418805.1. Taxonomy (NCBI): domain Eukaryota; kingdom Metazoa; phylum Chordata; class Mammalia; order Carnivora; family Canidae; genus Vulpes; species Vulpes vulpes. The sequence goes on from NC_132796.1 coordinate 52,962,817, forward strand.
AGGATGTACCCCCCCCCAAATTCCCAAGGTGAAGAACTAATTGATTCTTAGTATTTTTTCTGTAATCAGATACATATGACATTTGTCCCCTTTCTTCCATGTTTCAATACTTGAAGAAACTAATGCTATCTGGATCAAGTGTGAAATTAGTGCAGTAGTTAAGAAGCTAGAGGAAATGGACTGCTTTGGGGGTGCTGACAGGGTAGGGCATTTTAATGTTTTAATATGGGGGTATAAACGTGGGAGGTCATCTGTACCTTACCATTAATTTTCAAATACTTGATTCATGAGGAAATGAATGGGGAAAGTACGGTGGTGGTATAACCAATGGTTTTGCCAAGACATGGTGGGAGGGGATGAGATCCCTGATTTGTTTAGCATTGTAATCACATTACAGAACTTTTGCCTTCCCCAGAACAGTAGAAGAATTATTATGAAGTCATAGTAACTTCTAATACTTAAGGAGTACTTCCTATGTGGCAGATACTAATAAGCACTATACATACATTCTTTCATTTAAGCCACAGGTTAAAAGCTTGTCCAAGTTCACAAAGCTTGGAAAAAGAAAGGACTAGTTTTGGACTCCGGGTGGTCTGACATAAGAGCCTGGACTCTTAACTACTTCTCTGGATGGCTAAATCTGATTGGCCTACTTTTCTCCAATTTTATGATGTCACTGTCAGGAACAGAGGTTTCTTTGCTGAGTCTATGGCCACAGACCCAAAGTAAGAGCCATATTTCTTTTGTTTCAACCTTTAAAACTTTTCTTTCTACATCAGTGTGTTTTTCTAAATATTTATTTGTTTGAGGGAAGGAGCACATTCATGCATGAGTGGGAGGAGCAGAGGAAGGGAGAATCTCAAGCAGACTCCGTGCTGAGCACAGAGCCCAACGTGAGGCTTGATCCCATGTCCCTGAGATCACGACCTGAGCCAAAACCAAGAATTGGATGCCTAACTGACTGCACCACCCAGGCACCTGAACATCAGTGGTATTTAAAAATTAGTTTCCGGGATGGCTCAGTGGTTGAGTGTCTGCCTCCAGCTCAGGTGGTGATACCAGGGTCCTGGGATTGAGTCCCCACATCAGGCTCCCTGCAGAAAGCCTACTTCTCCCTCTGCCTATGTCTTTGCCTCTCTCTGTGTGTCTCTCATGAATAAATAAATTAAATATTTAAAGAAAAATAGTTTACATTTATGGAGCACCCACTGTGTTTTAGCACCTTTGGTAGAGTACAGCCAGATGTCATGACAACAGTGTAACATAAATATCTAAGTATATGAGTGGTTTTTAATCTTTATGGGCTCACAGCCCTTTGTGACAATCTGATGGGTTTTGGATCTTCTTTCCAGAAAAATTCACTTATGTACATACACATAATATTACATACTTCAGAGGCAGCTTCTAGGATCTATTGAAGTTTATCCTCTAGCAGTTCATGGACTCCATGGTAAGAACTCTTGCCCTATATAGCCTTTCCCAGCTGACTCTTCTATGGTGTTAAGGGGATGGGCAGTGGTGGTGGTGGTGGGGGTCTACCCTCCTCTCTTTCTCCTCAGAGAGAAATGTTGACAAAGCTTAGGCCCTCCAGATGAACCCAGCATCTGTGAACATTTTTTCTTTCTCTTTTGCACACAGGACTCCAAGGGAAGAATGCAGACAATCAAATGTGTGGTTGTAGGAGATGGGGCTGTCGGGAAGACCTGCCTCCTCATCAGTTACACAACAAATGCCTTTCCTGAGGAGTATATCCCCACTGTCTTTGACAACTACAGCGCCCAGACCTCTGTAGATGGCCAGATCGTCAGCCTGAACCTGTGGGACACAGCTGGCCAAGAGGAGTATGACCGACTGCGAACGCTGTCCTACCCCCAGACCAATATCTTTGTCATTTGTTTTTCCATTGGCAACCCATCCTCGTATGCCAACGTGAGGCATAAGTGGCACCCAGAGGTCTCCCATCACTGCCCCAATGTACCTGTTCTGCTAGTAGGGACCAAGAGAGACCTGCGGAATGATGTTGAGACAGTGAAGAAGCTGAAGGAACAGAGCCTAGTGCCCACAACTCCTCAGCAAGGCACTTCCCTGGCCAAACAAGTAGGGGCAGTGAAGTATCTGGAATGTTCGGCCCTGCTGCAGGATGGAGTACATGAGGTGTTTTCAGAAGCTGTCCGGGCTGTGCTTTACCCTACTACAAAGAAGAGCACCAAGAAGTGTGTACTGTTATAGCTTTGGGGGGTGCTACTTGGAGACTGCACCTAGGGAGAAAAAGAGGGACTCCTTTGATAGCATTGGACAATGCCAGCATGAGCCATTTGTCTCTTTTCCTAGAAACCCTAGACTCCAGGCTACTGGAGGAACAAAGACAGCCTAGTTTATACCTGGCTGCTTGGAAGTTTGTGGAGGAAGAGAGAGAGAATGAGAGAGAGACTGACTTTCACCTCTAAATGTGGCTCTCCTAGCCATATTTACTATTGAACAAGTGCCTCAAAGAAGGACAAATCTACAGTTTTCATATCATGGCCTTAAACTTCTTGATATACTAATTTTGGAAAGCCATCTTATGTGTGATTTCTGGGTGTTCCCAATGTCGGCATGTTCTTGAGATGAGACATGCTTACAAAAGTGCTTAAGCAGCATTTTTTCAAAGTACTGGGAGATACTAATAGATAAATGTTCTGTAACAAGGTTCTGTGGTCAAATAAGTCAGGAACCAGTGGGGTGTTAAATGTTTATTTAAATCCTAGTTAGTTAACACACAGTGTACTATTAATTTCAGGTGTGCAAGATAGGGATTCAATACTGCCACACGGACCTGGTGCTCATCACAAGTGCCCTCCATCTTAATCCCCATCACCTATCTACCCCAGTCCCTCACCTACCTCCCTTCCGATAGCCAGTGATTTCATTAAAGCTGAAGTTTCCTCTGCTGCAGGAATCTATGACAATATTTGTATTGTCATACAAATGTATGATGTATTTATTTATTTGGCAATATTTCCCAAATTTATTTCACTGAACTTTTTTTGGGTCCATGCAACACCTGTTAACATCTCTAGAAACAATTTCAGAGATTCTGGGCTAATAGGAACTAGAAATTCCCAAAGAGTCTGTGAGAAAGAAAGCGTAACCGTGGTCCTGTGCTTTTTGATGTTTCCTTCTTTAGGCCTTTGAGAGGAATTTTATCGCCATGGACTTGTTACTAGTTCCTCTCTGACCCTTAGGAGATGGGTTTGGTACTTAGTCATGATAGTGCATTGGATGTGGGGTCTGATGGGCGGATCTACTATCAGATTATGGGCCTAGTGATGTGGAATTAATCCCCCATAAAGCTGTGTCCTTGAGGTCTCTATGAGGCCCTTTTTTTCTGTCAGCTTCTGCTTTAGGGAAAGACCACTGAAGGTTAACCCCATAAATCAACCAACCCACCAACCAAAATGTTCTTCCAGTCATTATCAGGGAGTTATGTGATTGTTCTCAGTGTCCTACCTTGCTCTCTTCCTGTTCCTCCCTCCTCTATACTGTGTGTGTGTGTGTGTGTTTTCAGTCCTGGTTGCCTTTGAAGTCTTTTAGTTGCCCCAAGAAAGTTGGAGTATGTAGGATCTCCAAACCCCAGGGCTGTCACATTTGTGGGGATTTTGCTGGAGTTGTTCAGCCTGCCCAGGTGCAGTACGAGTCAGATTCCTTACCCCAGTAAGCCTGCTTCTCCTTATTCTCCCTAGTTGTACTTTTGACCTTCATTTGATATGGAAGGAAAACTCTACCTGGCAGATGGTGGTTGACAACTCCACTCTGCACATACCCTCTCACCCTGCCAAAATAAGCATTGGATCTTCGAGAGTTTGGGAAATGAAATTAAAAGAATCACATACCTCCTTCTGTGGTGAATGAAGTGTCTCTGTTTTGCTCTGTGATGGTCTTACTGTTGCTCGTTGTTAATATATGATAAGATTAGTCCTCAGGTTAACTGAACCTCCTGGATACGGTTGCCAGATAAAAGAGAGTAAATAATTCTTTAGTGTAAGTAGGTACCATGCAATATTTGGGACATAGAATGAGAAATTATTTGCTCTTTATCTGAAACTCAAATTTAATGGGACATCATGTATTTTTATTTGCTAAATCTGGCACCCTTATTCTCTGAGAACTTGAAACCCAGAGGTCAAGCAGATACCAAGTATTGTTAGAAGGTAAAAGGTTACATAAGCTCACTATTCTTCCTTTTCTCCTCTCCCTCACCATAGACTAAAGTGTTCTGTTTTGCTTTTCCTTTATCACTGCACTTTCCACTCCATATAGTAATTCATTTCTACACCATTTATTGTCTAAGACTGTGGAGGATCCATGATGAATAGTATTGTCTCGTAGATGTCTTCTTTCTCAATTTCAGTGTACTGTATCTATTTCTGGTGTTTGACCCAGAGCTTCCTGTTATGGGGTTGTAGGGACCCTGTATGAGCAGGTTGTTAACTGGAAGAGGGTGAGGGTGGCCCTCCTTAACTAAGGCCCAGTAGGGATCCCTGGGTGGCGCAGCGGTTTGGCGCCTGCCTTTGGCCCAGGGCGCGATCCTGGAGACCCGGGATCGAATCCCACATCAGGCTCCCGGTGCATGGAGCCTGCTTCTTCCTCCGCCTGTGTCTCTGCCTCTCTCTCTCTCTGTGACTATCATAAATAAATAAAAATTAAAAAAAAAAAGTTCTTAAAAAAAAAAAAACTAAGGCCCAGTAACACTTTGGAAAGTGGGGGTCTATTATAATAGTGTGGTGACTGTAGGAGTCAACTGGCCTGTGGGCATGTGTGCCAACTGCTCTGTGTATTCACTGAGTTTTCCTACAGGCAGCCAAATGAGGCACCTATTGCTTGAGTGTATTCTGGTCTCAGGATGTTCTGATTGATGCTGCCTGAGGTGCTTACAGGACTTCATGGTTGAAAGGGGCTAGAAACATGGCTGTCACTGGTGTCTGGGAACTTTCCATTTAGCTACTGAAATCTTTTTAATTGGCTTTTAATAGTGCCTCCTGCTCTCACTTTGCGTAGCAAATTGCCAAATGTAAGCCTGGGCTGGGTTTGGTCAAACTCATATCCTCTTATGAATGGAGGTGTGACCCACAAGTCTGAGAGTATGGTTCTGTATTAGACTGATCTGATGGTCTTAAACATACACTGACATCTTGTTTTTATACTTAAAAGGAATTTGTATGAAGACTAACATGCTAATAGTCACTTTTCAATTGTTTGTAATGAATGGTAATAAACTTTTCTGATTTTACCGGGTCTGTTGCTTTCTAAAAATCAAAAATTCCTCAACTTTCCTCCTTTGCTCTGAGTGGTTTCTAAATGCCTTTAAACTTGCAAAGGATGAGAGGACTATAATTGTATTGCACATTACACCTGTGTGTAACTGTACTTATTTTTCTACCTTAGACAATCAGGATAGGGAGCTGTCTTCCCTGCTAACATTGATTCTCTAGTTCCTGCTGGTTTTCACTAGTGACAGACCATTTAGTTTCCTGTAGGCGATTTTTCTCACTTATCACACTACATTCAGTAAATAATTATCAAACTCCTATTGTGTTATAGGTATTACAGTGCTAGGTGCCAGGGCTTGTAAATATAGGACATAACATTTAATGTCCTTTGCCTCTTGCAGTTATCTCAAGGTCTCCATCCCCTGTCATAAAAATGAACTGATACTGTTAATCATATATAGCGCTGGTGCACTATTAAGTGACTAGTAAGGAAGAGCAACTGATATGTTTTGCTTTGAAAACTACATACCAAAAAATTCACCCATTTCAGGTGTACAGTGTAATGACTTTTAGTAAATTTACTGACTCATGCAGCTGTCACCAAAACCCAGTTTTATTTTTTAAAAATATTTTTAAGTAATCTCTATACCCAATGTGGGGCTCAAACTTACAACCCTGAGATCAAGAGTTGCATGTTACCAACTGAGCTACCTGGGCACCCCAACTAACATCCCATTTTTATTTTTTTTAAAGATTTTATTTATTCATGAGAGACACACAGAGAGAGACAGAGACATAAAAGAGGGAGAAGCAGGCTCCCTACAGGGAGCCCGATGCAAGACTCAATCCCAGAATCCTGGGATCACAACCTGAGCCAAAGGCAGACGCTCAACCACTGAGGTGCCCCTAAAATCCAATTTTAGAACATTTCCATCACCCCAAAGGGATCCCTCATGCAGTTAATCCCACCCCCAGCCCTAGGCAACTAATCTACTTTGCTTTTTCTGAGTATTTCATGTACATGGAATCAATATGTGGTCTTTTTTTTAATCAGGAAGACCCTGAGATCAAGAGTTGCATGCTGTCCTGACTGAGCCACTCAGGCACACCCAATATGTGGTCATTTGCAACTCCCTTTCTCTATTTAGCATAATGTTTTCAAGGTTTATCTATATTGCAGCGTGTATGGGTACTTTCTTGGGGGGGGCAGATTTTTAAAGTTTATTTATCATCTCTACACCCAATGTAGGGCTTGAACTCACAACACCAAGATCAAAAGTCACATGCTCCACTGACTGAGCCAGGCAGGCACCCCTCCTTCATTTCTTTTTATTGCTGAATAATATTCCATTGTATGGATATAAAATATTTAATCTACTTATAACTGAGGAAAATTTGGGTTGTTTCTATCTTTTGGCTATTATGAATAGTGCTGTTGCCTTGTATGCAAGGTTTTTTTGTGGACATGTTTTCAGTTCTCTTGGGTATAAACTGGAGTGCTGGGAATTGCTGGGTCATATGGTATATTTATGCAAAACCACGTTTTGAGGCAAGAATACCATCTTGAGTATTTATAGTATCTGAAGTCCCCTTCCCCTTTCCATAAGCCTCCATCCCCCTTTTGCTGAATCTGCTTTTCCTTAAGCATAAGCATCTAAGAAGCAGTATAAAGTACACTTAGGGCACCTGGGTGGCTCAGTTGGTTAAGCATCTGCTTTCAGCTCAGGTCATGATCCTAGGGCCCTGGGATCAAACCCTGAGTCTGGCTCCCTGCTCAGCGGGGAGTCTGCTTCTCTCTCTCTGCTGCCCATGTCCGCGGACAATCCTGGGTCCTCAGGATCACACCCTGGGCGGAAGGCGGCGCTAAACCGCTGAGCCACCCGGGCTGCCCGGGAACCAGAATTTTAATTGTAAGAGAAGCAAGACAGAAATATGAAATATGGAAAAGTGAGGGAGAACCCTGTGGTGTTGGACTTGAATGGGAGGTATTAGAATAAACTTATTTTTTAAAATTTCTATTGTTTTAAAAGTAAGCTCTTCACCCAATGTGGGGCTTGAACTCATGGCCCCAAGATCAAGAGTCACTTGTTCTACTGACTGAGCCAGCCAGGTGCCCTTTAAACTCTTTTTTTTTTTTTTTAGTTCTCTCCACTGAAAGGGCCTATTAAGCAATGATGCCCCAGTTTCTAAATATAATTCTCCACTAAAAGAAATCAGGGCTCCTTGGAGAAATGGCTTAAATCAGGTCTGGGACAGGGAATGTACAGAGTAAGCCTAGAACATCTTGTGCCAAAAACCAAGGAAGTACTCCGCGAATAACACAGGAGCCAGAGTGAAGTGGTTCCCACTGGACAAATTTGGAACAGTTTGAGCATCAAAAAGGATAATGATGGTGCTACATTATAACACATAAAAATAAAAATGGGAGAAGGGAGGTAAGAGCAAGTTCTTCACTGAGTAAGTCCACTTAATAAATGTAGAAGGAGGGCAGCCCCGGTGGCGCAGCGGTTTAGCGCCACCTGCAGCCCGGGGTGTGATCCTGGAGACCCGGAATCGAGTCCCAAGTCCGGCTCCCTGCATGGAGCCTGCTTCTCTCTCTGCCTGTGTCTCTCTGCCTCTCTTTCGCTCTCTCTGAATAAATAAATAAATAAATAAATCTTAAAAAAAATAAAATTAAAAAAAATAAATGTAGACGGAATTTAAGAATTAGAAAAATCATCCTTTTGCACTCAACATAACTGATTCAGGCAAGGATCATTAAAGGATGCTAAACCCACTGGGTGAATATTCACACAATCTCAACCCTATTTACTAATTACAAAAGGAAAAATGTGCCTGTGCAATGGAGAGATCTGGTGCTCAAATACAGCAGCACCAATTTTGTGACAACCTGACTTTTTGCCTTCTGATGGTCGGTAAAATATTTAACCTTAACCAATTCGAAGAAACAATCAGATGAATTCAGAATATTGGATATTTTCAAGACAACTTGCCTGGATTCTCCCAAAAAAAAATGTAGTGTCATGCAACATCAAGAAAAGGCTGGTGTTTCTGGATTAAGACTGAAGGGAGATTACCAAGTGCGGTGCAAGAACCTCAAATGGATCTTGGATTGAAGTGTAAAATGCTCCAACCAGGACAACTGGGGAAATCTCTCTTTTTTAAATTAATTAATTTATTTATGAGGTAAATACAGACATAGGCAGAGGGAGAAGCTGGCTCCCCGCGGGGAGCCCGATGCGGGATTCGATCCCCGGATCCGGGACCCACACCCGGAGCCAAAGGCAGATGCTCAACCGCTGAACCACCTAGGCGTCCAACTGGTGAAATCTCAATATGAACTGTATGTTAAATGATAATGATTTAATACTAACTTTTAAGATGCAATAATTTTGTGGTTATGTAGAAAAATATTTTTAGGGCTGGAGAATCACAATATTTTTGTAACCTACCTTCAAGTGGTTCAGAAACTTTAAAAAAGCAAACCTGTAAAAATGTTAATCTAGGTGAAGGGTAGGTTCTTTTACTCATCTTTTTCACATCTCCCGAAAGAAAACGAGGGGGAGGGGACTCCATTTCCATGGGGGAAATGTCAATCAATTCAAAACAACTTGCATAGGTACCTCTGGCACAGTGCGATTGATGGCCAGTTTCTCCTTAACACGAAGCGGCAAAACAGCTGGACGAAGGAAAAGCCTGCTTCTAACCTTCACTTCCGCGTACCACGGCCGTGGTGACTCGCGGTCACAAGGGCGTAAGCTACGTGACCCAGGCAGCTCTTTATGATTGGAGAAACAGCTGTGGCTCTCTCCAACGCACAGAGAAAGCTGTTGCTCAGATAAGTTAAATGGGGCGGGACCAAACGTTTTCTTTGACCAACCGCTTTCCAGATACCCAACCTCCTGATCGCGTATGGTCGAATCAGAAGCCGTTAGTAAAGTAGTGCAACCAATTTTCCTTTTTCGTAGGACCGCCGGTCTTTCCGGTTATTCCCACCACCATCCCTTTCCACATCCGGTAGGGCCTGGTGAGGTCAAGGAGCCCTGTAAGTCATTTCTGGGCGACTGATGTTTTTATTTCCGGTCTATGGGACCTGGCTGGGATTTGCTGCTCCCTGCAGCCGCCGGAGACACTACCAGCGCCATCATGTCAGACACGGACAGCGATGAAGATTCTGCTGGAGGCGGCCCATTTTCTTTAACCGGTTTCCTTTTTGGCAACATCAATGGAGCCGGGCAGCTGGAGGGGGAAAGCGTCTTGGACGATGTGAGGGGGGTGGGCGTGGGGATAGGGTAGGGGGTGGTGCGGCTGAGGAGAGGCGGTGGGGTGAGCAGAGTAGAGGGTGGTTAGAGTAGAGCCTCTGTGAAAGGGCGCGGTTAATGTAAAGAGAGGAAACCAGAAATGGAGTGTGTATCCTAGTAGAGTGCCTATAACGTTGAGCGTGGAGGCTCAGTTGTGCGTGAGCATGGGGAGAAGAGAGATTTGTAGGCAAGCCCTCGTAGGCCGAGCGCTGATGTGGGCGGCTTTGGGGATGATATTCATCCTAACAAGGCAGCCGGAAAAAATAGCGTGACCTAGTGACGTTGCTTTTAAGCCGTTGCTATGAGACCCTTGAAGATTCTTGAAACGGCACTGTCTGACCATCTTTGACCGGAGGTGGCTCTAGAGCAAGAGGACTGGACAGACCCTGTAACAAATTCTGTGGTTCAGGCCTCAGTTCGTAGAACCGTGAATGTTTAAACTATTAGGGACAGACCCCCTTCTGGTCTACTTCCTAGGTAGTTTTCCCGGTGTTCACTGGCATTCATGAAATTGTTTTCTGTGTCCAGATGAGCCTTACCTACTTTGATTTAGGTTCATTTTCGCAAGTAGAAAATATTGATCAATATTCCTCATCTGCATCATACACAAACACACAAAAGGTAGCAAAAAAAGTTCTTGCCGTCCCTTCTCTAATCCCAATGATCTTTGCTTTAGGCTTTAGAGAACTGCTGTTCCCTTTGTTTAGTCTTGGTGATGGTTCTTTGAATAATCTTTTCTTATTAAAGCATGGTAATGAAGTTGGACATACTATGTTAATAAAGATCTGATCAACGTGTGGAGTTGAGCAGAAGATTTACTTTACAGTTCTGGAATGTGATGCTCCTTTTAGCACACTGTAGAGTTGTATTTAATATGGATTTATAGCTTTGTGCTGGACCAGAGAAATAAGCCTTGTGGTGTGGGAAACTTAGGTTTAGTTGTTATCTTCGACTCTGGTGCTGTCCCTTTTTCAGGAGTGTAAGAAGCACTTGGCAGGCTTGGGGGCTTTGGGTCTGGGCAGCCTGATCACTGAACTCACGGCAAACGAAGAATTGGCTGGGACCGATGGTGCCCTGGTAAATGATGAAGGTGAAGTCTGGGGTCATGGGGAGTAAAGTGGGGGAGGAGGCTAGCCACTTAACTGTGTACACACTTTTCAGTGGGCATTTACTTGCTCACTTGGGAGTGAGAGTTACTTGCTCTTTGTTGAAATATACCTGCCCCTCCTTTTATTTATAGGATGGATCAGGAGTACAGAAGATGCTGTGGACTATTCAGACATCACTGAGGTAGCAGAAGATGAAAGCCGAAGATATCAGCAGACAATGGGGAGCTTGCAGCCCCTTTGCCACTCAGGTGATTCTCTAGTGTCATCAGTAGAGCATTCCAGTTCATTTCCTTGCTGTGTAGTCTATTTTGTTTCTGTGTATGCTTTCTGCCGTTATTCCTGCTCTCTGTCCTGTGCTTCTCTCTTTGTCAGCTCAGTTCCATGTAGCTGCTTTTTTTGTTCTGGGGCAGTGTTCTACTCAGACATTTATTCCTCATAGTGGTTATTCCCAAATTCTTGGTGAATGCCAAGTAAGGATGCTAATGCTGTCCTTATCATCTGGTACTTAAGTACCTGCAGGGTTCATGGCACTGTTTTAGATACTATTTTTTTTTATTATTTTTTTTATTTATTTATGATAGTCACACACAGAGAGAGAGAGAGAGAGGCAGAGACACAGGCAGAGGGAGAAGCAGGCTCCATGCACCGGGAGCCCGACGTGGGATTCGATCCTGGGTCTCCAGGATCGCGCCCTGGGCCAAAGGCAGGCGCCAAACCGCTGCACCACCCAGGGATCCCTGTTTTAGATACTATTTAAACTCAGCCTTTGCCCTTAAGGACTTGGTAGTTCAAAGAGGGTTAAGTATTTACAATGACATATATAAATGAGCACATGTATTTATTAACTCCACTTCTGTTAATCACCCACCACCTGTAATGGTGACAGAATGCACTTAATGCTTGCTCACAATACAGATTTCTCTCCCTGGTGTAAGGTGCTACATGTAGAATCAGAATCGGAGCTGGAGGGAGTCTTAGTAATTATTCATTACTAACCTCATCACAGATTTAGACCTTGACTTTAATAAGATGTGAGCCTTTATTAAAAGTTCTGTAAGTTAAGTAGTGGCAGACCTTAACAAATTCAATAATTCAGATTACTAGACTTTTATTGAGCACCTATTACGGGCTATAAACTATGACAGTATTGTACAAAGATAATAAAATCAATTTTCCGATCTTGAGGAGCTTAGTTCTGTGGTCTAGAACCTAGGGCTACTGATCATAGTTCCTTTTTCTTTTTGACTTTTAATTTTTTACAACTTTTAATTGAGGTATAGTTGACACATATATAATTCATTGTTTCCACTGCCCTATACTCACTATTCTCACTGCTTGACACTTTTTTTAAAGATTTTAATTATTCATGAGAGATACACAGAGGCAGAGACATAGGCAGAAGGAGAAGCAGGCTCTCTGTGGGAACCTGATGTGAGACTCGATCCCAGGACTCTGGGATCATACCCTGAGCTGAAGGCAGATGCTCAACCACTGAGCCACTTAGGCATTCCTGCTTGACCCTTTTGTAGGAGGCTGCTCATTGTTTGTTCATTGTCCACCTTGTTGAATTAGATTTTAGGACCAGTCAATGGATTGGAGTGCTTGTTATATAGAGAGAATTAACTGTACCACATATACAAGAGGTAACCCAGAAAAAGAGAAGATACAGGTTTCACTGTTGTGGATATTATTATCATTTGGGGAAAATGGGATAAACAAACGTGAAGTGTAATTACTCATAAGAAGAAGACATAAGCCAGCTACAAGCTCATATTTCTGTATATTGTATTTCATTTTGAGAGGTTGACAGAATATCTAAAACAAATATCATGACTATTATTTTTGAGCACCCCGACTTAGGCTAAGGGACAGGTGGTAGCAGCTCTGATTTTCAGGGAATATTGTGGTTTTTCAGGTTTGGGTTTGTTGTCTTGGCTAGGGACGTGAAGGAAGAGGAAGAGGATGAGTGCGGAATTCCTAGTTGGGTTTTATGAGCTAAAAAAGGAGGATGCTGCATTTGATAGTCTCAGTAATCTAGGATGCTCGTTTCCAAGTTCTCTTACTTAGTGAAGGTGCCTTCACCTGTGCCCTTAGCTTCCTCTTTCTCTGGCATTGGCCACTTCACATGGCTTGATTTACAAGGATTCTTCTTTGGAATAATTTTGAGTGGAGGCCATTATAAAAGATATCATAGAGGTGAATTTTGAGCAAAATTTTGACAAAGTTTCATGGAGAGGGAGCAGCAGGGCATTTTGGTTTGGAAACATGGCTTGTCTAAAAGTTTGAAGACAGAAATAATTGAGTAGTGTGGGGGGTGGGAATTGGCCAGCAGGTTTTCTTGAAAGGAGTGGAAAACATAGTGCTAGATAGCAAGAACCAAGGGTAGAGCAGTTTGACAGCACTTATATGTATGCCTTATTTGGGATTTGATGCTATAAAGGATTGTAAACCAATATAGATTGTTGAGTTAGGGTCAGGGTGGTATAATGAAAAGAAAATGGTCTTTGGAGTCAGAATGATAGATTTAAATCCCAGCTCCGTATTTAGTTTGATCCTGGGAAAGTTGCTCAGTCTTTGAGGCTTGGATTTGTAATAATCCCTCAGTTTTCTTGTAATCTATAAAGGTGATAATACCCAACCTATTAATAGGTCTTATGTAGGAATTTAAGCTCATTGTCACTTGGTGTGAAAGCACCTACATAGTATGGTGTCATAGTAGATGCTCTGTAAATGTTAGTTGCCTTTCCTTCCTAAATGAAAATGAGAAGTGATGCTTATTGCTTTGGGGTTTTGATTAGAAAAAGGGTAAAGGGGTAGACTTTTTGCCCACTATATGTAAAGTTATCAAGGTCTTTGAAAGTGACAGTTGTGGAAAATGTTAAGCAGAATTAAACTTGCGAGTTGCTAATAAAATATCAGTAGGACTGGGTAAGTGAGGAAGTGCGTGGGAAAGCATATAGGCTTTGTTGTTCAACCAGCCTTGAATTCTGTCTTTGTCACTTAAAACTGTGTGACCCTGAGTAAGTCATTTTACTATCTCAGAATAATTCTTACTTTGCCAACATTCTTGGGAGGATTGTAGATAAAATAACTACAAATACCTGGCACATAACGGAAGGTAAGTAAATGGAAGTTGCTATAATGACTACTATTAATGATTTGGAAAAGGTGTGTTTTCCAATCACATAATGGGAACTAAGTAAATGGAAGTTGCTATAATGACTATTAACGATTGATTGAAAAAGCATAAGAGATTGATGGAAGGGACAAGAGACAAAGTTATAAGGTGGGAAAATAAGGATGGAAGTGGTATTAATAGTAAGGAAAGAGAGTTTTAAAGAGGTGAAGGATATTTCAGTGTGATGAGAGATGAAGTTGTGAGGTATCTGAGTGGAAAGGTTCTTTAGGCAACAGAACATGTACAATTATAGAGGGTGGGTAAATCAGGGCAAGACCTACAGATTGGAGTTTAATCTGGATAAGGGTGATTCTTGAGTAAGGGAATGTAGAGGAATGAAAGCAAAATGTTCACCATCTGGTATTGAGTGATGCCAGAGGTTAAAGGTCAGTGAAAAGAATAAACTGCAGAAGGTAGACCAAAAAATGTGTCAAAGACTTGGGGAGTGGGGCGCCTGGGTGGCTCAGTGGTTGTGGCTGCCTTTGGCTCAGGGCATGATCCTGGGGTCCTGCAATCAAGTCCCACATCCAGCTCCATGCAAGGAACCTACTTCTCCCTCTGCCTATGTCTCTGCCTCTCTCTTTGGGTCTGTCATGAATAAATAAATGAAATCTTTAAAAAAAAGAAAAGACTTGGGGAATGGGAAGAGAGAAAGTCCAATCTTAAAGGAAACTGACAGAGAAGAAAGAATATTAAATTCAATTATGAGATTGAGCAGAATGAAAATAAAAAATTAAATAGGATTTGATCAGGAGAAGGAACAAAGGTTTTAGACAGTTCTTAGGAGCTCCCTAAATTTCTATATGTGGCATACATTGTGTCCTAGTATTTGGTGATAACGTGTCATCATCTCTTTCTCAAGGCAGAGGCTGCACCTCTTGTGTGTTCTTAAGGGATCTACGTAGTGTTTTGCGTGGTACTTTAAATTCTTGCGTAACAGAGGAACTCAGGACTGTTATGTGATATTTTGGGTATTGAGATCATTTTCCTGGTTTTATTAGATTATGATGAAGATGACTATGATGCCGATTGTGAAGACATTGATTGCAAGTTGATGCCTCCTCCACCTCCACCTCCAGGACCAATGAAGAAAGATAAGGACCAGGATGGTCTTACCGGTGGTGAGTAGAGACTATCTTCTTTTGTCCAAGGAACATATTTCATTTATAGGTCTAGGCTTTTGGCATACCCATAGGGAACTATTAAAATTAAGATGCTAGGAAAGGATACAACTTCCGGAAGTAAGCATATAATTTTCAAATTTTAATGTTAAAGGGAAGTTTTAAAACATTTGGCAACAGTATTTTAATATTTACTCAAGAAAAAGTAGTTTAGGTCAGTGTTTCTCAAATCTGGCTGTCCATCACAATCATCCCAAGCATTTAAAAAAATAAGATTTCTGACTCTCACACCAAAAAATCTGTTTCCGAAAATCAGCAAGAGAGCCCAGGAATTTTAAAATGTTCTCCAGTAGTTGGTGATGCAACTGATCTGCATACTGGTATTTGGAAACTACCTGTTTAGATGACTCTCTCTAAAAGAAATGACCAAATGGGGAAGGCATCGTAGAATGTACATAAATCATATAGAGCCAACTCTAGATTCAGAAATTTCAAAGGCAGGGGCTTTAGTGATCCTCTCCACCTTTCCTATGTTGGCCACAGTAGTACAGTAGTAACTTTGTCCTAGGCTAGGAGGTTGCGGAGGAGCAGTGTCTTTGAGCTCTTGTTTTTTTGAGAATTATGTTAACCTAAATTCCTCCTATTAGAGTTTTAGCCATTTCTGCATTAGTCTGCAGGCTAAATAACATCTGATAACTTTATGTTCTACATCTTATTTTATGTTAAAGAATTTCATTATCATCCTGTGGACTTAAAAAAAAACTTCAGTTTATGTGTCTCTGAACTAGAAATGATAAGGCCTGATTGGTATAAAAGTATTATATAATTTTGCTATTGATCACATTCCTTTAAGCTAATACATGTATAGAAAGTAGTAAATGTAGTAATAGTGTTTGTTTTCTCTCATCACAACCCTAGGGTACCAGGTACAAGGTGAGTTGGGGATGGTGGGAGATAATGAGTTGGAATGAGTTTTTTTGGGTTGCATACTAGTAATCTGGGTGCTTGGAACTATATCCCCTGCCACTGAGCCATCCATATAGCCAAGATAGTGGGTATTGACTGAATCGGAGGAAATATGCTCACAGTTACATGCCAAAGGGGTTTCTCTTCCTTGTTGCAGTGTCTGAGGATGGAGAAGGCATCATCTTGCCCTCCATCATTGCCCCTTCCTCTTTGGCCTCAGAGAAAGTGGACTTCAGTAGTTCCTCTGACTCAGAATCTGAGATGGGACCTCAGGAAGCATCACAGGCAGAATCTGAGGATGGAAAGCTGACCCTACCATTGGCTGGGATTATGCAGCATGATGCCACCAAGCTGTTGCCAAGTGTCACAGAACTTTTCCCGGAATTTCGGCCTGGGAAGGTACTTTCTGTGGAGAAAGCCCACATTGCAAACCCCTGACCTCTCCTAAATACTGAGTTCTGTTCTAAGATGTTGAATACAGAATGAATAAGATTTAGAAGTTTTGGGATGCCTAGGTGGCTCAGTGGTTGAGTGTCTGCCTTCGGCTCAGGGTGTGATCCCGGTCCTGCCTTGGGCTCCCTGCAAGGAGCCTACTTCTCCCTCTGTCCATGGCTCTGCCTCTCTCTCTGTGTCTCTCGTGAATAAATAAAGAAGATCTTTAAAAAAACAAAGATTAAGAAGTTTCCTCATTCGACTGCGTTGTATTAGGTCTTTAAAAAAAAAAGTCAAAAAAAAAAAAGTCATATGCATTGATGATAGTACATGTGATTTTTGTAGTTCTCATTAGAAATTGCCCTTGTCTTAAATGAACGAGTCCAAATTATTAAAGGATACTTCTTTACTTTCTCAGTAGATGTTATAACTCTGAGTTCAGCACTCCTGGTCCCTCCCCTACAGTCAAGTAGACCCCTCAGGGGAGTTTGCAGACCCAGACACTGCTGTTTCCTTACCTGATACTGAGCCTTTGACTTTCCATGTCCTAGGTATTACGCTTCCTTCGTCTTTTCGGACCAGGGAAGAATGTCCCATCTGTTTGGCGGAGTGCTCGGAGAAAGAGGAAGAAGAAGCACCGTGAGCTGATACAGGAAGAACAGATCCAGGAGGTGGAGTGCTCAGTAGAGTCCGAAGTCAACAAGAAGTCTTTATGGAACTATGACTATGCTCCACCACCACCTCCAGAGCAGTGTCTCTCTGATGATGAAGTAGGCAAAATAGATACCTGGGATTGAGACCTATGAGAGGAACAAATGAGTTCTCCCTAGCTTATGTCTAAATTGGAAGTACCACCTTAGCAGGCAGAGTCCTGTGCTGATAATGAACGAGAAATTGTGAGTTCAGTCTTAGTGGCTGTCCCTTCCCTTACATTATTTCTACTGTAATAACAGTAGAAAGGATTGAGGGCAGGGAGTTGGTGATACACATCCTGGTGAATAGGAAAGTTTGAATGATAGGCAGAGTGTGGCATGATAGCACTCCATTGTTTACATTCTAACTCCAGTCCCATTGAAGAACTGTCCTTATGGCTCCTCTGACTTCCCTTCCTGACTGTGGACTCCCTATGATAGCCCTAGGACATCTGGGATCAGGAAATCCTTCCCTCCTACTTTGTTCTGTTACAGATTACAATGATGGCTCCTGTTGAATCAAAGTTTTCCCAGTCAACTGGAGATATAGATAAAGTGACAGATACCAAACCAAGAGTGGCTGAGTGGCGTTATGGGCCTGCTCGACTGTGGTATGATATGCTGGGTGTCCCTGAAGATGGCAGTGGGTTTGATTATGGCTTCAAACTGAGAAAAATGGACCATGAGCCTGTGATAAAATGTAGAATGATGGAGGTAAGTGATACTGGTATGTAAGAAAGGAATCTGTGCCCAGGGCCCTTGTAGTTTTACCTAACTTTACTTTTCAGTTGAGGACATACCAGATAGGGTATCTTTGGTGGGAGATGGGGGTGTCCAATTCTTTTGCTTGTTATATAATATTGCCCTGGCAACTAGACCCTGTTGCAAGGGTACTGTTTGTGCTGGACTAGGAGTGGGAGGAGGCTGATAATGCTCCATTAGCAGGTTCTTTCAAGTCAAGGACTACATTTGATGTATCTCATGTGAGATCTGGAGTGGGAACTTTGACCGTTGACCACTCAGGGATTTGTTGTTCTTTTTCTGTTTCTGTAGGACTTGAGGAAATTTGAGGAAAACAATGGCTCTGACCTACTGGCTGATGAAAACTTCCTGATGGTGACACAGCTGCATTGGGAGGATGATATCATCTGGGATGGGGAGGATGTCAAGCACAAAGGAACAAAGCCTCAGCGTGCAAGCCTGGCAGGCTGGCTTCCTTCCAGCATGACTAGGAATGCCATGGCCTACAATGTTCAGCAAGGTGTGCTTCCATGCCAGCTGTGTCTAGCACACTGCCCTTTGCCTCAGTTATCCTAAGTGGGGTTAGGTGTGCCCTATGCTGCTGCTGAGGGACAGTGAAATGTTTCAGACCTGAGCCCTGATTCTAGTCTTTAGTAAGTTTTTTTACATGATTACTAAGCTAGGATGGACTCTGATGTCTCAAAAAAATGTGAAAACCAAAAAATAAATTAAATTAAAAAAAAAGAAAAATGTGAAAACCACTTTGAAGTTAAAGGTCTTTTTTGGACTAGAATAAGGCTTGATCTCCTAGTCTACTTTGGTTTTCAAAGCCAACCCCTTTGTTTTTTATCATGCTGGAATTTGCTTTTTCTCTCCTTACATACGCCCAAAAAAGGTATGTCATGCCTAATGTAGAAAACTTTGAAAATAGAATAGTGTCAAAAATCACTGATAACACCAAAAAAAAAAAATCACTGATAATCCAGCTATCCAGAGATGATCGACTATCTATTAACTTTGTGGTACACTTGGTTTTTGATTTTCTGTCTTCTGTGTGTACATGTAGTTGAGCTCATTTCTGTAGACATAGTTTTGTATGTTGTGCTTTTCACTTGACATAAATACTATTGTGTGTCATTCCGAGTTCTTCATAAAAATATTTAATAACATGGGAAACTTGAGTAAAAAAAAAAAAACATAAAATGGCTTATACGATGCCCTGTTTGTGTGAGTGGGGAAAACACACTATGTTATAATCACAGAAAGCTGACTGAAAGGAAATGTGCTATGGGATTCACAGTGGTTATTTCTAGTTTGTGAGATCACAGACAGTTTCCTTTATATTTTTCTGTGTCTTCCTTCAGTTAACCTGGATTACTTTTATAATTCAGAGGAAAACAAAATTGTCTTAATTTTTAATTCTAAGAAATAGTTTTTTCCTCCTTTCATTCTATCTAAACACTTTGTTTATTGCATAGTATTATATGGATGTTTCCATAATTTACCAATAGTTACTCTGTTTTAAATATATTTTACTACCGTTTATTAGTATTTTTTACCATATCATTTATTACTGTAATTTCTTTAGCCAGTCCTTTATTGAACACACTGGCTGTTTAAATTTAGTCTTTTTTTGTAAAAATTTTGAGTCACAAAAAATATTGCAAGAACATTTGTCTGCAACTTTTTTTTTAAGTGAGAAATAATTCCAAGAAAAATAAAGCGAGAAATACACTGTGTGCCCTAGGTTCCTTTTCAGTAGCCCCATGAATAACTGTACTAACATTTGCTCCTTTTCCCTTTGCTGGGATCATTATTGAAAGGGGCATAGATACTTTGTCAGTTATTGAGTGTTTCCTCCTCTTCTGAGTAGGTTTTGCAGCCACCCTGGATGATGACAAACCTTGGTACTCCATCTTTCCCATTGACAACGAGGAGCTGGTGTATGGACGCTGGGAGGACAATATCATTTGGGATGCTCAGGCCATGCCCAGGCTGTTGGAGCCTCCTGTTTTGACACTTGATCCCAATGATGAGAACCTTATTTTGGGTATGGTATTGGCAGGGACCAGTGTTCCTTCTCCATAATTGAAAGCTTGCTGCTAATGTCAAGGGACAGGGAGAATTCAGAAAGGTTGGGAAGGTCAAGACTAGAAGCTTCTTGGAGGTGCCTGGCTGGCCAATTCTGTGGAGTATGTGGCTCTTGATCTCAGGGTTGTGAGTTCAAGCCTCACATTGGGTGTGGAGTCTACTTTAACAAATAAATTAGGCCAGCCCTGGTGGCTGAGAGGTTTAGCGCTGCCTTCAGCCCAGAGTGTGATCCTGGAGACCTGGGATCAAGTCCCATGTCGGGCTCCATGTATGGAGCCTGCTTCCCCTTCTGCCTGCGTCTCTCGTGAATAAATAAATAAAATCTTAAAAAAATAAATTAAAGAGACTAGGACTTTTAGGTAGCAGTTTGAGAGAGCAAAGTTGTGGTTCTTAGTTTCTAGTATTTCTGTTTTGCTTAGGGAAAACTCATAATGTAGGAATATTGAAAAGTAGTACTTTTGAAATTCCAGGAGTGTAGTTTGGGCTAAAGGGAATCACCTACTAGAAGTTGTCTAGGATGGGATGAGACATCTGGTTAGGAAGCACAAAGATATCTGTAGGAAAAGTGAATCTTCAGGGATAGAATCTCCAGAGTGACTTTTGTTTCATCCTTAGAAATTCCTGATGAAAAGGAAGAGGCCACTTCTAACTCCCCCTCCAAGGAAAATAAGAAAGAATCATCTCTGAAGAAGAGCCGAATTCTCTTAGGGAAAACAGGGGTCATCAAGGAGGAACCACAGCAGGTCTGTGAAGAGAAAAGGGACTTAGGGCATTTAGAAGAACAGAGAAAGGTGATGGAGAAGGGTAGTCTAAGATTTATTTGATGTCCTGTCATTAGAACATGTCTCAGCCAGAAGTGAAAGATCCATGGAATCTCTCCAATGATGAATATTACTACCCCAAGCAACAGGGTCTTCGAGGCACCTTTGGAGGAAATATTATCCAGGTAAAAGTAACATTTTTTCTAGGATGGATGGGACCCACTTCCTTGTTTTGATAGAGGATATGGATAAATCTTGCCTAGGCTGGAGTTCGTATTTAATTTGAACTCTTATTTCCTGCTTTAGCACTCAATTCCTGCAGTGGAATTACGACAGCCCTTCTTTCCTACCCATATGGGGCCCATCAAACTTCGGCAGTTCCATCGTCCACCCCTGAAGAAATATTCCTTCGGGGCACTCTCTCAGCCAGGTCCCCACTCAGTCCAGCCCTTGCTGAAGCACATCAAAAAGAAGGCTAAGGTATGATTGAATTCTGGTTAGGAAAAAAAAACAGCTATAAAAGACATTAGAGTACAAACTGGGGAAATGGACTGGATATTAGGTGATTTTAGGGAATTGCTTTTTTCTCAGATGTGGTAGAATGTTATTGATGTTATTTAGGAGAATGTCCTTGTTCTTAAGAGATGCATGTGAAAATACTTAAGAGTGAAGTGTCCTGATGACTGCAGCTTTCAAAAATGATTCAGTAATATCTATAGAGATAGTTTTAGATAAAACAAGGTAAAATAGAAAGTTATATCTAGGTGGTGGGATAGTTAAGTGTTCATAGTGTCAACTTTCTTTTTGAAAATTTTTGCATGAAGTTAAAAAAAAAAGGAAGGCAAAATCATTTTTGGTGTCATTGTCTCATCAGTTTGAAGTTATTGTCCCATCAGGAGCTGGTCTGTATTCTCTTTGTTCTGGGCAGATGAGAGAACAAGAGAGACAAGCTTCTGGTGGTGGAGAGATGTTTTTTATGCGCACACCTCAGGACCTCACAGGCAAAGATGGAGATCTTATTCTTGCAGAATACAGTGAGGAAAATGGACCATTAATGATGCAGGTTGGCATGGCAACCAAGATAAAAAACTATTATAAGCGGGTGAGTCTCTGCTCAGAAAACCTTTGTTATTAATACAGTTGTAATTAGATATCCAGCAATAATCTGCAAACATATATTTTGTCTTTTTTTATACTGTAAATTTCTTGGGAAAAAGAAATAGTATTTTCTTTGTATTTAGTAATACTAGTAAAAGTTCAAGGAATATTTTGTGTAGGCTTATATTGTTGATTATATTCTGTGATAGTAATTGTGGGTCTTCTGTGTTTGATCTAGAAACCTGGAAAAGATCCTGGGGCCCCAGATTGTAAATATGGAGAAACTGTTTACTGTCATACATCTCCTTTCCTAGGCTCTCTTCATCCTGGTCAATTACTGCAGGTGAGGGATTCTTTCCTGTTTTAACTCTTTCCTAAGGAACTTGACAGGTGAGGAGCTAGTCAGCCCAGAAAGAACCAATTCTAGTTGATTGAGTAGTACCTTAGTCAACTGTGGGGAAGATCAGCGTAATCCTCAAATGATTATAATCCCCAACATTCTTTGGATCTTTTTATTAAAACTTGCTCCTAATAATGTTATTTGTAAACTAAATTTGAGATCGTTTTTTAAGGGACACCTAGGTGGTTCAGCGATTGAGCATTTGCCTTTGGCTCAGGGCGTGATCCCAGAGTCCTGGGGTCAAGTCCCACATCGGGCTTCCTGCATGGAGCCTGCTTCTCCCTCTGCCTGTGTCTCTGCCTCTCTCTCTCTGTGTCTCTCATGAAAAAATAAAATCTTTAAAAAAGAGAAGTCAGAAACATCTGGGTGGCATTCGAAAGTCAACCTGGGATTAATCATTTACTGTAGTGACTTAATATTTAATTTGTATCTGCAGAATTGGCAGGTTTTGATTGTATTAGTCATGGTCATTTTGAGTACTAAAGCACGCCTGAAGTGTGCCATTTACAGTCCCTAGCCATAGTGAAGTGTGCCCCCTCCCCTTTCTGTTCTGATGGGCATAGAGAGGCCCTCTGGTAGTCTAGCTTTTACGTGTTAAAGGCAAGTATAGATATGTGCAAATGATGTGAGGACATCTCTATCACTCTCCTCCCTTGTTTTTTTTTGTTATTTTGTTTTGTTTTGTTTTGTTTTGTCCTCCACTTCATTTCTCTTGGTAGGCTTAACCACTTTTCCTCCTCTCATAGCTAGTGTATTCTATTAATACTGTTGCTTATTCTCCCAAAGCATCTTTAGACTGCTGGCATTTCTCTCCCTGTAACCTTCTGTTGAGATTTTCTACCAATCCCTCCCTTTCTTTTGTGGCTACTTTTTAAAAAATATTTATTTATTTATTCATGAGAGACACAGACTGAGAGAGAGAGGCAGAGACACAGGCAGAGGGAGAAGCAGGCTCCTTGCAGGGAGCCCGATGTGGGACTCGATCCCAAATCCCGGGATCGTGACCTGAGCCAAAGGCAAGCGCCCAACCACAGAGCCACCCAGGTGTCCCTTGTGGTTACTTTTATAGCCTCTTAAAGATCCTCTTTTTTATCTTCTGTAATTTTGTTTTTCTCTCCATTTCACACTTAGAATTTTCTTTTTTTTCTCCCACACTTAGAATTTTCTATTCATATCCATATGTTGAAGATTTGTCTCTCTTCTGTCCTCCTTTCTGATTTTCTGAGAAGTCTTTCCTTCAAGTCACAGGTTTGATTGGTCCCCATCTGGCTGCTGCTTAAACAAGCTCAGATGTTTCTGTCCTGTGTGTTTAGTCTGTTTTTTTTCTAGCACAGTTTCTACTCCATTAATTTTTGTTTTTGTCGTTTTATTTAACAAATGTTTTGGGGGATCCTTGGGTGGCTCAGTAGTTTAGCACCTGCCTTTGCCCCAGGGTGTGATCCTGGAGTCCCAGAATCGAGTCCCACATTGGGCTCCCCTGCATGGAGCCTGCTTCTCCCTCTGCCTGTGTCTCTGCCTCTCTCTCTCTCTCTCTCTCTCTCTGTGTGTGTCTTTCATAAATAAATAAATAGGGGATCCCTGGGTGGCGCAGCGGTTTGGCGCCTGCCTTTGGCCCAGGGCGCGATCCTGGAGACCCGGGATCGAATCCCACATCGGGCTCCCGGTGCATGGAGCCTGCTTCTCCCTCTGCCTGTGTCTCTGGCTCTGTCTCTCCTTCTATCTCTCAAGAATAAATAAATAAAATCTTAAAAAAAAATAAATAAATACATAAATAAATAAAATCTTTAAAAAAACAAATGTTTTGATCTTACTTGTATTATGACAGGAGCTATGCTGGGGTCTAGGGTAATAATATATACTTGTTAGTTTATAAAGTGATTTTCATATATAAGCATAGCAATTCTGCAAGGTATAGACATTTTTAAATATCTATAGATATAGATATAGATGAGGACAATTAATTTCAGAGATATTAAATAACTTATCTGACATTCAGTGAGTAGCAGAGTCATTATCATCTGAATCCAAATCCTGTGATTTCCCTACTACTGACTCTTAAAGATAGCCAGTGGGTAAAAAATTACCTTTTTTTAAAAATTACTTTCTAATCCTGTTTGACATTCCATATTCTAATTTGTTTATATTACTGGATAGATTTTAGATGGCATTATGGGGATGGAGAGCAAATAAGCTTCATTTTCCTTTCTCAGTTGACTAAATTTCCTAGGGCTTCTCTGTATATAATTTTTGTATTTTTACTTTTGTTAGGCATTTGAGAACAATCTCTTTCGTGCCCCAATTTATCTTCATAAGATGCCAGAAACTGACTTCCTTATTATTCGGACAAGACAAGGTTACTACATTCGGGAGTTAGTGGATATTTTTGTGGTCGGCCAGCAATGCCCCTTGTTTGAAGTTCCTGGGCCCAACTCCAAAAGAGCTAATACACATATTCGAGACTTTCTCCAGGTAAGAATGACAGAATAGGGAGGTGGGTCAGGATGCATATAACAGGGTATGTGGATTTGGGGGGCACATCAGGAAAGATCAAAATACATAGGGGCTTAGCAGGGGAAGGAGTCCTGGCAAGGACTTTTATCCTTTACTTTGCCAGATGAAAAACATTGGATTTGTTTGGCAGGTTTTTATTTACCGCCTCTTCTGGAAGAGTAAAGATCGGCCAAGGCGGATCCGAATGGAAGATATAAAAAAAGCCTTTCCTTCTCACTCAGAAAGTAGCATCCGCAAGAGGCTAAAGCTCTGCGCTGACTTCAAACGCACAGGTCATGAGTTGTGACTAAATATTTGTTTTCTCTTTCTCTAAGAAAGGAACTCTGGCTTTCAATGAAAGGATCAACATACAGCTCACAGAATTAGAAATTGCGAGTCATCAAAAGAAGGAAGTAGTAAATCTTTAATTATGGAGGCTCTGATTGCTTTTTGATTTTCTCCTTCCAGGAAGTTTATTGTATGTTGGATGTCACAAGGTATAGGAAACATAGCAGCAGAGGTTTTCTTTGGTAGGCAGGCTAACTGGCTAAACCTTCTGGGAGATTGCTTGATTCAGTCTTGGTTTGTTATCCTTGTTGCTGTCAGGGGAAGGGCCTTTGGGTTTCAAAATGGTCTCATTCTCTCTACTTTTTCTAGGGATGGACTCAAACTGGTGGGTGCTGAAGTCAGATTTTCGTTTACCAACTGAAGAGGAGATCAGAGCTATGGTCTCTCCAGAGCAGTGCTGTGCTTATTACAGCATGATAGCTGCAGAGCAGCGACTAAAGGTGAACACCTTCCTCTTGGCCTTGCCTTTGCTCGTGGATTCGTGTCAGAGAGATGAGGATGAAGACTATCCTCACTGGCTTAGAAACGATGGTTACTAGATTATTAACCAGTTACTCAAAAATTCAGGCCATGAGGTACTCTGTGTATATTGGTTCTGAGGAAAATTATAGTGGAACTAAATAGTAGTGGGAAGGCTTAATGTGGGACTCAGGGCATATTGTTTCGTCCACTTGGGTGGTGACTTTAATCTTTGTTCTTTACAAGACAGGTATGTAAACAGGGAAAATACTTCTCAGTTGTTTTCCAGAGCCTTCCAAATGGGCAGAGATGATGGTGCTGGATATGTGCTTTAGAGAAGCACAGTATCCTTCTCAGGCCCAAACAGGAAAGGTCTAGCCAGGGTGAGAGAGCACAGGTATACACCTGAGTTCATGAGTCTGCAGTGACGAGTGTCTCTACTTAGCTTTCCTAATGGGCCTTAACTATCCTACACATCAGCTGGCAAGTTCCCTGAAACATAATATATCTTCTGATAGTCCCAAGGATGTAGAATGGGGACAGATATAGTGAAGACTTTACAGAATCCATTCTCTATGCACAAATATACTTTGATATTTTGTTCTTGGTATTTATTGAAACTTGTACTTTGTGTTTTCCAGTGTGTTGATTGGTTTATGCTTAGATTTGTGCTCTTCCAGGATGCTGGCTATGGTGAGAAGTCCTTTTTTGCTCCAGAAGAAGAAAATGAGGAAGATTTCCAGATGAAGATTGATGATGAAGTAAGGCTTTACTCTAATTTTTTTAAAGGTTTTGTTTATTTATTCATAAGAGACACAGATTGAGAAAGGCAGAGACATAGGCAGAGGGAGAAGCAGGCTCCATGCAGGAAGCCTTCGGGGGACTCAATCCCGGGATCCCAGGATCACGCCCTGAGTCAAAGGCAGACGCTCAACCGCTAAGCCACCCAGGCATCCCTACTGTAATTTTTTTAAGCTAGTTAATATATTTATTTGAGAGAGAGAGCCATGTACACACGGGCTGGGTGGGGGGTGAGCAGAGTGACAGAATCTCAAGTAGACTCCATTCTGAGTGTGGAGCCTAATGTGGGGCTCGATCCCACAACCCTGAGATCATGACCTGAGCTGAAATCAAGAGTTGGATGGATGCTCAACCAACTGAGCCACTAAGGTGCCCTGGCTTTACGTTAATTTTTTATTTTATTTTATTTTTTTTTACGTTAATTTTTATTAGGGTACATCCCACTTAGTCTTTTTTGTTAATTTATTTTTTCCCCATTTATCCTTTAAAAAAACAGTTTTATTGAGGTAAGATTGATACTATAAGCAGCACATTTAAAGTGTGCTATTTGATATGTTGTGATGTATGTTTATACCTGTGAATCATCTTAACAAGATAGTGAATGTATCTGTCACCCACAAATGTTTCTTTGTACTCCTTTGGAGTTCCTTTCTCCTGTCTCCTCCCTTCTCTCCACCTTCCTTGTGCCCTGACAACCACTGATGTTTGTCACTATAGATTAGTTCACATTTTCTAGCGTTTTAGATAAATGGACTCATATAGCATGTACCTTTTTTTTAACTGTGATAAAATATACATAACAAAATTTGCCATCTTAACTTTTAAGTGTACAATTCAGTAACATTAGGTACGTTCACACTGCTATATAACCAATCTCCAGCACTCTTTTCATCTTGCAAAGCTGGAACTCTATTACCCATTAAACGACAAGTCTCCATTCCTTCCTCTCCCAGCCTCTACAGCCACAATTCTACTTTCTGTCTATAAAATTTACTACTCTAGGTACTTTCCCTAAGTGGAATCCTACAGTATTGTTTTTATGTGACTAGTTTATTTTATTCAGCATGATATCCTCAAAGTTCATCCATGTTGTAGCATATATCATAATTTCCTTCCTTTTAAAAGCTGAATAATATTCTACTGTGTGTATATTCCACATTTTGCTTATCCATTCATCCATTGATGGACATTTGGGTTGCTCCTACTTCTTGGCTATTGTGACTAGTGCTTCTGTGAAGATGGGTGTGCAAATATCTCTTCAAAATTCTTTCTGTTCTTTTGCATATATATCCAAAAGTGGATTACTGGATCACCTGGTAGTTCTATTTTGAGTTTTTTAGTTTTTTGGGGGTTTTTTTGTTTGTTTTTTATTCATGAGAGAGAGAGAGGCAGAGACACAGGCAGAGAGAGAAGCAGGCTCCATGCAGGGAGCCTGATGCAGGACCTGATCCCGGGTCCCCAGGATCACACCCTGGACCGAAGGCGGTGCTAAACTGCTGAGCCACCCGGGCTGCCCCCCCCCCTTTTTTTTTAAAGCAGCTGCAGCATTTTACATTTCTACCAGTGGTATATAAGAATTTCAATTTCTCCGCACTCTTGCCAACACTTGTTATTTATTATTTTTTGATAGTAGCCATCCTAATGGTTGTGAGGTGGTATCTTATTATGATTTTGATTTGCATTTCCCTCATGATTAGTTATGTTGAGCCATCTTTTCATGTACTTATTGAACATTTGTGTATCTTCTGAGAATGATCTATTCAAGTCCTTTGCCCAGATTTGAATCAGTTTGGTTCCTGTTGTTGAGTTGTAGGAATTCTTTATATTAGTAAAGATGAGATAAACCTTTTATATTAATAATCTCTCATCAGATACATGCTGTGCAAATATTTTCTCCCAAGGTTGCGTTTTCATTCTATTGTGTCCTTTGATGCAGAGTTTTTTTATTGAGATACAGACCAGTGTATCTAATTTTACCTCAGTTGCTTGTGCATTTGGTTCCATATCCAAGAAATCATTACCAAATCCAGTGTCATGAAGTTTTTCCTCTATGTTTTTCATCTGAGAGTTTTATATTTTTAATTTTTACACTTAGGTCTTTGATCCATTGTGAGTTAATTTTTGTATATGGCATAAGGTAAAGCTCCAGCTTCATTATTTTGCATGTGGATATTCTATTTTCATTTGTTGGAAGTATATATTCCTTCTTTCACTATTATTATGTTGAGATTTATCCAGGTTATTGATTGTTTGTTTTTTGTATTGCCATATAGCACTCCATAATGTGCATATACCGCAGTTTAGCTAACCACCTACCAAAGGACATTTTGGCCGTTCCCAGTTTTTGGCTATTATGAATAAAGTTGCTATCAATATTCATGTATAAATATTTAGATGTTTTTCCTTTTTTCTTGGTTAAATACCTAAAAGTAGAATTACTGGGTTATATAGTAATTGTTTCAGTTTTTAAAAAATATTTTGTTTATTAAAGAAAGCCTGAGTAGGGAGGCAGAGAGGGAGAGAAGCAGACTCCCTGCTAAGCAGGGAGCCTGACATGGGGCTTGATCTCAGGACTCTGAGATGGTGACCTGAACCAAAGGCAGATGTTTAACTGACTGAACCACCAAGGGGCCCCTGTTTAATCTTTGAAGGAACCACCAGACTGTTTTCCATCATGACTGCATTATTTTTACATTCTTATTAGCATTGTGTAAGGTTCCAGTTTTTCCACATCCTTGTCAACACTTGTTATTTTTCTTTTTTTATTATTACTATTATGGCTCTCCTGTCAGATATGAAATGGTCTTTCACTGCAGTTTTAATTTGCATTTCCCTAAAGGCTAAGGGTGTTTAGCATCTTTTCATGTGCTTATATATCATCCAGACATCATCTTTGATCAAGTGTCTGTTTATCTCTTTAGCCCACTTTTATTTTTAGTTGGTTGCTTATTTTCTTCTTACTGAGTTTTGAGAGTTCTCTATGTATTCTAGGTCTGACTACGTATTCTAGGTCTGACTCTTTATCAGGTATGTGATTTATGAAGATTTTCTCCCAGCCTGTGGCTTGTCTTTTAATTGTTTTAACAGTGTTTTTTTCGAAGAACAGAAATCCAAATTGTCAGTTTTCTCTGTTACTTGGGGTTTTGATACGTCTAAGAAACTTTTATCTAACTCAAGGATGCGAAGGTTTTCTTTTATGCTTTCTTCTAAAAGGTTTGTTGTTCTAGATCTTATGTTTAGATCATTTTGAGTTAATTTTTGTGTAGAGTGCAAGGTATAGATTAAGGTTCTTTTTCTTGCATATCAATGTCCAATTATTCCAACACCATTTTTTAGAAAATTGAATGACCTTTTAAAATAAGAATTTAAAACAAAAATGTGATCCTCTGACTTTCTTTCACAAAGACTTCTTTGGATCCTCACTTCTCTTAGAAGCTTTTCACATGATTTACAAGGTGCTACATGATTTGGGTCTTTTTTTTTTTTGATTTGGGTCTTATATATAACTCTAACCACCTCTCATCTGTCCCTGCCCATCTTGTACTCTAAGCTCCAAACATAATAAAGTTCATTCAGTTCCCAAATTTCTTTCTGTTGCCTCCTCGGATTTTACAACGGTTTTTCCCTCTGCCTAGAATATTTTCTTGCCACTCTTCTACCATCCTACCTTCATCTATAATTTATATTTCGTTGGAAGCTTACCCTGATTCCTGCCCTCAACTCCCACCATTCATTCACATTGGATTATCATTTTTCTCTTCTTTATGTGCATGTAACACTTTTTTTTTTAATATTTATTTATTTATTTATTTATTTATTTATTTATTTATTTATTTATTTATGATAGAGAGAGAGAGGCAGAGACATAGGCAGAGGGAGAAGCAGGCTCCATGCACTGGGAGCCCAACGTGGGATTCGATCCCGGGTCTCCAGGATCGCGCCCTGGGCCAAAGGCAGGCGCTAAACCGCTGCGCCACCCAGGGATCCCTGTAACACTTTTTTTAAAGATTTTATTTATTTACTCATGAGAGACACACACACACACACACACACAGAGTAGAGACACAGGCAGAGGGAGAAGCAAGCTCTATGCAGGGAGCCCGATGTAGGACTTGATCCCGGGACTCCAGGATCATGCCCTGAGCTGAAAGCAGAGGCTTAACCACTGAGCCACCCAGGCATCCCTTTTCTTTATGTATATGTAACACATTTTACTTTGCTGTCAATGCACTGATCGTGTAGTATTAAATTTGGTTGGTTATTTGTCTCTTCCTCACAAATGTGAGGTCCATGAGAAAGTAGTGCCTGGCATGTGTGTTAGGTGTTCAATAAATATTTGTTAAAATCATTGAATGATTGTAAATGAGGTCAAACTGAATGAAGAAGCATCGTTGTGTTCTTTTGAGGTTGGAATAGAAAATGAGTGGATGTCTAAGAATTTCAGAAAGTAAAGATTTTGTCAAATAACCTTTGAGATTGAATCTTGAATAGAGAATTGGCCATCTTTTAGCTAATTGTGTATACTCTTAACTGGTCTGTGTGGACAAGCACATTCCTCTTGTCTTAATTCCCTGATTGGGGCACCTGGGTGGCTCAGTGGTTGAGAATCTGCCTTTGGCTCAGGTCATGATCCCAGGGTCCTGGGATTGAGTACTGTGTCAGGCTCCCTGCAGAGAGCTTACTTCCTCCTCTGCCTGTGTATTTCTCTGTGTCTCTTGTGAATAAATAAAATCTTTTTTTAAAAAAATTGCCTGATTATTTTGAGGGGTCAGTAAAATACTATTCAGGGTCACAGGAGAGGACTTCTCCCCAGAAGAGGACAGACATTTTTGACCAAACCAGTGGCAGAGGTAGAAATGGACCTGGGGTTAAAGCTGCTACTTTGCAAAACATGCTTATTATTTAATTTTAGAATATATTGGCTATTCTAAAAAAGCCTTTTGAGCAATTGGGCAGTCAAATGCATCATCAACCTCTTTGAGCATCATGAGGGTGGGGCAACACTGTCTCTGAGAACTCTCAATATATTCCAAGTGATATGGGGCTAAAGGGTACTGCTCTTCCACATATTCCTCCTTACACTGGTTGAGATCTTGATTTCTATTTAATATCATAAGTACCATGGGGGGAGGAAGAGTAAGCTGAGTACTGGGCAGCTTTATACAATTATTGATCTTTGTGGTTAATTTAAGAAAGCATAAAATCTACGTGATTGTAATTATCCCTACCATCTAAGAATTGGCTACACATAGAGCAAATGTTTCCCACAGCCCTTAGAATTTTTCTCTATATCTCAGGTTCGCACTGCTCCTTGGAACACCACAAGGGCTTTCATTGCTGCCATGAAGGGCAAGTGTCTCTTGGAGGTGACTGGGGTGGCAGATCCCACAGGGTGTGGTGAAGGATTCTCCTATGTCAAGATTCCAAACAAACCAACACAGCAGAAGGTGAGACTATCTGAGATCCTAGAAGCTAAAAATCAAGGGAAGAAGAAAGGGAGATTAGGAGTGGAGGCGAATGGGCTGGAGGATCTGGAAAACACTTAGGTTGACAGAATGGCTTAGGTGCCTACTATAAGGAGTTCAGCTTATTACAGTTCTTGCCTGTTTTGTTTCATGTTTGAGGTAGGATGATAAGGAGCCTCAGCCAGTGAAGAAGACAGTGACAGGAACAGATGCAGATCTCCGTCGCCTCTCACTGAAAAATGCCAAGCAGCTCCTACGTAAATTTGGTGTGCCTGAGGAAGAGGTGAGTGTGGAAGAGGACGACTTGAGTCTCCTAGGGGCTGTGTATATAGAGAGAAAACCAAGGAGGCAGATGCAAGGAACTATCTGAATAATTTTGTGGTATCGGTTGTAGTATACTGGATCTTGGGCACTTTTTCAGGAGTTAGCTTTCTCCAAGCTTTCTGTTTAACCTGCGTTGGGTGATATATATATATATTTTTTTTGGTCTGGCTCTCTAAGTGCATGCCTTGGTTTATTTATTTATTGAAATCTCTGATGATTTAGGTATATATATTTGTGTCTGTCTCTCTCATAGATTAAAAAGCTGTCCCGCTGGGAAGTGATTGATGTGGTACGCACAATGTCAACAGAGCAAGCCCGCTCGGGAGAGGGGCCCATGAGTAAATTTGCCCGTGGATCAAGGTTTTCTGTGGCTGAGCATCAAGAGCGTTACAAAGAGGAATGTCAGCGCATCTTTGATCTACAGAACAAGTGTGTTGTTTTAGTGCTGCAGCAAATCCAAGCTGGAAAGGGGAGGGGTCCCAGACACTATATTATAATAAAGAGGAGGTGGTTAGGTATCTGAGATTTCAGGGTGGTGTCTGTTCATAATACTGCAAGAATACCTATTCCTTTCAGAGCATCTTGGCAAAGGTTATGCATTGGCAAGAGATACTCTAGGTTCCATGGCAACTTTTGTGAGTGGTGATAGGGGAGTGAATGTTTTTTCTGAAGGCTTACTTGTGAGAGGCTGGTAATGCTCTGTTAAAAATAATCAATGTGCTGATGTATTTCTCAGGCTTTCTCTAGGATTTTTTTTCTCTAGGAATTTTGAAAGAGTTGCTGTGCTATTTCATGTTTCAAACTTGCCTTGTTGAGAGATGTCTAGGAAAACTTTGTAAAGCTTTTCCGTTAAGGCCCTCATGTCTTAGTCGATTTGGGGTATTCCTTTTTAAGGCTGATTTCCCAATTTCCTACTGTTGCCTAAAGCCATATTTCTTCAGCTCTTTACATTCTTTCATGTTTCCCCTCATCTTAATTTTTAACATTGTTTTTTATCTTTTTAGGGTTTTGTCATCAACTGAAATATTATCAACTGACACAGACAGCAGCTCAGCCGAAGACAGTGACTTTGAAGAAATGGGAAAGAACATTGAGAACATGTTGCAGAATAAGAAAACCAGCTCTCAGCTGTCACGTGAACGAGAGGAGCAGGAGCGGAAGGAACTGCAGCGGATGCTACTGGGTGAGGGTAGTGATTTCACAGGCAAGAAAGAGAAGGATCAAAAAAGTATAAATAATTGCAGACTAATAACTGAACCAGAGCTGGAGAAGGAAGAAGTAGGGGATGAGTGGAAAAAAGCCTGTAGATGAGGTAGAGAGGTTACTGCAAACCAAACTGTAGGTTTGTCAGGAGGCACAGATTGAAGAGACGCTGGCAATCCACTGTTGCCTTTGTCCATATTAGGCTTGTCCAAGCCAGGGCTATCAGTGCTGTATATCAAGTGAGCTTTCTGATCATTTATCCTAGAGGGTAAGAGTTATTAAAAACAGATGTTGTGGGTGAATTTGGAGGCTCTTGAACCCTCTGAAATCATATGTAAAATTCTGTGCAAATGTGCCTTTTCTGAGAAGATCCCCGACTTTCAGAAGATTTTCAGAGGAGTCCTAGATCCTAAAAGGAGTTAAAAATCACCAACGAAAAATTGTGGAAGTTGAGAGTGGGGATTATAAGGGCCTGAACTAGTTTGGGATATGGATATTGGAAATGAAAAGAGGTGAAAAATCAAGGTGGCCTTAAAGTTTCACTCTGGGCTTGCCAGAAAGATGGTGGTACCATTGATTAAAATAGTAAATTTCAGAGAAAGAAGCAGATGTGAGAAGGGAAGATGTAATGTGTGGAGTTAGAGGTCCCCATGATACTTCCAGTGTAGATGTCAGGCAGACAAATGAAAACCTGGATATAGATACTATGAGAGAGAGGATAGAGGCTGAAGATGGAGGCTTAAAACTGTTCTCACTCCTAGTAGTCTTTTCCTTTGTTTCCTCCTCTCTGTAAAAGCTTTGTAAAATTTTGTGTTCTGACTACTTTGTAAAGATGTGATAAAGTCTTTTCATCAGTATGGTCCTACCAGCAGGATCTACATCACACAGGAGCTCATTAGAAATGCAGCTTCTCAGGCCTTACCCCAAACTCTGCTGAATTGGAATCTAGTCTAATGAGAATCCTCAGGTGGATCCTATTCATTCATGTTCAAGTTTGAGAGGCATAATCTAGGCCTTAAGACTTGGGACTTGTTGGCACCACTTTTCCCTTTGGTGCTTTTCTTTAAAATGATCATCAACTACTTGCTACTTGGACTTTCTCCTTTTGCTACTCAGAGGAATCAGAATACAGCTGCTATTTTTCTGTCCGCTATAACAAACATAGTTCTTTGAGTTCCTTTCAGAACTTCGTGCACTTTGGAAAATGGGAACAGTGGCAGTGGTAAAATGAAGTCAGGAAAGGACAAATTGGTATATTTTGGGCCTGGTCGTGACATTGATACTTTCTGTAGAATGGTACTTCTGTAGCATGTTGAGCTTCGAGGTCTCCACTCAAACCCAGGAAAATGACCATTTGAGTGGTAGGGGGAATGTGTGGAAATCTCTTTCTGCCTTGCAGCAGCAGGTTCTGCAGCATCAGGAAACAATCACAGAGATGATGATACAGCTTCTGTGACTAGCCTTAACTCTTCTGCCACTGGCCGTTGTCTCAAAATTTATCGCACATTTCGAGATGAAGAAGGGAAAGAGTATGTTCGCTGTGAGACAGTCCGAAAGCCTGCTGTCATTGATGCCTATGTGCGCATACGGACCACAAAAGATGAGGAATTCATGTGAGTGTGACTCAACACTTTCCATTATGATAGGGAGGATGATATAAGTGATGGGGAAAGAGGATGAGGTAGGTGCTTGAGTTTTAGTGACCGGATTCTGTACAGTTGGAAGTTGAAGGTCTGTGTTGGTTGCATGCCTTTATTTAGGTCTTTGGGTTCTTACAGAGCCAAATCACAGGGAGAATTTCAAATTTGCTACAAAATAAAGGCCTGTTTTCAGTTCAGCCTGGGTCCTTTGCATTGTGGTTGGTTGGCAAAAACCTTAGGGATGACTCAGAAAGTCTTATTCTGAGAGAGATGCCTCTCTACATGTGGAAGGCTGATGAGTGGGAGAGTTGGGAATGCCAAGTAGTCCCTTTTATTTCTAGCTGGATGGATTACTTTAGTTCTGAGATGTTTAGCTATCATGACAGTCATCTTGGTTTGGCTTTGCTTACGGTCCCGTGATATTTTCCCCCTTGTTATTCAGTCGAAAGTTTGCCCTTTTTGATGAACAGCATCGAGAAGAGATGCGAAAGGAACGGCGGAGGATTCAAGAGCAACTTAGGCGGCTCAAGCGGAATCAGGAAAAGGAGAAGCTTAAGGGTCCTCCTGAGAAGAAGCCTAAAAAAATGAAGGAGCGTCCTGATCTAAAAGTAAATATAATGTGGTGTGACCATAGCTAACAAGGCAAAGGAAGGAAGCATACCTTTTCCCTTAGCTTTTGGCATCTTCCCTAACCCAGGAATAAGGGCAGTATTGTGGAAATCTAGTTTGATTTGGTGTGGCTACTCAGGTGTTATCAGTACCAGTGTGACTGGTACCAGCAACCTAATCTGGTGCCATTGGGTGTCATTTTATACTTTATCCGTTGGAAATATTTCCTAGGAGTTGAGGTAGGCTTGGCTGAGATAGATTTTTTTTGAAGATTTTATTTATTTATTCATGAGAGACACAGAGAGAGAGAGAGGCAGAGACACAGGCAGAGGGAGAAGCAGGCTCCATGCAGGGAGCCTGACGTGGGACTCGATCCCGGGTCTCCAGATCACGCCCTGGGCTGAAGGCGGCACTAAACCCCTGGGCCACCAGGGCTGCCCGAGATAGATTTTTTTTTAATGTGCACTTTTGTGTATGTGTGTATACATACATACATACATCCTTTTAAAATTGTGCATATTAAAAGAGGCAACAGAAAAAAATT
This sequence comes from Vulpes vulpes, assembly GCF_048418805.1. Lineage (NCBI taxonomy): Eukaryota > Metazoa > Chordata > Mammalia > Carnivora > Canidae > Vulpes > Vulpes vulpes. The sequence goes on from NC_132796.1 coordinate 52,998,839, forward strand.
ACCAGTACAGGTTGCTTTCCATAACTTAAGTAGGATTCCAGACATTACTCTACAAGGTAACTATAATGTACACCATAAAAAGAGGACACTGTGGTATAGTGGAGAGAACCATGATTTTGCAAACAGATCTGGCTTCAGGTTCTGGTTCTGCCATTTAGTAGCTCTATGACCTTAACCTTTACCACTATACCTGTTTTTTCTTTTATGAAATGGTAGCTGTTTCATAGTGTTGTTGGAGTGATATAATGCATGGGAGGTACTTTATAAAATTCTCAGCAAATGTAAGCTGGTGGTAACATGTACTGAGGTGATTAAATATTTTCAAGTTGCTTTCTTATATATGATATAAATATACAGTTGACGTCATATTACAGCTGAAACTGAGGTCAGTTGCAAAACTGAGACGGAAACTTGGTATTACTGAACCTTTTCCTTGGGACTGAAAATACACCCATGCTTGGCTGCCTGTGCTGCTGAATACAGTCTTCAGCTTCCAACAGACTTTCTCCTGCATATTTAACATTTTCATACTCTACAACTTGACTCGAGAGTGGAAATCGTCTCCCTGTTCTTCCTCACCAGAGGAATCCAGTCTCTGGATTGCATTTTATTTTGAATTGTCATTTCCATACAAGCTCTTTTGTCAAGTGGCTTCTTGTTGAAAGGTGTATAATAGTTATGTTAAAACAAAAGTTCAGCACCTGCCTTGTATGTATTTTGTAAAGCAAACATTAGGCAGCCTGTTTACCTCTGACACGTTGATACTTTTTCTTTTGCAGCTGAAATGTGGAGCTTGTGGTGCCATTGGGCACATGAGGACAAACAAATTCTGCCCCCTCTACTATCAAACAAATGCTCCACCTTCCAATCCTGTTGCCATGACAGAGGAGCAGGAGGAGGAGTTGGAAAAGACAGTCATTCATAATGATAATGAAGAACTTATCAAGGTTGAAGGGACCAAGATCGTCCTGGGGAAACAGCTAATTGAGAGGTAAGGGATAGCAGGCAGGAAGTGCTATGGAGAGATCTGTTCAAAGTTGATGATATCAAAGGGTGGCAGGGGTAGATATGAGTGGAACTCAGAACATGGGAACTTTGATGGATTTTCCTCAGTAATTATTGCCAGTAATGACAATTATGGTCTTTTGTCATAAAGCATTCCTTTAGGTTCTACCACTTGCCTTGGGGCTTGCTACCTTACTTAGAATTCTGAGTCTTAGTTTCCTTATTTTAACCAAATAAAACCACCCTTACCAAGGTAGTTATGAAGATAAAATGACAGACTATAAACATGTAGCACAGTGCCTGGCATGCCGTAGGTGCTCTTCCTATTTTACTTCAAGGCACTCATCCTATATGTAAAGTCCCTAATCTCAGAGAGTTCCAGTAACCGACCATCCTAAAAGATGGTTATCACAATGTCCTTTATGGCCTGCCCTACCGCCAATTCAGGATCCAATCCCAGTTCAAACATTAAATATTTTGAGTGTGTGTGTCTCTCTTTTTTAAAGATTGTATTTTATTTATTCATGAAACACACACAGAGAAGCATAGGCAGGGGGAGAAATAGGCTCCTTGTGGGGAGCTGGATGGGGGACTCGATCCTGGGACTCTGGGATCATGCCCTGAGCCAAAGGCAGATGCTCAACCACTGAGCCACCCAGGCATCCCATTTTGAATGTCTCTTAATCTAGAACTGTTCTCTCTGCCTATTCTGGTTTTCGTGGCATTGACTTTTTTGAAGAGTCCAGGCCAGTTGTCTCCTAAAATATCCTGTATTCTGGATTTGTCTGGTTGTTTTCTCATTGATTATGTTTAGATTAAATGTCTTTGGCAAGTTTACTAAAGAGGTGATGTTATGTACTTAACTATACCACATTAAGAATCACATAATGTCAGGTTTTCTTACTATTTTGATCATCTTGTTTAAGTGGTGATCCCCAGAACCCCCTATAATAAAGGTATGTTTTTACCTTTGTAAAGGTACCTATGCATGTGGGCGAATATCCTGTACCCTAACAATCTTTCAGTAGTTGTAGCATCCATTGATGATTGTTGCCTAACTCAATTGTTACATCAAGGGTTGTAAAATACCTGCTTCTCCCTCTGCCTGTGTCTCTGCCTCTCTCTCTCTCTCTGTGACTATCATAAATAAAAAAAAAAAAATTAAAAAAAAAAAGGGATCCCTGGGTGGCGCAGCGGTTTGGCGCCTGCCTTTGGCCCAGGGCGCGATCCTGGAGACCCGGGATCGAGTCCCACGTCAGGCTCCCGGTGCATGGAGCCTGCTTCTCCCTCTGCCTGTGTCTCTGCCTCTCTCTCTCTCTCTCTGTGACTATCATAAATAAATTAAAAAAAAATTTAAGGGTTGTAAAATAGTGGTTTTTCTAATTATAGCATTCTTTCTATATTAACTGGCATTTTATAAAGAAGAGCTTTCCTTTCCTTTCTGTTTGAGTATTTCTATGGATTCTGAAATTCTTCCTTTTGTAAACTTAATATAATTTATTAACACTGTTTTCAATTGTGATAACCATATTGTCTCACTTTTGACCTCTTAAAGCCAGATCCTGTGTCCTTTTGAAACAATCCTGTAAATCTTTGAGAACTTCTTTGCTTTCTGACACAAGATATTTTAGGCTGTCCTTGAAATGTCCTTGTTCAAGACTTAGAAGCAGCCATTCTTCAAGGAGCCCTGGTTCCTTTTATCACAAAATGGTATTTAGAACCAAGATCTAGGTGTTAGGTATGCTCATTGTCACTGAGATGTCATTGCTGCTAGGCTTTTAGTGGATAAGCTAGGAAATACACATAAATTATAGATCACATATCAAAATCTCCAATTCAAATTGTATCTACAGATTTTTCCTCCTCTTCCCCCATTTATATCTGTATCCTATTCCTGGTTTCCACCATCAATGTTTATTCATTTGCTCTGTCTGTATATCTGTCATATACAAAGTATTTTGGGAATTGTAATACCAGTATCACTAACAACAAATTTATAAAGTAGATTCAAGGTGTTTTTTGTAGCTTATTGTCCTTAAACTATATACCATTGAAGTTGTACAGCCAGGGTATTCAAAATATATTTGAAGTCTTCTGAGTATAACTTTTTGTGTGTGTATAACTTTTAGTCAATTTGACATATAGTTATATTCATTTGTCTCTGATTGAGACAAAATTGGTGGGTACCATTATGTAATTTTCAGATGTATGTACAGTGTTGTAGATCAGTATTTATATACACTACAAAGTGGTCACCATCATAAGTCTAGTTACCACCATACAAATTGTTTCTGCTTCTATTAAGTGTGGGTTTTTAAAAAATTTTTTTAAAGTTTTTTTAAAGATTTGTTTGTTTATTCATGAGAGAAAGAGACAGAGACACAGGCAGAGAGAGAAGCAGGTTCCCTGTGGGGAGCCTCATGCGGGACTCAATCCCAGAACCTCAGTATCAGGACCTGAGATGAAGGCAGATAGATACTCAACCTCTGAGCCACCCAGACACCCTGGGGTTTTTTTTTCCATTCTTAATTTAATTTATCAGTATCTATAGTAGTCATGTTTTGAAGCACACTATGAAAGGAAATTGTAGTGTCTTGATCCCATACAATGGAAAGGAAAAAGGTGAATGGGCTTTTAATGATTGAGGGAAACTCAAGCTAGTTTTTTTTTTTTTTTTTTGCATACAGGTTTTTAATTTCTTCCTTGTTTCCAGTATAAGTTTAGCTTCCTAGCCCTTGAACCTTGAGATAGAATGTTGGAGCTGGAAGAATTCTTAAAATTCCTTTAGCCTAGCTCCCTTATCTTCTAAATAGGAAACTGAGGTGAGGTTGTGTCTTGCCTGGTTCTTTATTAATTTGGAGATCCTATGAGGCCTTGCCTGATCTGAGCCTTAGAATTTGGATATCTAGGGACACCTAGTCCTACATTGGGCTTCCTGCATGAAGCCTGCTTCTCCCTCTGCCTATGTCTCTGCCCCCCTCTCATGAATGAATAAATAAAATCTTTAAAAAGAAAAAAATTGGATATCTGGCCTTTGGTTTGGCTTTTTCCTCCTCAGGCTCATGCTCAGGTACTTTGGACTTCTTCATTGTAGTTTTTTTTTTTTTTCTGGGGACTAGATTTAGGGACTATATGCTATGAAAGTGTCATTGATTACAGTGCAGATGAGGTTCGAAGAAAATCTCTGGTTCTCAAGTTCCCTAAACAACAACTTCCTCCCAAGAAGAAACGGCGAGTTGGAACCACTGTTCACTGTGACTACTTAAATGTGAGTATCTCCATTGCTTCTTTCTAACCAGGTGGGGTTCTCATTGATTCCTTCAGCCCTCTAACCCATGGCTCTAGCACAGCCTTAGATTCTTCCTTTGGCCTTGCCCTGAAAATAATGTGTACCGTTCATTACAAGATTTCTAAGCTATAGCTAGAAAGGATTGTTTGTTTTTCTTATCTAAAGAAGCACTCTGATTTCCCGTTTCTCCTTAGAGACCTCATAAATCCATTCACCGGCGCCGGACAGACCCAATGGTGACATTGTCCTCCATCTTGGAGTCTATCATCAATGACATGAGAGATCTCCCAAATGTGAGTTCATCACATTCATCTCTACAGTAGGAATGGCAAAGCCCTTTGTTCTATCTGTGATTTCAGATAGAGGGCAGTAGAGTATACTCGTAGGTATATGGAATTCCTAATCTTTGGGATGTAGTTTTTTGGTTTGTTTTATTTTTTAAAAAATAGTTTAGTAGAGGAAACAGATCTACCTGCTTCATCTAGAAGGATTCCTTTGAGACTTGATGGCCAGGTAGACAGGTAAGATGTGAGAGTCTTCAGGAACTGGCTCTGCCAGGTGTTCTTTGCTCATGGATAATGCTGTCTCTTATTTGCACAGACCTACCCTTTCCACACTCCAGTCAATGCAAAGGTTGTAAAGGACTACTACAAAATCATCACTCGACCAATGGACTTACAAACACTCCGTGAAAATGTGCGCAAACGCCTTTACCCATCTCGGGAAGAGTTCAGAGAACATTTGGAGCTCATTGTGAAAAATAGTGCAACCTATAATGGTAAGAATCACCTGTCCCTTGACTGCAAAGATCACCTTTCAGATCCTTATTTGTCTCTAACTAGTCCTAAATTCAGACTACATTGGACTGACTGAAAGGATCTACAGTGTATATGCATTTTGGGGTTATGAAAATCAGTGCACATTTTTGTCCTTTCATGTTGCTTCTTGGGATGCCTGGGTGGCTTAATTAGTTAAGCGTCTGCCTTCAGTTCAGGTCATGGAGTCTCAGGATCGAGCCCCTCATTGGGCTCCCTGCTCAGCAGAGTGTCTGCTTTTCCTACTCCTTTTGCTTCTCCCTCTGCTCATGTGCTTGCTCATGCGCACTCTCTCTCTCTCAAATAAATAAATAAAATCTTAAAAAATAATAATATTGCTTCTTTTTAGTCCCACTTTTTTTAATAATAAATTTATTTTTTATTGGTGTTCAATTTGCCAACATACGGAATAACACCCAGTGCTCATCCCGTCAAGTGCCCCCCTCAGTGCCCGCCACCCAGTCACCCCCACTCCCCGCCCTCCTCCCCTTCCACCACCCCTAGTTCATTTCCCAGAGTTAGGAGTCTTCCATGTTCTGTCTCCCTTTCTGATATTTCCCACACATTTCTTCTCCCTTCCCCTCTATTCCCTTTCACTATTATTTATATTCCCCAAATGAATGAGACCATATAATGTTTGTCCTTCTCCGATTGACTTATTTCACTCAGCATAATACCCTCCAGTTCCATCCATGTCGAAGCAAATGGTGGGTATTTGTCATTTTTAATGGCTGAGTAATATTCCATTGTATACATAAACCACATCTTCTTTATCCATTCCATCTTTCGATGGACACCAAGGCTTCTTCCACAGTTTGGCTATTGTGGTTAGTCCCAGTTTTTAATGTATTCTCTGGAGAATTTGAAGTCTTTCTGTCGAAATGAAACAGTTGCATGAAGATTAGTGGAAGGAAGAAGTGGGACTGATTAAATTGAAGGAGGAGACAGTATGGATGGAACCTGTGCAGAATGTGTGCCTATGACTATATTTTCTGTGTGTGAATCTTTGATTTGATCTATAGATTTGTTATAGGGGCTCTTACATGTTCACTTTGCTCAAGATCTGCAAAGAGAAGGAATAAGAAACCTGCTTTCTGTGTCTTAAAAGGGGGGAAACAGTATAGCTTCTGCATATAAGGGATAAAGGTTTCTGATCTCCAGTTGTATCCTTGAGCACAGATTCATGTATGAGTGTGGGGATTAAGAATACAGATAATGAGTCATGGCCCTGCCACTTACTAAGATACCCTAGACAAATTCTTAGATAAGTTACCTTAGACAGTCTCTCACAGCCTCCTCAGTTTTGTCATCTGTAAACATGAGACAATAGCAGTACCTAGATTCTGAGACCTTTCTTTCACAAGCATGCCTAACCCATTTATCTAGTCTCCTGTCCAATGTCTGGCACCCATACGTACTAGAGACTCCTACCACATTCAGCATTATATTTCACTAACTCTCCTATGACATTTCTTCATGCCTCTTGCATGGTCTTTGCCCTGTCTGGAATGCCCTTTGTTTCCTTTCAACGGTGAATTTCCATTCTTATTTCCAGACCAACTCATATCATTGCTTCATGAAGACTTATTCATACTGCCCAAAATACCCATTTTGTTTGGATCTTCTGTCCTCCCCAGCACAATTAAATCAACTTTTATGACTTTTCTAAAAAAGATTTTATTTATTTATTATTAATTAATTAATTAATTTATTTGTTTATTTATTCATGAGAGACACACAGAGAGAGGCAGAGAGGTAGAGGGAGAAACAGGCTCCCTGCAGGGAGCCCGATGTGGGACTCGATCCCTGGCCGGAGATCATGCCCTGAGCTAAAGGCAGATGCTCAACCGTTGAGCCACCCAGGCGTCCCAACTTTTATGACTCTTAACTGTGTTCTATATAATTACTGAATCTGAATTATTGTATCCGAATCTCCAATCACTTTGTGACCTCCCAGAGAGACTATTATTCATCTTTGTATTCTCAGGGCCTAGCAGAGTGCTCGACACACAAGGGAAGAACACATTTGTTAGGCCCAACTGTCATTCAAGTTACAAGGATAAATACTTAATGGAAGAGGAGTGAGAAGATGTTAAGAGTCGACTTAGAAAGTACAGAGCTGAGGTACCTGTAGGTCATTTAGGTGGAGATTGTTAGTACAAAATCAAAAATCTAAGTTATGACCTTTTTACAGCCTGACAATTTTCTCTAGCTCAATCCCCTTTCTTCCTCATACCCGTTGCTGATAATAGAAGTAGTAGCAATGCTACCAGTGGCTCCAAGTGCCCTTCTGGCAACTCTATCTGGTTGCCTTATTTAGACTGATGATATTACCATCTATCTAGTTATACATCCTAGACATGCTGGTCATTGTTGCTTCTACCCTCTCTTCTGCATATTCATAGATTACTAAGTCCCATGAATTGTACTCTCTACATACAGTTTGCTGGAACACATCCCCTTCCTTTTGGTCTTTGTTGCTACTATCTTGGTTGAAGCCCTTGTCATTTCTTATTTGACCCCTTGCAGCAGCTTCCAGATTTTCCCTTTGCTGCTTGCCATAATTCTTCACACTGTTGATAGGGTAATTTCTTCTAAAACACAGATTTGAAAATTTTTTCAGCATGGAATCTTTAGTGGCTTTGTATCATTGACGAGATCTTTCTAATGTGGCCCCTCCTGCCTTTCCAAGTTCCATTTCCTGTTTATCCTCTACGCACACTGTGTTGCAGTTGTATTAAACTACTTATGGTTCTTGCGAAATGTGCTGCCGCATATTTCTGTTGTTTTGCTTATCTTTGTATCTCTGTATACTTTTTCTTCCCTCTGGAATGTCTTTCCACTGTCTTGTCTACGTGGTGGATCTCTATTCTTCACTAATGACACTACTCAAATGTCAGCCACAGCAAGCCTTTCCCACTTCCCAGTATGCAGATTTAATTGTAAAACAGCTTACAACATGTTTCATATGCAACCCTCCCATATTTCCTAGAAACCAGTGTATTTCTCTATTTGCATTATACTCAGTCTTTTAAAAAAATTATGGAAATTGTTAGGTATATACAGAAGTAGAATAAACCTCAGCACACCTATTCACCTAATCAACAATTACCCTCCTATGGCCAATTCTTGCTTATTGTTTAGTCTGTATTTCCAGACTATCCAGCTTATCAGTGCATCCATAAATATTTCAGGCACTCAGACTATTTTGGCAGTGATTTATTTTCATGTCATTTTCTTTGACCCAAGAGCTAAGGTAGGAACTGTGTCTTATTTTCCCTTTATTTTCATCATTGAATACATCACAGACTATCCTTAATCATTCATTGAATGAATAAACAAATGCTAGATTAATTAATTAGTTGAGAATAGAGTTGAGGCTTAGAGTCTCCGGAACACTTACATAAACAAATAGAGAAAGATAGTCAAGCAAAGGATACTGAAAGGAAATAGTCAGAATTACTGCACCTAGATGAAAATGTTTTAATTATCTCTATAATGAGCGTAAATCAAGGCAGCCATAAGTGGGGACTGTAGGAAATAGTTCGAGTATTTTCTGAAGTTCTTGTTGTATTTTGAGGAAATTAAGTAGTCTGAGATGAGATGGAGAATCTTTTATTACAAAGGCTTTGGATTAGCCTCATGTTGGAAGGACATTCTAAACCATGAGTTGTATAAACAAAGATTGTGATCGTGAATTTTATATGTTAAGTATAGAAAGATTATAAATCATTCATTCATGTCTTCAGCCATTCTTAAATTATCATTCCCTGTCGATAGTATTACTTTCAAGGTATTAAAAGCAGCAGTATCAATAGTAGTACTGTTGCATATATATAAAAATAAGAAAGAGTTAAAATTAGTTTATTTATCAATACTGTGTATCTGTCATGTGTTAGCACTGAAAAATGGAGATAAAACTAATATATCTCTCTAACCTAGCAGCTGGGATGGTGCCTGGCACATCCTAGGCATTTAAGTAAATGTGTTAAAAGTCTAGAGAGGTATTGGCAGCTCTCGTCTCCCATTTTTAATGGCCTCACTTGTTGTTCCTCTATAAATTTAGGTCCGAAGCACTCATTGACCCAGATCTCTCAATCTATGCTGGATCTCTGTGATGAAAAACTCAAAGAGGTAAGATTTTTTTTTTTTTTTTTGAGGTAAGATATTTAAAATGACAGAAAGCCAGTGGCTATTGGCTGGTTCATTCAGAATATGGGGGTCATAAATTTGAATCCCATGGTGGGTGTAGAGATTACTTAAATAAATAAATATTTAAAAATAAATAGGGGATCCCTGGGTGGCTCAGCGGTTTAGAGCCTGCCTTTGGCCCAGGGCGCAATCCTGGAGTCCCGGGATCGAGTCCCACGTCAGGCTCCTGGCATGGAGCCTGCTTCTCCCTCCTCTGTCTCTGCCTCTCTCTCTCTCTCTCTGTCTATGTCTATCATAAATAAAGAAATAAATAACTCTCTAAAAAATAATAAGTAAATAAATAAATAAATAAATAAAATAAATAAATAAAATGAGAAAAGGGCGTGGAACTTGAGGATGGCTAATAGCAGGATTGAGGAAGGAGGGAATGGTAACAGAAGGAAAAGTAGAGAAATGTAGAAATAGCAGATCTTTAGTATGTTAGAGAAATTATATAATCCAATTCCTTCTTTTGTAGATGGAAAAACTGAGATCCATAAAAAAAAATTACTTGCCCTGGGCATCATGGTTATTAAATAGTGTAGCTAAGAGTGAAATCTAGAACCCACAAAATGTTAAAAAGGGCTGAGAAAAGTGAATTCCTGAGAAGTCAGCTAGAGTTAAGAGACTGTGAGACTGTTTTGGCAGAGAGAAACTTTAATTTTTTAAAGATTTTCTTTTTTTTTCTTAGGGAGTGGGGAGAGGGGCAGAGGGAGAGAAAGAATCTTAAGCAGGCTCCACACCCAGCATGGAGCCTGACACAGGCCTCGCTCTCGCAACCCTGAGATCATGACCTTAGCCAAAATCAAGAGTCAGATGCTTAACCAACTGAGCCACCCAGTGCCCCTGTATCCATTTTCTTACAAAAAAAAGCACCTTCCAAGCTTATAAAAAGTGGGAGTATGATGATGTGAATATTAAAGTAGACATTTCATAAAAGAAGATAATCAAATGGCTCATAAACATGGAAAGATTCATTAACTTGATCAGTCATTGGGGAAATGCAAATTTAAACCATGTTTAGATGCTACTGTATGCCCACCAGAAAGGCTAAAATCTGAAAAGACTAAAAAATAACTGCTAGTACTAAGTGTTGGTGAAGATGTGGAACAATTACAACATAAACTTATTCCTAGTATAGTCTGAAAAGAACTTTTTGGGTTCAATTCCCATATGTAAAAGTCACTAACCAACAGTATGTTCAGTGTTTTCAGCAACAGTTTACAGCAAAAACAGCATAATAGGGTAGCCCGGGTGGCTCAGCAGTTTAGCGCCGCCTTCGGCCCAGGGCCTGATCCTGGAGACCTGGGATTGAGTTCCACGTCAGGCTCCCTGCATGGAACCTGCTTCTCCCTCTGCCTGTGCCTCTCTCTCATGAATAAATAAATAAAATCGTTAAAAAAAACAGCATAATATTAAAACCTAATTGGGTGAAGATATCTTTGTTGTGGGAGCTAAGTTATCAGTTCCCAGGGATGTGTATCTTTGTGACCTACAATAATAGAGGATAGAATACCTAAAGTAGCGGTTGGTACATCCCTTTTGATCCTTTCACTAGAATATCATTTCTCTTATTTGGACTCTGCCTGGAACTGAAGTTGAGAATTCAAAGTTAGGCTTTTTTGGGCAAGGGCAGTAGGTAACTGAACCGTAAATTATCAATAAGTTTCTGCGGTGATTACACATCAGGGAAACCTTGTTTCTTCCTTGCTTTGTTTCATATCAGAAAGAAGATAAATTGGCTCGTTTAGAGAAAGCTATCAATCCCTTGCTGGATGATGATGACCAAGTAGCATTTTCTTTCATTCTGGACAACATTGTCACCCAGAAAATGATGGCAGTTCCAGATGTAAGTAGTCTCTGTGCTAAATATTGTGGAGAGGGGAGTCCCTGGGTGGCTCAGTGGTTTAGTGCCTGCCTTCTGCCCAGAGTGTGATCATCGAGTCCCGGGATTGAGTCCCACATCGGGCTCTCTGCATGGAGCCTGCTTCTCCCTCTGCCTGTGTCTCTGCCCCTCTCTCTCTCTCTCTCTCTCTGTGTGTCTCTAATGAATAAATAAATAAAATCTTAAAAATAAATAAATAACTAGTGTGTAATAATATAGGGGAAGGGAAAGGACAGTAGAGTATATATGGGTATGTATGTTGGGGAGTCTGAACGGTAGTGTTTATAAATGCAAACTGGCATATAATTTTAAAAACTGACCTTTTTGCTGTATGAGTGTTTTATCATTAAAATCAGAGGCCATGGGCAGTCCCAGAGGCTCAGCGGTTTAGCGCCGCCTTCAGCCCAGGGCATGATCCTGGAGACCTGGGATCGAGTCCCACGTCGAGCTCCCTGCATGGAGCCTGCTTCTCCCTCTGCCTGTGTCTCTGCCTCTCTGTCTCTCTATGTCTCTCATGAATAAATAAATAAAATCTTTAAAAATAAATAAATAAAATAAAATCAGAGGCCAGGAATCTGTGAATATAGAATCTTTTTTCCTATTGTTGACATTCAGTATATGAAAGCTCCTGAATAGCCCAGGAGAGAAATTAGGATGCCAGCTAATGGGAGGCTTTTGATTGAGAGGTGCTTCTTAACAGATGGCAGTTTATTAATTATCCAGTATTTGTTATCTTTTGTTTGATTTTTTTTTTGTCTTTTACAAACTTTATGGCAGGACTACTATGTTGACTGTATCATTTTTTGGTAATGATTCTTCCTTAGGAATTCTGAACTGAGTTTCTTTTTGTGTTGTAGGCATATGTTATATATGTGTTCATGCTATAAAACTTCTGGATAGGACTGGGGAATAAGAAGTTTTAATTGTGAGTATAGAGCAGGGATTCTTCCTTAAAGGAATCCATGAACCCCTTAAATTGTTACAAAATTTTGTGTGTCTCTCTGGGAAAAGGGGTTCATAGCATTTGTTGGAACCTTTAGAATATTTGTGACCCAATGATGGTTGAGAATCTCTTGTATAAAGAATGGTTTCCATTTAATTTTTCGTGCTTTCTGTTTTCTAGTCTTGGCCATTTCATCACCCAGTTAATAAGAAGTTTGTTCCAGATTATTACAAAGTGATTATCAGTCCAATGGATTTAGAGACTATACGTAAGGTGAATGATTTGAGATAAAATGTCTTTTTGGAAGCCAGTAAATTTGTACATATATCTAAGTCCCTGGGTTCTTTTAATCACAGAATATCTCCAAGCACAAGTACCAGAGTCGGGAGAGCTTTCTAGATGATGTCAACCTTATTCTGGCCAACAGTGTTAAGTATAATGGTGGGTATTTCTCCTTTTTTTCCCCTTCCCATCATTCTCTCCATCCAGTGTTAGTTAGCATTACTAAAATTTAATTACATGAAGTAGCCTTGAAAAGTACTCTGCCTTTTTTTTTTAAGCAGGCACATATTTTAGTGTGTTTTGTAAAGCTTGCTAATAACTGTTAATGATGAAAAAGCAATATACATATACTTTTTTAAACTTTGGAAAGCACAGAAAAATGAGAAGAGAATAAAAATCAAATGGATCTTAACTTTGGGCTTTGAGCTGTCATGCTTTCCATGAGATGTGAAAATTCACCTATGCCCTGGGCCCTTAGATGGAGCTTAAGGAAGTGTGTAGCTATAGACCATAGTGAGCTTCCTCAGAGTGTAGAGTTTTGGTTCAGTACACAAACCGATAATACATGCCCAGCTAGTTACTTCCTTCTATATTAGCGACTGAATCTACTGGTCAGAAAGACATAGTTACTCTGCTCACATAATTCACAATCCAACTGATGGAGAGAGACTATTAAAATGCAGTTTTACAAGAGCTGTATTAGAAGGATGTACAAAGTGCATTAGAGGAGAAAAAGGAGCATCTCAACCTAAGAATGAGGAAAGGCTTCATAAATAATCTAACAAAGACCAATGTTGAATGACTCACTTGTTAAGGAAACATTGAGCACCCTAATGTATGCTGGCACCAATGGATGCTACAAATATAAAATCAACTGACATATGATTCCTGCCCCCAAATTGGTTGTAGTTTATTTAGGGAAACAGAAAAGAAAATTTTATCTAGTTAAATATTATGCTAGATGTAGGCATATAATACTATAGGGACACAGAGACACCATATCTAAATCAGAGTGGAATTCAAGGAAACTCTCTAGAAGAGAGTTTGCTTAAGCTGAGTTCTAAAGGCTCAGTGGAGTTGCCAGGCAAAGACTAAGGAGAATACATTTTAGACATAGAAAAGCAGCATAAAAAGATACAGAGTCTGAAATTACATTATAGGCTTAAGAAACAACTGGTTGGGGTTGCAATGATGTATACATGTTGGTGAGTGACTGGTTCTATGTAGAAGTCTCTAGGAGTCAAATCCTAGAGACCTTTGTGTGTGCCCTGTGTCGTATTTAAGGGATTTTACTTTATCCTGAGCAGAAAGACATTGAGGAATTAAGCACTAAAATGGCAATCTCATATAATTCCTTAAGCAAAATAGAAGAGGGAGCTAAGGGCATTTGAGAGAATTGCCTAGCATACTGAGGTCTCAACTAAAATATCCACGTGATTGTGTGACTTTTTTGCAGCAATATTCAGCAGCCGAACTAGTATGGCTGTACATTTGCTAGATACAAGGGACAGAGAATTAGAAGGAGGAGGTGAAGGAATGGACAGCCAGAAAGACAGATGAGGAAATGGATATATAGAGAAGAGAATGTTTAATGCCATAGAGAAATGAAAGAACAAGCAAGTTCAGAGAATGATACTTGTATAGAACTTCTATATATCATTAAGGGAAGGTGATTGGAAATGAGCCTTCCATTTTTCTTCCATGTGGGTTGGTTTAAAAGAATCTGCTTTCTCCCTTGTACTCTTTTTTATTGCTCACTGGAAATTAGAGAATGGAAATGCCCTTTGTTAAGTCAGTTATGTCTCCATCATTTTCTCCTAAAAACACCCAGCTGATCACCCAGAATTCTGGCAAAAGAAGTGTTGAGAGGCTCACAGATGTCTAAAAATGATTGTAACAAGTGATAAAGCAAGAGTTAGAGAAAGCCTGCTTGGCCTTGGTGATGGCTGGCTTAAGATAAAAGGCAGATTTAAAAGGAGCTAATGTAAGACAATAAGAAAAACCCAGAAGATGCTAAGTGAAAAATGCACAGAGGGCAAACAGGCAGATCACAGGAGACTGACATGAAATAGCTAATGAACATGAATAAATACTGAGTTGCACCCAATAATCAAAGAAATGCAAATTGAAACAAAAAGGTACCTTTTTCCCACCTTTTAGATGAACTCAACTTTTTTTTTTTAAAGATTTTATTTCTTTATTCATGAGAGACACAGAAGAGAGAGAGGCAGAGACACAGGCAGAGGGAGAAGCAGGCTCCATGAAGGGAGCCCAACATGGGACTTGATCCCGGGTCTCCAGGATCAGGCCCTGAGCTGAAGGCAGGCGCCAAACCGCTGAGCCACCCAGGCGTCCCTCAACTTTTTTTTTAATAGAAGTATTCAATGCGCATGAGGCAGGTGCTCTCACATATTGCTCTTGGCAATATGTAAGACATTTCTAGAAAGCTCTTTGGCAGCATTGAGAAACTTAAAAATAGTTAAGTAAACAGATTTCATAATCAAGTAAACTTGAATTTGAATATTGGTCCTAGGGATCCCTGGGTGGCGCAGCGGTTTAGCGCCTGCCTTTGGCCCAGGGCACGATCCTGGAGACCCGGGATCGAATCCCACGTCAGGCTCCCGGTGCACAGAGCCTGCTTCTCCCTCTGCCTGCTTCTCCCTCTGCCTGTGTCTCTGCCTCTCTCTCTCTCTCTCTCTCTCTGTGACTATCATAAATTAATTAATTAATTAATTAATTAATTAATTAATTAAAAAAATGAATATTGGTCCTACCACTTAATAGCAGCATGACTTAGGGCAAGTGACTTAGCCCTTGCTTTCCCGTCTATAAAATGGAAATAATAATAGTACCGTCCTCAGAGGGCTATTGTGAAGATTAAGTAAAATAACACATGTAAGGGCAGCCCCGGTGGCTCAGCGGTTTAGCGTCACCTTCTGCCCAGGGCATGATCCTGGAGACCCAGGATCGAGTCCCATGTCAGGCTCCCTGCATGGAGCCTGCTTCTCCCTCTGCCTGTGTCTCTGCCGCTCTCTCTCTGTGTCTCTCATGAATAAATAAATAAAATCTTAAAAAAAACACATGTAAGTTTAACGTACATGTAGGGTATATACAATATGGTAGAATACCCTAATCAGAGATACAGGCAAAGATACTCATAATAATGTTATTTATATTAATGAGAAATAATCTGAATGGTTAATGTTGAGGGAATGATTATTGTGCCATCTGTATGATGGATTATCATAAAGATTGAGCACTCTTTTTAAAAAATAATGACAGTAGTGTTCACAATGTTAAGTGAGCAAAACAGAACACAAAACTTCTTTTATCTCAATTATGCTTTTTTTTTTTAAAAAAAAAAAAAGATGTATACATAGAAAAAAACTGAAGGAAACATCAATGTGATAATAGTGGTTATTTCTGAGGTAGGGTTAGGATTTTTTGTTTGTTTGTTTTCATCTTTTGTATGTTTTCCAAGTTTCCTACTAGTATGAAAGACCGGAAATTCTTCCTAGAGGTTTTTGAATTTTGAAGGATGATGATTATAGTAGCTAATTCTATATTTGGCACCTTCTGGGCCAAGCTGAATAGTAAAGTAGAGAAGGGTGAAGAAATTCTAGGCAGGGACCACAAATAGAAAAGTAGGTGAGACTGTCTTGGATAAGGGAAATGTAAATAGTTGTTTGGTTAGTATGAAGAGTGGGAGCTACTTTTGGTGATAAGAGAGGAGTTTTTCAAGGTAGATGGGGTCAAATCACAAAAGGCCTAGTATGTCACACTAAGCCTTTAAAAGGAAAGAGGATTATATCAGGTAGTTTAGTGAGATCATTCTGGAAGCTATCTAAAGGATAGATGAGAGGGGAATCAGGTATAGACCAGGGAGCACCTGGGTTGCTCAGTGGTTGAGCATCTGCCATTGGCTCAGGTCGTGATCCTGGGGTCCTGGGATCGAGTCCCACATTGGGCTCCCTGCAGGGAGCCTGCTTCTTCTGCCTATGTCTCTGCCTCTGTCTCTCATGAATAAATAAATATGATCTTTTAAAAAAGATATAGAAACCAGTAGAGAAACTGTTGATAATAGTCCAAGTTAAAAATACTGAGGGCAGGGGATCCCTGGGTGGCGCAGCGGTTTGGCGCCTGCCTTTGGCCCAGGGCGCGATCCTGGAGATCCGGGATCGAGTCCCGCGTCGGGCTCCCGGTGCATGGAGCCTGCTTCTCCGTCTGCCTGTGTCTCTGCCTCTCTCTTTCTCTCTCTGTGACTATCATAAATCAATAAAAAAAAAAAATTAAAATACTGAGGGCAAAAAAAAAAAATACTGAGGTCTTGGGGCACCTGGGTGGTTCAGTTTGTTAACTGTCTGCCTTTGGCTCAGGTCGTGATCTTGGGAGTCCTGGGATTAAGCCCCAGTTGGGCTCCCTGCTCAGTGGGGAGTCTGCTTTTCCCTTTAACTCTGCCCCTCTCCTCCACTCATGCTGTCTCTCTCTCTTTCGAATAAATAAAAAAAATCTTTTTTAAAAATACTAAAAGCTGGAGCCAAGGTTAAGTAGCAGTGAGAATGGAAAGATGGGGACAGATTGTAGAGATACTATGGAGGGAGAATTGATATCTTCATAAATGGTTGGAAGTTGGTGTTGGGTCAAGGTTGGGGAGAATTCAAGATAATGCAAAGCACTCATGCTCTTGGGTAAAAACATAAATGGGTACAAACTTTTTAAAGGACGGTAAATGGGCATTACTTTTGATCAGTTTCACGTCTAGGGAATACTCCACATGTAAATAATTGCAACATCATACAGTTGGCCCTTGAACAACATGGGTTTTAACTGTACAAGTCCATTTATACACAGACTTTTTGCAGTAGAGTACTGTAAATGTATTTTCTTTATGTAGCATTTTCTTTTCTGTAGCTTACTGTAAAAATACAATATATAACATATAATATACAAAATATGTGTTGACTGTTAATGTTTATCAGTAAGGCTTCCGGTCAACAGTAGGATCTTTATCGGTTGTTAAGTCTTTGGGGAATCAGAAGTGATAAGCAGATTTTTGATTGCGTGGGGGTGTTGGCACCCCAAACCCCTATGTCCAAGAGTCAACTTGTAATTGCAAAACCATGGGAACACCTTGAATATCCAACAATAGGAAATCAGTTAAATAAATTTTAAAAATAAATAAATTATGGTACCTATATATGATGGAGTACTGTTTAGCTGTCAGAATGGGAAATTAGCTAACAAAGTAAGGTATACTTGTATATGCTGATATGAAAATGTATTCAGGATATATTGTGGAAAAATAGATTACTCGACAGTATGTACAGAAGAGGTTGTAAATTCAGATCTTAGAAAGGCCAGAGAAGTATGGGTGAAATGGGCACAGTAGGGACTGATTAACTGGAGAGGACATATCCATCTAAAGGAATCAGTCACTACTTGGGTTATTTGTTGCCATGGACTAAAATTACTAAAGCACTTATTTGTGCTTAGGTGTTTGAGTTATTTTAATTGAGCACACAATACTTTCATAATTAAAAAAAATATTCCACTTTCAGAGGATGGATAAATCAGATGACATCTAGAATTCTGACTTAGATAACTGGTGGTGCCATTGACTAATACAGGAAATAGATGGGGGGGGGGGTTGGGAAAAAAGTGGTCAAGTTCAGTTTGGACTGTGTTATATTGAGGTAGAGCATCCAAAAAAAGTGGTCAAGTTCAGTTTGGACTGTGTTATATTGAGGTAGAACATCCAAACAAAGACTTAGTAGACTAAGCTCAGAAGTCCTTACTGTAAATATGGATTTTTTTCAGATTATTAGCATATGAAAGTAGAAGTAGATGAGCTCAAATAGAGATTAGGGGTATTTTCCTTGAACCCTCAATACTGTACGTAAAATGATGGTTGCCATGTTTTTCAGGCAGAAAGACCATAGTTTTATCAGATTACTGAAGTTTTACGTAACCCAAAAAAGTTAAGACCCATTGATTAGTTGAGAGAATGTAGAATAGACTTGACAGATTTCCACATTAAAGGGACCAGATGGAGAATACTGAGGAGTGGCCAGAATGAAAGAATGAAAAACTGAAGAGGCTAAGACTTGGAAACCAAGAGGAGAGGAAGATAGCCTACAGGTCAAGTGCTACACAGAAAACCAGGGAGAATGGTTGTTTAAAGAGCTGTTTCAGTGAGGTGGTTAGAATCAAAAGCCAGACTTCAGGGGTGCCTGGGTGGCTCAGTCAATTAAGTGTCCAACTCTTGATTTCGGCTCAGGTCATGATCTCAGGGTTGTAGGATTGAGCCCCACGTTAGGCTCCGCACTCAGTACTGAGTCCACTTGTCCTTCTCCCTCTGCTCTTCCCCACTTGCACTCTCTTCTCTCTCAAATAAAGAAATAAAATCTTTAAAAGCCAGACTGCAAAGGATATGAAATGAATGGGAAGTGAGGAAGTAGAAACTGAAATTTGCCTGTGAAGGGAAGGAGGAAAATTGTAATCAATATATGGAAGGGGATGAATGCATTTGGACAAGGGACCTTCGTATAGGTGAAAGAAAAGAAAATTAAGGAAACAAAGTGAGGTTCTTGTGAAAGGTAGGAAGATAGACACTGAGAAAGTTTCTGCCCATAGCCTCTTATTTTTTCTCCAAAGTAGGAAACACCGTCTTCTGCTGACGGTGGGTGAGATGATGGGAGAAGGAATTTGAAGAGAAATGTTGATAAGGGTTTGAATTATCTATTGTAGGAAGTTTATAAAGTAGCTGACTAGGGACATTACAGAACTATTGAGAAGCCTTTGAGGGCCCAGCTGATGTTGGAGACCATTTTTATAGTAGCATCAATTGGCACGGTTGTATTATAATTGTCAGGGAACTAAGAAGGCAGATGATAGAATTGCTTCAGGATTGGGACTTTGTTTTCTGGATGTGCTGGAAACATTGGAAATTGAAGGTGTCAGCAAGGGAAAAAAAAGGTTGAAGTTTGAGCTTCTCAAATTTTGTCACCAAAGGACCCTTTATAGCAGAGGATTCTAGTCTCTGGTTTCGGGGGGGGGTGGGTATTCCAAAGCAGCTCTACAAAGGCTTGACATTTCTTGGAAATTCATGTTTTTTCTTTAAAAGTTACTCAGATTTTGCCTTTGATACTTACACACATTTGGTACTTATACACATTTCACATTTCTTACCAAATTATCTTCTTTTCTTCTTTTTGAAGATTTTATTTATTTATTCATGAGAGACACAGAGAGAGAGAAAAAAGGCAGAGACACAGGCAGAGGGAGAAGAAGGTTCCATGCACGAAGCCCGATGTAGGACTTGATCCCGGGACTCCAGGATCACACCCTGAGCCAAAGGCAGACACTCAACCGCTGAGCCACCCAGGCATCCCTTATTTTCACTTTGTAAAGAGAGTTTACTTAATTATTTGAGAGAGAATGAGCACAAGCTGGGGGAGAGGCAGAGGGAGAGGCACAAGCAGACTCCTTGCTGAGGGCAGGAGGCTGGGACTGGATATGGGACTTGATCCCAGGACCCTGAGATCATGACCTGAGCCGAAATCAGGAGCTTAACCAACTGAGCCATCCAGGTGCCCCCAAATTATTTTATCTCCCAGCCTCCATTTTCAAATACAATTGCTAATGAAGGGAGATATACCATACTACACATTACCTTACTTTTTAAAGCATGGGGAGTGATGAGGGAGGAAACTAAAACCAAGAGAAGCTTGACAGATTGGGAAATAGGAATTAGTGGGCTAGGGATCCCTGGGTGGCGCAGCGGTTTGGCGCCTGCCTTTGGCCCAGGGCGCGATCCTGGAGACCGGGGATCGAATCCCACATCGGGCTCCCGGTGCATGGAGCCTGCTTCTCCCTCTGCCTGTGTCTCTGCCTCTCTCTCTCTGTGTGACTGTCATAAATAAATAATAAAAAAAAAATACTAGAAAAAAAAAAGGAATTAGTGGGCTTATAGGCTTGTAAGTTTCCTTGAGGTCAGAGGAAATGAAAAAAAGTGGGCAGACAGAAGGCTGTAATTTAAAAAGGATATTGGGGGATCCCTGGGTGGCGCAGCGGTTTGGCGCCTGCCTTTGGCCCAGGGCGCGATCCTGGAGACCCGGGATCGAATCCCACATCGGGCTCCCGGTGCATGGAGCCTGCTTCTCCCTCTGCCTGTGTCTCTGCCTCTCTCTCTCTCTCTCTGTGACTATCATAAATAAATTAAAAAAAAAAAATTAAAAAGGATATTGGTGGGGCACTTGGGTGGCTCAGTCTGTTAAAATATCTGCTTTCAACTCAGGTCATAATCCCAGGGTCCTGAGATCGAGCCCCATGTAGGGCCCCCTGCTCAGTGGGGTGCCTGCTTCTCCCTCTCCCTCTGCCCCTGCCTGTACTCTCTCACTCTCTCTCCGTCAAATCACATCTTTTTAAAATGTAGGTTATTGGAATTGAAACTTTCAGAAGTCAATCTGTTTTCACTTAAAGACCACATTCTGGGTAGAGCCTTGGATATGTTTGGCTAGAGTGGAAGTGCAAACTGTCAGCATGAAATTAGCAAGGATTTTGGTTGGGTGGTACATGTGAGCATTAGAGTAACCCACCATGATAGGGAGGGATTTGGAGCCAAGAGAATGACTCTGCCAGGTGTGTAGGCCCTTGGTGAATGTGAGTAGGTTCGTAATGGTGAGTAGAGATGAAGAGCAGAGATCTCAAACTCAGGTGGCTTGCAGGGGCCAGGCAAGTAATGGAAATGAGTGAAGTGGGCCCAGTGTGGATTGTATTAAAAGAGTACTATTCCATCTAGAGTCATTTTCTTCATGTGATCATTGCCCTAAGGAAATGAGTATAGTGTTACTAGCTAGTTTCAATTTTTCAAGAGAAGCTGAAAATGTGGGTTTTTGTGTATGACATTTCCCAATTTTTACATATTTGCAAATTTAAAATTTTTTTTAAATTCTGTGGGCCAATCAGAAAACCTCTATCTGCAGGCCACGTCTGCTCCAAGACAGCTGGTTTTCAGCCTCTGGCACAGTAGAGAACAAGTCTCAAAATAGGGTTTTTTTTCCCAAGGTGGGGAGTAAATAATGATTTGGTAGCAGCAGTGGACAGCCTAACTTTTCCCCCTCCTAAACAAGTTGATGAGAGTAGAAGAAACTTCTGACTAGAGCTGTAATGGTTCGTAGTATCATAGGATACAAGATGTGACATCTTTTATACTAAAAGGACATCAGTCTTGGAGTTGAAGGCCACAAATGAGATGTTTCCTACTATCAGGTACCATACACAAAATAATACTTCTGTGTAAAATTTTGTTGATTTGGTCAGATTTGTTTGTTCTTTTTAAAGGTTTTATTTATTTATTCATGAGACACGCAGAGAAAGGCAAAGACATAGGCAGAAGGAGAAGCAGGCTCCCTGTGGGGAGCTTGATGCAGGACTCAATCCCAGGACCCTGGGATCACACCCTGAGCCAAAGGCAGACGCTCAACCACCGTGCCACCCACGCACCCCAATTTGGTCATATTTGAACATGCTCTTTTTTTTTTTTTCATGCCCTGTTTTTAATTAATAGTAATAGAGTTCACGTAGGGTTTATTCCCTACTATAAAATTTTTATTTCAAAAAATTTTACTAACCAAAGTTAGTAGAATAGTATATCTAGTTAACATTATCTTGACTCTTTCCATTCAGAGCCTTCCCACATAGTATCACACTACATATAAACATATTCCTGTAGCATTTTATGTAACTCCATCAACTTATCCTATATTATCGTGTGTGTGTGTGTGTGTGTGTGTGTGTATGTATGTGTGTGTGTGTGTTTACAGTATTGTAGCCAGAATGCTAGCACTGAGACTAGGGTCATTAGGCAACAAGTGGAAGATAAGTAATACTCCATGTAAAAGTGCACCTGGAAGGGTGCAGGACATGTCAGAGGACTGTCTTGTACTTACATGGTGGTGATGGCCTGCACACTAATAGAGTTCAAGCCCTTATGCCTCCTGGCCACCACATAGGTACTGAATCAATCTCAGAGCCTCTCTCTATGTTAAAGTCACATTTGTTTTTTTTTTCTTTAAAGGAAAATCCACTTTATTTTTTTTTTTAATTTTTATTTATTTATGATAGTCACAGAGAGAGAGAGAGGCAGAGACACAGGCGGAGGGAGAAGCAGGCTCCATGCACCGGAAGCCTGATATGGGATTCGATCCCCGATCTCCAGGATCGCGCCCTGGGCCAAAGGCAGGCGCCAAACCGCTGCGCCACCCAGGGATCCCTAAAATCACATTTGAAAGGAGCATTAATAACCAGGGAAACCCAGAATTTGGAATTGGAGCTCTTTGCAATAGCCTCAGAAGGCATAGAACATTCTGTGTTTGTGACAGGAGAGAGACATATAGATCAAGAAATCCCTTCTGAAAAACACAACCCAGGGATACCTGGGTGGCTCTGCGATTGAGCATCTGCCTTCGGCTCAGGACATGATCCCAGGATTTCGGGATTGAGTCCCACATCGGGCTCCTTGCGAAGAGCCTGCTTCTCCCTCTGCCAATGACTCTGCCTTCTCTCTCTGTCTGTCATGAATAAATAAATAAGATCTTTTTTTTAAAAAAAAGAAAAAACACAACCCAAACATTTTGCCAGGCTTTATAAAACCGTAAGGTCATAAGTTGTTGTTAGAGAGGAGTTAGTACTTAAATGTTGGGTTAAGTTTGAAGTGAACTGCATTGTCTGTACCAGTAGGTGATGCCAAGCTATTCATAATATTTCTTTTCCCAAAGAATTTCCTAGCAAGTTCCTCCTCTGGTGCTCTTCAAAACAAAAATCAGCTCTGATGAGAAGCCATCATCAGGGTAGGCCTAGGATAGGTAGATCATGTATCCTTAAACCCAAGACCCCAAACTTTTATAATGTTCAGTGGAACCCTACAATCTAGATAAGATATAACTTTACAAAAAGAAAACTGCCCCCCAAAAAAATCTAAAAAAAAAAAACCCTAAAAACTCCTGGGAGGGATTTTTTCCCCACTTTCATTTGAGTAACTCCCAACCCTGTTTGAGCTCTGATAGTTGCTCTGGTTAAAGGAGCCCTTGTAGAATCTCATCCTAGACAGTTTATTATTCAGGCAGGGGCTTAAGGGAGCCTCTGCAGATCTTAGGTTATTTTTCTGTGGAGGTCTCTCTCCACTTCTACCCTGCAATTTCCAGCAGTCTTCACCTCCAATTCCAGTATTGATATCTGTGGCTCTGTTAAGACTGCTGTGCCTTGCTTGGGTTGAGTAGAAAGAGAAGGGCAATTGTAGAGCCCACCTCCTTTATTTCCCTTATCTCAGGGATCCTAGGCCCACACTTCTTGTGGGGCAGTGTTTGAAAATCGCTCTTTCATAATAGGCTAGTAGCAGTTAGTCCATCCATCCAGTTTGTTTGTAATGTTTTCTGACACCGAGAAACTTACTTTTTGAAATTGTATAATTAACATAACAATGTTCTGTTAGTTTCAGGTGAACAGTAGGGTTCAGTTTTATACATTTCTCCGTGCTCATCAAGATAAGTGCAGTCTTTAATCCCCATCATCTACTTCACCCATCCCCCCACCCACCTCTCCTCTGGCAATCACTAGTTTGCTCTCTGTATTTAAGAGTCTGTTTGTCTTTTTCTTTGTTGTTTTGTTTCCTAAATTCCACATAAGAGTGAAATCATATGGTGTTTGTCTTTCTCTGATTGCTTCACTTAGCATTATACTCCATAGCTCTATCCATGCCATTGCAAATGGCAAGATTTCATTGTTTTCATGGCTGAGTAATATTCCATTGTGTATATATATATCTATGTCTTTTGTATCCATCTATGCATGGATACTTGGGCTGCTTTCATACCTTAGCTATTGTAAATAATACTGCAGTAAACATAGGGCTACGTATATTTCTTCAAATCCATATTTTCATTTTCTTTGGGTCAATAGACACATGAAAAGACATTATTAATCATCAGGAAAATGCAAATCAAAACCACAGTGAAACATCACCTTACTTACACCTGTCAGAATATCTAAAATCAAAGACATAAGAAACAAGTGTGGATGTGGATGTGAAGGAAAAGGAACCATCTTGGTGCATTCTTGGTGGGAATGCAAATTGGTGCAGTCATTGTGGAAACAGTATGGAGCTTTCTCAACAAATAAAAATAGAAATACCATATGATGCAGTAATTCCACTACTGGGTATATACCCAGAGCAAATGAGAAACTTCGTTTTTATGTAGTTGTATTTATCATCTGTCTTTTCATTTATGATTGCTATCTTTGGCATAATTGTTTAAGAGATCTCCCCTATCCCTAAGATATCCAACTATGTTCTCTTCTAATACCTACCATATTTTAAATATTTGAATGTATATATATATATATATGAATATTTATTGATTTTTAAAAATAGATTCTATGGAATAAGGTAAATATCTAACTTCTTTTCTCTTCCTTTTTTTTTTTTTTAAGATTTTATTTATTTATTCATGAGAGACAGAGAGAGAGGCAGAGATGCAGGCAGAGGGAGAAGCAGGCTCCATGCAGGAAGCCCAACGTGGGACTCAATCCCAGGACTCCAGGATCATGCCCTGGGCTGAAGGCAGGCGCCAAACCGCTAAGCCACCCAGGGATCCCCTTATTTTCTCCTCCAAATGATTTAGCCAATGTCCCAAATTCTATTTATGGAATAGTCTGTCATTTTCTACTACATGAAATGATACCTTTATCATGTACTAAATTCTTACATATTTCTGAACCCATTTGAGGTTGTGTATTCTCTTTTACTTACCTATCTAATACACACAATTATCATCAGATAGTATCACTATGATCATCACTCAGAATTTATAATTTTAGCAGTGCCTGGATGGCTCAGCAGTCGAGCATCTGCCTTTGGCTCAGTTTGTGATCCCAGGATCCTGGGATCAAGTTCTGAATCAGGCTCCCAGGAGGGGAGCCTATGCCTCTCTCTCTGGGCCTCTCGTAAGTAAATACATAAATACATAGCCTCTGCCTATGTCTCTGCCTCTCTCTCTGGGCCTCTCATAAGTAAATACATAAAATCTGTAAAAAAATAAAATAAAATAATTGAAGAAAGCCAAGGAATTTAAAATTATACTTTTTTTGCACTTAAAAAATTAATTCATTTGTGTTTATATGTAAGTTTCATGCAGTTTATGTCATCATGTAGCCTCCACTGCAATCAAGATTTGAGAACTGTTCTATCACCACAAATGAACTCCCTGATGCTACCTCTCTGTATCCACATCCCCCCACATGCACCTACCACTGTCTTGTCACCTGGCAACTGCTTATATGCTCTTCATCTTTATAGTTTTGACATTTGAGCACGGGTTTTTTTATTATTTTATTTTATTTACATTCAATTAATTAACACATAGTATATTATTACAGAGACAGAGTTCAGTGATTAATCAGCTGTATATAACACCCAGTGCTCATTCCATCATGTGTCCTTCTTAATGCCTGTTACCCAGTTAGTCCCACCACCACCCCCCGCCCCTCAGCCCTGAGTTTGTCTCCTCTGATTTCGTCGTTTTTTTTTCCTCCCTTCCCCTATGCTCCTCTGTTTTGTTTTTTAAATTCCATATGTGAGTGCAATCATATGATAATTGTCTTTCTCTGATTGACTTATTTTGCTTAGCATAATACCCTGTAGTTCCATCCACATTGTTGCTAATGGCAAGATCTCATTTTTGATGGCTGAGGAGGATTCCTGTGTGTGTGTGTGTGTGTGTGTGTGTGTGTGATATATATACCGCATCTTCTTTATCCATTCATCTAGTGATGGACATGTGGGCTCTTTCCATAGTTTGGTTATTGTGGACATTGCTGCTATAAACATTGGGGTGAGGGTGCCCCTTCAGATCACTACATTGGTATCTTTGGGGTAAATACCTACTAGTGCAATTGCTGAGTCGTAGGGTAGCTCTGTTTTTAACTTTTTGAGGAACATCCATACTGATTTCCAGAGGGGCTTTACCAACTTGCATTCCCACCAGCAGTATAAGAGGGTTCCCCTGTCATCACATCCTCACCAATATATGTCGTTTCCTGACTTGTTAATTTTAGCTATTCTGACCAGTATGAGGTTTTGATTTGTATCATTGTGGTTTTAATTTGTATTTACCCAATGCTGATATATTAACATGCCCAGATGCTCAACATCACTCAGCATCTGGGCATGTTAATATAAAAAATAATACTGTTTTTGACATTGACTTTTTCACTAAGTGTAATTGTCTTGAGATCTATTCAAATTGTTGTATGTACCAGTAGTTCATTTTTTTCAAATTGTTGAGTAGCATTTCATTGTGCCAGAGTTTGTTTAACCATTCACTTGCTGGAGGTCTGTCAGATTTCCAGTATTTTGTATTGTAAATAAAAGCTGCTGTGAACATTTGTGTACAGGGTTTTGTATGAGTATAAATGTTCACTTCCCAGGGATAGATGCCCAAGAGGATGATGGTAAACATATGTTTTGTAAGAAACTGCCAAACTCTTTCCAGTGTGTCTGTACCATTTTACATTCCTACAAGCAGTATGTGAATGATCCAGTTTGTCTTTAGTATTTAGTATTATCATTTTTTTCATTTTAGACATTCTTTTATCTCCTTGTGGCTTTACTTTTCATTTCCCTAATGGCTGTTGGTGTTAAATATCCTTTTATATGCTTATGTACCATCCACATAATTTCTTTGTTGAGGTGTCTGTTCATTTCTTTGCCCCGGTTTTAATTGTGCTGCTTTCTTTTTTGTGTGTGCTGTTTTCTTTCTTTTTTTAAAAAATATTTTATTTATTTATTCATGAGAGACACAGAGAGATAGAGACATAGGCAGAGAGAGGGACAAGCAGGTTCCCTGTAGGGAGCCTGATATGGGACTCTGTCCCAGGACCCTAGGATCATTACCTGAGCCAAAGGCAGATGCTCAACCACTGAGCCACCCAGGTGCCCCTGTGCTATCTTCTTATTAATGAGTTTTGAGGGTTATTTTAGGTACTTGTTCTTTGCTAGATGTATGATTTTTTTAATTTGCATTTTTAGAAATAAAACCAAAATGTATTCAAGTATAGTTGACATAGTGTTATATTAGCTTGAGTTGTACAACATAGTGAATCACCAATTCTATACATTATGCTGTGCTCACCATGATAAGTGTAGTTACCACCTATCATGGAACATTATTACAATATTATTGACTACATTTCCAGTGTTATACTTTTTATCCCCATGACTTACTTATTTTATAACTGAGTGTTGGCAAGAGCATGGAGAAAAAAGAACCCTCATGCACTATTAGTGGTAATGTAAATTGGTGTAAACACTGTGGAAAACAGTAAGGAGGTTCCTCAAAAAGTTAAAAA
The DNA here is from genome assembly GCF_048418805.1 of Vulpes vulpes. Classification (NCBI taxonomy): domain Eukaryota; kingdom Metazoa; phylum Chordata; class Mammalia; order Carnivora; family Canidae; genus Vulpes; species Vulpes vulpes. The sequence goes on from NC_132796.1 coordinate 53,026,654, forward strand.
TAGAGATACCATAAAATCCAGTAATTTCACCACTAGGTATTTACCCAAAGAAAATGAAAACACTAATTTGAAAAGATAGTATGGGCCCCCTATGTTTATTGCAGCATTGTTTATAATAGCCAAGAGATGGAAGCAACCTAAAGTGCCCATCAGGGGATGAATGGACAAGGTAGATGTATGATCTACAAAGATTTTCTCCCAATCTGTCTTCTCATTCTCTTGACAGTATCTTTGGAAGAACAGAAATGTTTAATTTTGAAAAAGTCCAATTTATCCATTTTTTTCTTTTATGAAGTGCACTTCTGGTATATCTCTAGGAAGTCTGTTTAACCCCACCTCACAAATATTTTCTCTTATATTTTCTCCTAAAAGTTTACAGTTATAGTGTTTCACATTTATTTTTTTAATTTGTTTTTTAAAATATTTATTTATTTATTTATTTATTTATTTATTTATTTATTTATGATAGTCACACAGAGAGAGAGAAAGAGAGAGAGAGAGAGGCAGAGACACAGGCAGAGGGAGAAGCAGGCTCCATGCACCGGGAGCCCGATATGAGATTCGATCCCGGGTCTCCAGGATCGTGCCCCAGGCCAAAGGCAGGCGCTAAACCGCTGCGCCACCCAGGGATCCCCAGTGTTTCACATTTAAATCCACATCCACTTTGAATTAATTTTAGTATATGGTATGAGGTTTCGGTTGACGTTCATTTTGTTTTGCCTGTGGATGTCCAGTTGTTCCATTTCATTTGTTGGGAAGGCTGTCCTTTCTCCATTGAATTGTTTTGAGCACCTTTGTCAAAAATCAGTTGAGCATCTGCTCAGGTCGTGATCCCAGGGTCCTGGGGTCAAGTCCCACATCAGGCTCCCCCGCAGGGAGCCAGCTTCTCCCTCAGCCTATGTCTCTGCCTTTTTGTATGTCTCTCATGAATAAATAAATAAAATCTTTAAAAAAAAGAATCAGTTGAGTATATGGGTCTCTTTCCGGGTTTAATTGTTCCATTGATTTATGTATCTATCCCTCTGCACAGTACTACAATTATTGTAGCTATTATAGTAAGTCTTGTCATCAGGTAGAGTGATTCCTTTCATTTTATCTTTTTATAAATTGTTTTCTTATTCTTTTGTCTTTCCACTTAAATTTTAGAAGAGTATTTATATCTACAGAAAAGACTTGCCAAGATTTTGATAAGAATTTAGGTAAACCTATAGATCAGTTTTGGGGAAAATTGACATAGATATTGATTCTGTCTTATTGTTAGTACATATTGCTTTCTCATCCTTTTTAATGTATTACATGGCATAGATGTATTAATTTATTTATCCCCTTGTTGGGTAGGTACTTCAAGTATTTCTATAATGCTGCCTTGTGAACAGCTTTTCACTATTTATATATTTCATTGATCATTGTGCACTTATAAGAGTATTTTTATAGGACATTTTGATATATGTTCTAAAATTGTGTTCTAAAAATCTGTACACCAGGATCCCTGGGTGGCGCAGCGGTTTGGCGCCTGCCTTTGGCCCAGGGCGCGATCCTGGAGACCCGGGATCGAGTCCCACATTGGGCTCCCGGTGCATGGAGCCTGCTTTTCCCTCTGCCTGTGTCTCTGCCTCTCTCTCTCTGTGACTGTCATAAATAAATAAAAAATAAAAAAAAAGATAAAAATCTGTACACCTATTTATAGTGAAAAAGAATAGTGAGGAGAATGCCTGTTTCCTATAACCTCTGCAACATCGGGAATTATCAATACTTAAAAATCTTTACCAGTGAAATTATTTCTGTAAAATTCAGGTGTATAACTGAAACTAGATTTTTCCATCTTAAAAAATTACATGCTCATTTCAGAAAAAAAAATCAAACCATGTAGAATTGCATTAAGGGAAAAGGAAAAATCTTTATGTTTTTCTCCTTTTCCCACCCCAGTCTCCACAGTGGCCACTGTCAGGTTTGGTGCGAAACATTCTGGATCTTTTTCTATACATATGATATACTTTTTCTTTTCTGACAAATCATATATTTACATTCTGTTTTACAGTTTTCTTTTTTCATTTGATAATGTGTTATGGACAATTTTTCATTCATGTATGTGATCTTGTTTAAGTAAAATCTGTTCATATTGACTCAAAGAAAAAAGTTAAATGAATGTCATTATGAATGTTTCTGCAAAAAGTATCTAGACTGGAATTCCACTTTAAAAAAATACTGTGGCTGAAGTAGAGGGAGATTGCTCAGTGGTAAATGTCATTTGAGTTTTCATTTTTATGAGAATACTTGCTCTGTTCAACAATTCAGTTTCTACTTATATTTGATAGGGACTGAACATATGATGTCCATAACTTGTTAGCTCTCTTATGTACTGTATTGAGTTAGTGGATAATGATATAGCAACCTGGTATAAGGCAGTGTCAGATAGCAATAACACTTTTCCTCTCTAACTAGAACCATTTTTCTCGATTTGATGGAAAATCAGCTTTCCAAAGCTGTCATTGGAATTACCACTATTTAAGGACATTTGGATTTGAATTTCATGTGATTCTGTAGGTTACTGCTAATCCTTATTTGGAATGAGACAAAGTATAAATCTATTTCCTTAACAAGACATTTGCAATTGCATTGCTGTGATTTAATACGGAGAGAGTAAAAGCAAAGTATATGTGGAAAAATACTTCTTTTTGTAAATGGTAGCTAATTCTCCTGTAGGGCACAGTGATAATTCATAGATGGTCTTATCTTTTATATTCATTTTGGTGTTGTGTTGAAAATTACTCTTTCAAAAATTAATTTTGGTCTTCCATGTGGAAGTGGTGTAGTTATAGACTCCATTAAGAGTCTGATGAAAAACTATGGATATTCTACCCAGAAAACTGTATATTACATACAGAATTTTGTTGACAGTTTCAGGACATTCATGGATCTCTTTCTCTTACTACAACCCCATTCAAGAATTATTGGATATGAAAACATCTAGCATCTTACCCCGTTTTTTGGGGGGGTGTACATTTATTTATATTTTTATTGAATCTTTTTGTCATTTCTAAGTTAATTTACCTCTTTAGTGATGTGAGAAGAAAGTTACAAGCATGGTGAAATCATATGGCATTTGTCTTCCACTGTCTGACTTACTCAGCATTATTCCCTCTGGTTCCATCTGTTATCAAAAATGGCAAGATTTCATTCTTTTTAATGGCTGAGTAATATTCCTCTGCATGCGCACATGTGTGTGTGTGTGTACCACATCTTATATCCATTCATCTCTCTCTTTTTTTAATATTTTATTTGTTAGAGAGCACAAGTAGGAAGAGCAGCAGGCAGAGGGAGGGGGAGCAGCAGGCCTCCCTGCTGAACAGGGAGCCCAACGAGGGGAGGGACTCAGTCTCAGGACCCTGAGATCATGACCTGAGCTGAAGGCACTCAACCAACTGAGCATTGCTTCCATATCTTGGCTACTATAAATAATGCTGCAAAAAACATAGGGGTACATGTATCTTTTCAAATTAGTGTTTTCATTTCTTTGGGAAAATCAGATATTTTATCCTTCTTTGGTCTACTTTGCATATAGTAGAGTAACAGAGTTAAATAGCCAAACCCTTCATAATGCTTGAGAGCACAGACTGTTAAAAACTGAGGACACAAACAGCTAGTAATCCAAACACAGGGACAGGTATATCAGTTTATGTAAATAACTGTGTTTATATATATCCTAGGGTTATTATTAGCAGGTGTTTCTTTAGAGTTCTGTGTTGCAAAGAAAATGGGCAAGGAAAAGGTCCCATCTTCAAAGTGGTTAAGAGAGAAAATTGTGCAAATACAAAAAAACAATTTTTCCCTGTATTTTAAATGGGAGCAATGAGATGTTAAATGGTTAGTTTATGTTTAAGTTTTAAAACTGAAGTCGAGTAAGGTCTAAATTCTTCACTTATAGGCTGGAATTGTAGCCACAAGGCAAGTTCCCATAGATAGAAGAGTCCATGTACCATAAGAAACTGATGTTGTATTGGCTCAGTGAAGGAGGCCTGTAGACTGTATGCAGCCTGTTTTTACCCTAGCATCACGCATTACTATCAACATGGACAAGCTTTCTGATAACTTTTACAGTCTGTCTCCATCATTATTTTGAGGACCAGCCTACTGGTGGCCCTAGGAGATTAGAACTCTGAAACTTGAGCTGCAGTCTTATCATTCACACTGTTCTTGATGGTGAGCCAGCTCTGGCTGTCTTTATACATGTCCTAAATATCTTGATGGTCAACTTTGTCTTCTTTCTGGTTTATTTGTGTTTGGCATAGCTTGTGTGAAGATAAAATTTTTATTACGTCTTTGAGGAAACAGATGTCCTAGCTTAGGTTTTAACTGAGACTTCTTTGTTCATATAATAGTTTGTTATAATTAGAATAGGTCCAGCATGAAAGTTGCACGTATACATCATGTATTATATATTTTGTCCTTTGCATCCTAGTAAATAGTAAGTCTAATTCAGGGATCATCTTCTCTGTGAAGCCTTTCCTAATTGCTTTTTCCCTCTCACTTCCCATAATTGGCTGCTTCTTCCTCTGTACCTCTACTGAACCCTGTATGATTTTTCCCACTTCATTATATTGCCCTATTTGTTTCTAGTTGTCTCATTGTACTAGACCATAGGCTTCTGGAGGATATGGTCTGTATCATACTCATTTCTGCCTGGCACATAGAAGGTACTCAAATGCTTGAAGAATGAATGAACAGATGAATGACCAGTAAGTATATGAAAGAATATTAAAGTCAGATGCCTTCAGGGTCCTGGCAAAAATGAGTTAAGCAGACCTGGTAGGGAGTATGGTAACCTGTGGAACACACTATCTAAAAGGGGCAGCTACTACTCAGCTCCAGCCCATTGGTGCTTTGTGGGATTGATGCCTTGGAGTTACGGCTTTTTAATTTAAGAGAAGCCAGACATTTGGGTTTTTATATGAAATTTCTCAATTATTAAATGTTGTCAATTAAGATTTTTCTAAAAACTTTTTATTGAGGTATAATTTTCATACAAAAAGTGCAAATGTTATGGATGTACAGCTCAGTCTGTCTTCACAAGCTGAGGTGATTTTTCATGTGGACCAAACAAAACCGGATTGACTTACAAGCTACCAGTTGACTGACATGCAACTCATGACAGAGACCATATGGGGAACTGTGTAGTCTAGTTAAGAATCACCTAATAGGGGGATCCCTGGGTGGCTCAATGGTTTGGCCCCTGCCTTCGGCCCAGGGCGTGATCCTGGAGTCCCAGGATCGAGTCCCAGGTCGGGCTCCCTGCATGGAGCCTGCTTCTCCCTCTGCCTATGTCTCTGCCTCTCTCTGTCTTTCATGAATAAATAAATAAAAATAAAATCTTAAAAAAAGAATCACTTAATAGGTAGTAAAAGTATCTCAAAGCAGTGTGTGGAATTTATTTGAATTATGATTCAAAGAAATCAAATGTGGAAGAACCTTACAAAACAGTTGGGGAATTTAAATGTTGACTGGCCATTTAATAATATTAGAGAATTATTGTTAACTATGTCAGACATAATATAGTTGGTTTGGTTTAGATAGATAGATAGATGTATGTATAGATATATATAGAGAGAGAGAGAGAAAGAGAGAATTTTTAGAGCAGTTTAGGGAACAATTGAGTGGAAGGTATAGAGTTCCCATACACCCCCTACCTCCACACATGCATAGGCCTCTCCATTATCAACATCCCCTGCAGGGTGGTACATTTGTTACATTTGATGAACCTGTGTTGGCACATCATAAACCAAAGCCCGTGGTTTACATTAGGGCTCATTCTTGTATATTCTGTGGGTTTTGACAAATGTCTAATGATACATATGTACCATTATATCCTCATATGTAGTTATATTTTAGAAGAGTTCTCAGAGACACATGCTAAAACAATTTATGAATGAAATAAGTGATGCTGGAATTTGCTTCACAATAATCTAAAAGGAGTATAAAAGTTGAGGTGTGAATGAAACAGGATTGGCCATGTATTGACAATCATTGAAGCTGGATAATGTGTACATGGAAGTTCATCATATTAGTGTCTCTGTCATTGTATGCGTTTGAACTTTTCCACCTCCAGAAGTAGAGCAAGAGTCCAAGATAAAGCTGAGGCATAGTTTTTTGAGTCTAGGATAACATGGGACACTACTGCTGGCAGAAGTAAATTTCTGAAACTGAAGTCTGCAAAAGCCATGGTATTTTTCTCTTTTCTTTTGTAGGGCCTGAAAGTCAGTATACTAAGACTGCTCAGGAGATTGTAAATGTCTGTTACCAGACATTGACTGAGGTAGGTGGTAAAGAGAAGGTCTCTTTGGGATGTATTCTGGAATACCTTTGTTCCCTTGGGTGAGGAGGCCTTCCCTGCCTCTCTGATTTTCAGATGTGACCTCCCCCCTCCTACCCTCACCCCACATCCCTCATTTCCTTTCCTGTTTTATTTTCCTACCTAGCACTAAATGTTTTTAACAAACTATATAATTATTTACTTTAGTTATCATATGTGACCTGCCACTAAAAGAAGTTCCATGAAGACAAGGATTTTAGTCTACCTTATTTACTATTTTATCTATTAAATAGGCTCCACACCCAATGTGGGGCTCAGACTCATGACCCTCAGATCAAGAGTCAGATGCTCTACCGATTGAGCCAGCCAGGCACCCTACTTCGTTTACTTTTATATGTCTCCGGTGCCTAAAGCACATGTTCAGGGAATTCATTAATTTTCTTTCATTTCTCAGTATGATGAGCATTTGACTCAACTTGAGAAGGATATTTGTACAGCTAAGGAAGCGGCTTTGGAGGAAGCAGAATTAGAAAGCTTGGACCCAATGACCCCAGGGCCTTATACACCTCAGGTGAGTCTAAAGACTAGGAACTGCCTCTTAAAGTTTTCTTATTGGTTTGGGAAATTGGGAACATGTTAACATATATTTACTGAGATACCCTTCTTCTCTGTCCTTCCTCTTCATATGCCTTTCGTGTGCTTTCTTGTCTTCTCAAAGGCTAAGGTGAGTGAGGGCCATGGGTCTTGGTGGCCTTGTTGAATCCAGAAGAAGCAGGTGTGGGATAAATGACGGGGTGGGGTCTTAGTTGTTGAGGCAGTATTTAGGAATACCAGATTCCTGACTGCTGTGGCCAGAGGTATCCTCTTGAGTCTCTGGAGTTCCCTTGCCCATGAACTAGGACATCCCTAGAGTAGAGAATTCTCAATTACAGACATTCGCCATATTGTTCCTGTGCCTCATAGGTACCTGATTAGTCATTTCCTCAGATGTATCTCAGTGTAGCTCAGATGTCAGCCATTTTCCTGGATTGACTCCCTCTCCTTGTAAATAACGATAGGTAACATTTATAATATTCTTAAAGTTACATGTCATGAGAGTAGGGAGCAAGGTTAATAAGAAGTTCTTAATCTTTCTGTTCTGTCCCTTGAATATATTTGAACAGAAGCGTATGTTTCCATATTGGAAGAATAGGACTCACCAGAATGTAACCAGTGCTTGGTTTCTGTATTGAAAGCACTATGGCAAAGTGGGAAGTACATGAATTTTGGCAATAAAACAGGCCTGGGTTTGAATCTTAGCCCTGCTGTTTGCTAGCTTTGTGAACTTGGGAAGTTACTTAAGCCCTCTTGCTTAGTCTCCTTTTCTCTAAAATGTACATTTTGAGATTATTATAAACATTAAATGAGTGAATTTGCCTGGCACGTAGCAGACATTCAGTAAATGTTTCTTAGTCTGTGTGAAAATTGTCTAGAGTTCTCAGACTTCCTTTCACATTTAACCAAGTATTTCAATACAAAATTCACCAGATTTCCACTGGAAAACTTTTTTTTTCATTCTACTCTGAACTAACACCGCAACCTGTATGATCTCTGTTGGATTATTGCTGTTTTTATTTCATTCATGCACTCTCCCTATCTATCTTGTACTCTCTTTCACCCCAAAACATAGGTTACTGAGGGGCCAAGTAGAAAGAGCCCTCAGATCCTACTTCCAAGCCCAGAACAAGGAAAGGCTCTTGGAGTGTGTGGGCAGATTGGGGCCGGGGGCTCGGGTGAGTGCTGTTGCCCAGGAAGGCCCTTTTTGCTAATAGGCCCACAGCTCCCACAAGGGCCCTTTCTGGTAAGTTAAAGCCTCAGTTTTAGCCATCATTCCTCAGAAGAGTCTAGCCACTGAACAGCATGTGGTTTGTTCTAGTCTGTGACAGCATAAACCTAGTCCTTTGATGAATCAAAATCTTAGACCCAAAGGTTATTATCCATCCTTTCCTGCCCCTGCCACACTGTCTCAGATGGCCGAGGAATGCCTGGCACCTGTTCTCCCTTCTGAGCAGTAGCTACTATTCGGTACAGTTAGAGGGTCCCCTGTGAAGAGTAGGGTGTAGATAGCACCTCTTCATTATTCCAGTTCACCCTCTCATCATTGCTTTCACTCCTATATACACGTTGTGAAATAGTAAACCCAGTGCATTTTCTCTTAACCTGAGGAAGACACGCCTGAATGATTGCCCTCACTCATTGCTACTTTCAAATACAGATGTTACTAAAGAGTATTGGTGTAGGTTTAACCTGTCATAACTCTAGTTGTAGAGAAACATAACAGTAATCATACTTTACTTCCAGCCTTAAATGGTGGTAATAATGTATTTTCACTCACCTGTTTCTACCTAGCTTGGATTACATCATACATTCAGCTCAACACTTTATATTAAAATTGCTCACTTCGCAGTTTCCCACTAGCCCCTCATTCCCTGATATTCTCTTCTGTTCAACCATTAGTTTACCTACTCTATAATGCTTTAAATTCTCTGTTGCCTCTCTTTTTCCAAAACCCTCTTCAGCCTTGCTTGTTTGCTTTTGAATTTTTTAAGGATTTTATTTTATTTATTCATGAGAGACACAGAGAGAGAGAGAGGCAGAGACACAGGCAGAGGGAGGAGAAGCAGGCTCCATGCAAGGAGCCTGATGCAGCATTCGACCCCAGGACCCCGAGATCATGCCCTGAGCCAAAGGCAGATGCTCAATCACTGAACCACCCAGGTGGCCCACTTGTTTGCTGTTTAAAAAAACCCACAAAGTAACACATATGTGGGAGTTTTTTTTGTTGATAAAAGAACATGTTCATTGGGAAATATAAAGGAGAACTACATCACCTAGAGTTAAGTCCACCACTCAGAAATAACAAACCACTATAAACATCTTGGTGTGTTTCTTTCAAATCTGAGAAGTGTGGGTGCGTGTACACACGTGGGGATGTAGACACTTTTAAAGATTTTTTTTTATTTATTTATTCTTGAGAGATAGAGCCAGAGACACAGGCAGAGACAGAGCCAGAGACACAGGCAGAGGGAGAAGCAGGCTCCATGCACCGGGAGCCCGACGTGGGATTCGATCCCGGGTCTCCAGGATCGCGCCCTGGGCCAAAGGCAGGCGCCAAACCGCTGCGCCACCCAGGGATCCCCTGTAGACACTTTTAAAGTAAAATTGGTCCATATGTTTTTGTGTCTTATTGTTTTCATTTCATATTATATTTTGAACATTTTGTCTCATTAGTCTTTGAAAATATTATTTTTAAATAGCTACATAATATATCTACCCTCCGCCAAAGTTTTAGAGAACTCTTTCCTACTTCTCCAGCTTATTTATCAGTTCCCTCTGCCCTCGTGTCACTGAAAAGTCCATTTGCTAAATTCCTGGTCTCTTCAGAAGAGGGAAGAGGGAAGGGATCTGTAATTTGTTGAATACTAGGCATGGGCTAAGGAGCTTACACATATCTCTTCATTCTCCCAACAACTTTGGGAGGCAAACATTAACATCCATGTTTTATACTTGAGGAAACCAAGGCTTAGAGTGATTAAATAATTTGTTAGTTACTCAGCTAGAAAGTGGTGGAGCCAGGACTCAAACCCAGGGTCTTTTATTCCAAAGCCCATGTTTTTTTCACCATACTATTTTGCCTCATAGCATCCTCTGATGAGCTCATAAACTATTAACCCACTATATGCTCTTATTATAATTGAAATTTCTTTATCCGATTTCCTATTAGATGTCTCTAAACCAAACAATCAAGATTGTTTTGCACAGTTATGAAGCCCTAGACCTGAAAAACATAAGACAAGGCTTAGAAGACAGTAGGTTATTAACCAGAAAGACTGTCAGGGCATAGAATTGTCCCATAGCTTTGTTGCTTTTCTGCTTCAAGCTTCTGGTCATATACATCAGATGCCTCTCTGCTAGAATGAGCAAGCATTTTTAAGATTCCTAAAAATCTGTCCATCAAGTTGTGTCAAACCATTTCTCTTTAAATGGATTGCTCTGCATGACTTTTTTCTGCAGTGAATGCTCTAAAGGGGAGTTCTGTATTTGCTCCCTTTCCTAAATAGAAGCTAAGTTTTACATTTGTGCCACAGCCTCCTGATTTGTATGACACCAACACATCCCTCAGTATGTCCCGAGATGCCTCTGTATTTCAAGATGAGAGCAATATGTCTGTCCTGGATATTCCCACTGCCACTCCAGAAAAGCAGGTGACACAGGTAGACTGTTCTTTTTCTCTTTGTGACATTGTTAATATGCTTTGGTGGGGAGTGGGGGAGTGATGGTGGTGATATATGACATGTATCATGGATGATTAAGCCCCTTTGACCCTGGGAATGAAGGCTTAGAAGTGTGATTTCAAGGTGGGCTGGTGGCAGGTCACATGACTAGCATTGTCTTCTGTCTGTCCCTATGGGCAGAGTCAGGCACAACAGACTTCAGGGAAGGCACAAGTATGAAAAGTGTATGAGGCATCAGAACAACCTCACAGGTTACTGGAAAGATCAACTGCATTCAGAGACAGAGTTCAAAATTATTGGCCCTGCTACTGTACTGTATGTATGCTATAATCTAAATTAAAATTATTTATAAAATTAAATTTTAAAAACTGGCCTGTTCTAGAGGTGTCAGAAGATACTCCTGATCTGAAGCCAAAAATCCTATCATCTAATCTCAGTCAGGGTTCCACTGGAGAGTCCAAAACCCAGGAGAGTTTTTCTGTCCTGAAGAATCCCCCAACAGAAGCTAAGGAAAGCTTGGTTTAGGAAGGAAGAGTCTCCTTGTGATGACACAGCAAAAGCAGACCAAGGACTGTCCTATTCTATGGGGTTTTTTTGTTTGTTTGTTTGTTTGGTTGGTTTTTTGTTGGTTTTTGTGGGGTTTGTGGGGGGTTTTCTAGTTTTTTTGGGGGGGGTTTCCTCTACCAATGATTTCCAAAGAATGAATGGGAAAAAGCACACATGCCTTGAGCTGTGTAAACAGCCCCCACTAACTGTGGGGTTGGCTGGGATATCAGGGAGGAGCATCCGCCCTGGGTGAGAACCCTTGGTTAACTCCTCCTACAGGCACGTCCCTCAATGATGTGCTATTTGTGTTCCTTACTCAGATGCGCCAGGGCCGAGGTAGGCTGGGCGAGGAAGACTCTGATGTAGATATTGAAGGGTATGATGATGAGGAGGAGGATGGGAAACCTAAGACTCCAGCCCCAGTGAGTATGCTTACAGAAAGCTTATGGTTACATTATACCCTTGTGTGATAGGAGCCCCTCTAGTACAGGGCAGGCCAAATCCCAAGGTTATACCAGGGTCTCCATAGTGAGGCCCAATTGAACTTTAATCCTTGGAATCAGCTGAACGAGTCTATCCACCACAATTACTTAACTTCTTGTGAGGCAGCAAGGGGGGTGCTGGTGGTGGCTTCTGAACTCTTACACGGTCAATTGATGGGACTTTGACCCCAACTGGTCTCATTCAGGAAGGTGAAGATGCAGATGGTGATCTTGCAGATGAAGAGGAAGGAAGTATGCAACAGCCTCAAGCCAGTGTCCTGTATGAGGATTTGCTTATGTCTGAAGGAGAAGATGATGAAGAAGATGCTGGGAGTGATGAAGAAGGAGACAATCCTTTCTCTGGTAAGTCTTGTTCCTGGGCTTCTGTTATAGGTAGCTCACTATAGCACCCTGAGGACTGAACAGATGACTCTTGGCCACATATGCTGTTACCAGAAGCTGCTCTTTTCTTGAAATCCCATTAGTAGACTCAGTACTGGGCACTCACAGGGTGAGTACATTCGTTAGCCTTAGAGGAGGTGAAGAAATATAACAAAGAAGTGCAAAAGATGACAGTGGAAGAGGCAGTGCCCAAATAGCATCTTTGATTTGAATATTCATTATGATAAAGATGAGAAAGAAATGTTATATCTGTAATAGGGAAGGGGAAAATAAAGAAATAAAATCCTGCTTTACTCTGCCGTAAGAAAGAACGAGATCTTGACATTTGCAACAACATGGATACACCTAGAGGGTATAACGCTGAGGAAAATAAGTCAGAGAAAGACAAAATGCCATACGATTTCACTCATATGTGGCATCTAAAAAATAAAACAACCAAACAAAGCAGAAACAGACCCATAAGTACAGAGAACAAACTGATGGTTGCTAGAGTACAGTGGGGTGGGGAATAGGCAAATGGGTGTGAAGGGGATAGGGAGATACAGGCCTCCAGTTATGCAGTGGATAAGTCTCGGGAATAAAAAGCACAGCATGTGGAATATAGTCAGTGATATTGTAATAGTATTGCATGTTGACACATGGTAGCTACACTTGTAGTGAGCATAGCATACTATATGCATTGCCAAATCACTATGTTGTAATCCTGAAACTAATAAAACATTGTATGTCAACTACACTTCAATTGAAAAAGAAAGATCCTAATCAGTTTATTTTGTCAATTAATAGCAATGGCAGGGAAAAGTATAGGAGATGATAGAGGAAAAGGAGTAAGACTGGACTGAGACGAGTAAAGGAAGTGATTGTTTGGATTCTGTTTCCACGCTATGGTCTTGCCAATGCTGGCCCTAGGCACTCCTCCGAGCTGAGGGGAGTCCAGGCAGGGTGCCTTTATAGATGTATGGCAGTAACGGGTTTTGAAAGACCAAGCCAAAGACATTAATTCTGTCCAGCTAATCTCAGGACCTCCTTCTTTTCACAGCTATCCAACTGAGTGAAAGTGGAAGTGACTCTGATGTTGGATCTAGTGGGATAAGACCCAAACAGCCCCGCATGCTTCAGGAAAACACAAGGATGGGCATGGAAAATGAAGAAAGCATGATGTCCTATGAGGGAGATGGTGGGGAGGCTTCTCATGGTTTGGAGGATAGCAACATGAGGTAATCAGCAACGTGCTACAGGGGTATGGCATCAGTGCCCAGCTATACCCTCATATCAGAGGGCCCAGCATCAGATTATTTTCATCCACTGACTATTTCCTGAGCTGTGCTAAGCCCTTGGGGATACACAGAGGAGTAAACCATATCCTGCCCTTGAGGAGCTCACAGTCTAGTGGAAGTGACTAATAACAAAATCATTACCCATATAGTTGTGGTAAGTGCTGTAGTGGGAGTTAAGTAAAGAGAGTGCCGAGTCACCCCTGAGGAGGGAGTGTCTCACTCTGCTTGGAGTGATCAGGGAAAGTTTTGCAGATGAGGGAACATTTGAACTGGACCTGGCAGTAAGGCTGAAATAGGAGTCTGCTAAGTAGAAAAATGACAAGAGGTGAGGAGACCCTTAGAGATGGAACAGTATGTTCAAAGGCACAGGAATATAAAAAAGGATGTTCCAGAGTGAAGGAAATTGTGGCTCCAGAAGCAGCAAGGGATTATATTGTAGAGGACCTTACATGGCATGTTGAGACACTTGGAGTTTGGGTAACGGGAATCATCACTTCAAAGAAAAGGAAGTAACATCATATTTTTGTGTTAAATAACTCTCCGCAATGGTAAGAGTTTCAGCTGGGATCAGTTAGAAGTAGGGGGAAAGGAAGGGACATATTTAAGAGATATTAAAAGGATATATCAATTGGATTTAGGGTGGGAGATAGGTATATAATGAATGGGAATGTCACTGAGAGAGAAAAGAGAAAAAGCGCAGGTATTAGATGAGGTGGGAGAGGAGGAAAAAAATGAATGTGTCTTTGGACATGTTAGATTTAAAGGTACATTGGATACATCTAGCTAGAGGTATCTAGCAAGCAGAGTATTTACTCATTAAGCAAATATTTATCACAAGTTCAAAAGCAACTAAGATGTTCAAGGCGTTCGGTTTGGTGGGAAACCTAGAACAGGTTAACAGACGATCGTAGTGTAACATGGAAAGTGTTGTGATAGGCAACCATGGTATTTTTCCGGGAGTTGGATAGGAGTGGGGTAGGGGAACTATTTAGAGAAGGAAACTGAGCTAACTCAGACTAGGAATTAACTAGATGAAGAAGAATGCAAAGGACGCTTGAGAGAGCAAGAATAGCATATGAGGCATGAAATAGTTCTAGAGAATGCAAGCAGCCTGATGTGGCTGGAGCTTCTGATCCATGACCCATGTGATAGAGATGATTTACACAGGTAGGTAAGGACCAAATCAGGACCAGAAGTTTAGGGCAGATACTGAATGAGAGGTATGGGCAGATCTTGGTATGAGCAGTTTTAGAAAGAGCGCCCTGCACTCCAACAGAAATGCACACGGCCAATAAACAACATGAAGAAATAATGCCCCTAAGAATGAAAGAAAAGCAATAAAAAAATGAAATGTAGTATTTTACCTATACGATCAACAAAAATTAAAATGAATGATAATACCTGGTGTTGGGAAGGTGTGAGGAAAAAGACATTTTAATAGTGGGAATATTGGAGACAGCTTAAATGTCCTAGTGAGAGATTGGTAAATAAATCATGTTGCAGCCATATAGTGGACTACCATATAGCTGTTAAAATGATGCTGTCGATGTATGTTTATTGACCTGGAAAGATGCTCGTTTTAATCATTAGTGCAAAAAGCGAGTTCCTGAAGATTATGTAGAGTATTCCAATTTTGTAAAATAAAATGTGTAAGCATCTAAGTTAAGTGCATAGAAGAAAATTTGGACGGTCATATACCAAAAGATCTCTGAGTGGTAGAGTTACTAGTGATTTTTTTCCTGATATATGTATATATGTGTATACATACATATGTATATATATTTAATTACTTAAACCAGTGGACATGCATTGCTTATGTGGGTTTTTTTAAGTAAAATTAATAATAAACAAAATTAAAGAGCACTCTTACAGCAGTGTGAAGAATTAATTAAAGGAAAGCAAGACTACACCCAGTTTGCTAAAGACTGACTTGAGTGGCATGGGCCAGAGATAACAAAGGACTAAGCTAAGGCAGGCAGAGTAGAGATGGAAAGGAGGGGACAGAGATAAGATATATTGAAGAAGTAGAATCTTCAGGATTGGTGACTAATTGGATCCATAGATGAGTGAAGCTGTAAGTGGGAGATGAAACTATGAGGCCATCAGAGCACTTATGATCATGCCAGCCGGCAGCATGTTGTCCAGCTGTAGGGGAGTTTCTTTCATTTTGGGTTCTTGTGTATAAGTTGGCAGGTGGATGTTTTGAACAGGATCGTTTTTCTCTCAAGTACCTAGAGAACAGTCTGGAACAAATCCTTTTAGTGTCTCAGGGAAGTGAGATGGGCTGATTCCTTGGTGGCACCAAGAACGGGACTGGTCGGCTAGAGGGTGGTGCCTGAGCTTAAGAGATGATGTGTTTCTCTTCTCAGTTATGGGAGCTATGAGGAGCCTGATCCCAAGTCGAACACCCAAGATACAAGCTTCAGCAGCATCGGTGGGTATGAGGTATCAGAGGAAGAAGAAGATGAGGAGGAAGAGCAGCGCTCTGGGCCAAGTGTACTAAGCCAGGTCCACCTGTCAGAGGATGAGGAGGACAGTGAGGATTTCCACTCCATTGCTGGGGATAGTGATTTGGACTCTGATGAATGAGGCTTCCTTTGGGCCTCCTTGGTCAGCCTTCCCTGTTCTCCAGCCTGGGTGGCTCACCTTCCTTAACGTGTTCATAATTGTGTAGTGTCTGATCCTGAAATCACCAGATTGACTAATACCTTAGCCTTTAAGAAAGAATAAATAAAGGATAATAAATCACCTCTTCTGACCTTCCTGGGGCAGTGTCACACCTTGATTTAAAGCCTAGTAACCCCTTTTCCCCTACCACTAACAGAAAGAAAGCAGTCTGCTCCTTCTCCAGTGCCCTCTTTTAGCTCCACTTGCCACACATGTTATCACTTTTCCCTTGGGAAGGAGGAGAAATTGTGAAAGGACTAACAACTTTCTGTCCCCTTGGTGTATTAGACCTTTCCCAAGCATGATATCATCTCAGTTTTCTAATTTGCAGGCTGGAACTGGTGGCCACCTCCTTGTTGAGACAGAGAATTGAGTACTGGTCGACTCTGTGCCCCAGTAAACACATAAACCTATTGGACAACCTCCCTGTTACTTTATTATTCAATTATGCAATGCCTTATTCCTAAATGGATTTGAGGCAAATGACTATAAATCTTTGAAACCGCCTGTATGTCAGAAATGATGTGTTGCCATGTGAAATGTGTTCTGTGGTAAGCGCCTTAGGGCAAAGACTGTGTGTCTTATGTTTCTTTTCATGCTCAGGATATGGTTCTGTGCACAGTGGGTACTCAGTAAATGTTTGTAGAATCAGAACATCCTCGAAAGACTTGTCTTTGAGCATCTGCCCCATGATAAGCACTGTATCAGATCCTTGGGATGCAAAGGTAAATAAGACACGCTTTGCTTTTACCCAAAGAGCTCACCCACAGGTTGGGAGAGGGGGAGTGGAATTCAAAACTTGTTTCTTAAATAATTGCAGTGGTGCGGTGAGATAAGTGCAATGAAGAATCTAGATACAAAGTAGAGGGGAAAACAGAGGAGTGACCATGTCAGAAAAAGTCAGGGAAGTCTTCCTAGAGGTAATTGATAAGCTTACTGTTGAAGAATGAATAGGAACTTGCCAGATGGAAAAGTCCAGGCAGAGTGTAACGTAAGTGAAAAGGCCGATAGCAGAGCATGTTCCTGATCGGTTGGTTGGTTTGTGTCTGCCTTGTTTCAGAAAGGATTGGAAGGAGTTTATGCTCTAGTCATTTAATGCTGGAATGGCTAGAGATGAGACTGAAAGACTGGCAGGAAACACATCCTCGATGACAACAGGTGTGAACTGTATATTTCAGGAAATGAGCACTAGTGGATTGATTTCATCCTATTTGTGTTCTAGAAATTTTCTGTATGTTGATTGTGAAAGAAATTGAAGAATCTATGTGTAACAGAAAAGTTTGACCCCACTTTTGTAAGACAAAACCACGGGTGTATATCTATATGTGTGTGTATACTTGTATATGCAAAGGAAAGGGTCTGAAAGGATATACACTAAACTGTTCACAGAGATAACCTCTGAGGAATGGGATCAGAGAGGAGGGGGCTATATGGTTGTATGTGTACTGGGAACGTACTGTGCTTTTGTTTCTGTATCATTTGAATTTTTTTATAAGTATGTACTATTTTTGTAATAAAAATTTAAAAACCCAGCTATAGTGTGGAGAACGGTTTTGGAGGGGAGCAAATCTAGTTCAAATAAGGGGTAACGGAGCCCAATCTAGGGCTGTGGCATGAAGATGGGGAAGAGGGGCATGAATCTGAGAGCTCTTCAGGGGGTAGAATCAACAGGACTTGATGACCAGTCGCATTCACGGATGGAAAAGGCAGAATGGAATGGATGGTGGCTTTCAGAATTTTGGCTCGGGAGATTGGGTGGGTATGTGGTATTCATCCATTTGTTCATTCAACATATATCCAGCCCCTGTCTTTATCAAGCGGTCTGCTAGATGCTGATAAAAAACGTAAGGTCTAGTTTCTAATTGCAGGGAAGTTTAGGAGCTAGAATGAGAGACAGGTAAATAAGTTTAATAAAATGTGATCATGGCAATAAATAATGAGAATCTGTGGTCAGAGGAAGGAGTTAACCAACTTTGCTCATGGAATAAGGATGGGAAGGCTTCAGAGAGGAGATCACTGAGATCATGAAAAGTAGGTAGGCGTTTGCTGGAGAGAGGGAAGAGCATTCTCGGCAGAAGGTGAAATTACATGGTCTGTTTGTGGAACAAGTAGTTCTGGATGTTTGGAAGGGAGGGAACATGTAGTATGGTGATTACAATGCTCAGGATCAAATGCTCATTTTAGAGAGATCTCGCTGGTGGCACTTTGAGAATGGATAAATGGAGGAGAGGGTGATGCCAGATGAGATGATGGAGACTCAGGCTGGCAGAGGCATGGGCAGTAGGGAGGGGCATGGTGAGGCTGATTGATAATGGAAGGGAAGAGGGTGGAACCTAGATTTCTGACTTTGAGGTGACTGGGTTGATGGTGATGCTGTTCACAGGCTGCGGGGGGAAGGTAGGAGAAACAGCTAAATTTGGTTAGAAGCCTGGAAGTCAAAAGGACAATGGGTAGAAAGCTTAGGATTCGTGCAACCTCGGGAGCAGGTGAGATCAGCCAGGAAATGTGCAGACAGAAGAGCATGGAAGACAGAATCCTGGTAAAGACCAATATTTAGGGTGGCCAGAAATAGAAGCAATACCGGAAGAGTGCCATTTCTCAAACCAAAGGAGTTTTAAGACAAAAAAGGCAACATGGATGCCACAAAGAGGTAAAGTTAAAGGAAGCCTGAACAAGAGAGTCCTTGGTTTTGGCAATTAGGAGGGTTCCTGGTGATCTTAGCTAGCAAAAGCAGTTGTAGAGTTATGAGATTGGAAACCAGCCAGCAGCAGGGTCTGAGGAGCAGATGGAAGATGAGGAAAGTGACTGTAGAGATCACAAGACTACTTAAGAAACTAGGCTGGAAAGAAAGAAAGAAGAGAAAGAGAGAAAAAAAAGAAAAGGAAAGAAGAAAGAAAGAGAAAGAAAAAGAAAAAGAAGAAAGAAAGAAAAAGAAAGAAAGAAAGAAAGGAAAGAAAGAAACTAGGCTGTGAGGCAGAAGAGGGGGAGAGTCTTAAAATGGAAAATAAGTAACCATGCTTACTTAAGCTTAAGGGAGAAAGCAAGAGAGAGAGGTTGGGGGGAAAAAAAGCCACTGAGAGGATAAGCCCTGTGTGAGAACAAGTGGGACTGTTAGGTAGCAAAGCTAGCGTTCACTCTGCAGAAGAGATCCTCTCCCCTGAGACCAGAAAGGATGGCTAGAGTTCCAGATCAGTGTATAGATAAGGGAGATGGGAAGCTGGAGGAGTTCTCTGTGAGAGAGGGAAGAAGATCCTTGTGAGGAAAAATGAAAATGGGATGAGAGCTTGAATAAAAGTGTGGAACTACCAAGGGAGGTCATGAAAACCCGGGAACTAGGTAAGTGTCCACTTGTAGCAGACAGGTTGAATTATGGCACGTCCATTCAGTGAAATACCATGCTGTGGTTAAAAAAGAATGAGGAAGATCAGTATGTGCTAATATGGGAAGGTATTCTTGGAAAAAAATAAGATAGGCAGTGATGTTTTATTTCATTTGTTTGGTGGACAAGGGAGATATAAATCCATGTTGCATACTCACAGAAAGGAGGTGGCAAGATGCACTTCAAGCTGTTAACAACAGCTCTAGGAGTGAAGATGAGCAGGGGGTGGGGCTCAGCCTTTTCACCCAAACCCCTCTAGTCACATTGAAGTATTTCTCTTTTGTTTGTTTGGTTTGGTTTTTTAATGATCCCTGAGGGAGGAAATGAGGGCTGAAACTGACAGGATTTTTAAGATTGTATTTATTTATTCATGAGAGATGCAGAGAGAGAGGCAGAGACATAGGCAGAGGGAGATGCAAGCTCCCCACGGGGAGCCCGAAGCAGGACTAGATCCCAGGACCCAGGGATCATGCCCTGAGCCAAAGGCAGATGCTCAACCACTGAGCCACCCAGGCATCCACAGACATTCATTTTATAATGGTAGCAGTTGGGATGCCTGGGTGGCTCAGTTGGTTGAGTGCCTGACTCTTGATCTCAGCTCAAATCTTGATCAGGTCATGAGTTCAAGCTGTGTGCTGGGCTCCATGCAAGCCCACCTACTTAAAATACATTCATACATACATACATACATACATACATACATAGTACCAGTTTACTTTATTGTGTGATTTTTTTTCCAGAGGTACTTAGCAACACAGCTATCGGTGTAGAAGCAAAGGTAAAGCAGTTTGGGGCGAAGACCCAAATATAAGAGTGAAATTGGTGGAATTCCTTTCAATCACTATTTCTGGACTACTCTCCACCAAGACTTTGCTGCTGTCATTGGCATATAGAGAGGCCATGTATTACTTTAATAAAGTTAAGATGTTTTTTATTTTTTATTATTTTTTAAAGATTTATTCATTCATGAGAGATGGAGAGAGAGGCAGAGACACAGGCAGAGGGAGAAGCAGGCTCCCTGCAGGGAGCCCGATGTGGGACTCGATCCCAGATCCTGGGATCACACCCTGAGCTGAAGGCAGACGCCCAACCGCTGAGCCATCCAGATGTCCCTAAGATGTTTTTTAAAAATCTGGAAAGGTAAGCAACGAAAGAACCACAAGAGTTGCTTTAAGGGCAGCCTGGGTTGCTCAGTGGTTTAGCGCCACCTTTGGCCCAGGGCATGATCCTGGAGACCTGGGATCGAGTCCCGTTTGGGGCTCCCTACATGGAGCCTGCTTCTCCCTCTGCCTGTGTCTCTACCTCTCTCTTTCTCATGAATAAACAAAATCTTTTTTTAAAAAAAAGAGTTGCTTTAAAAGACTGGCCAGAGAAGTATGAATAAAACAGAACACACTGTTTTTAGGGAAGCCAAAGGAGAATTTCAAAGGATAGAGTGGTCAGTGATGTCTGGTACTTGCAGAAAGATTAATCAGATAAGGACTGAAATTTGTCCTTTGGACTTGGCAATTGGTGAGCCTAGTGCAGTTTTCCTTGGAATGGCAGGTACAGAAACCAGATGGCAAGTGGGTTGAAGAATTGAATTGAATGTGAGCATAGACACAGCTTGATTTGATTAAATAATAGCCATCATTCGCTGTGCCAGCCTCTATGCAAAGAGCCCTTCTTATGTGACCTCATTTAACCCTGAACCATCTATGAGATAGGTATTATTATTCTCATTTTACAGATGAGGGAACACATTTAGAAATACAAAGGGTAGAGGGATGAGCCTTGGACTGGAGAAGGACCCCCTTTATTTATTTATTTTTTTAAAGATGCATTTTAGAGAAAGTGTGAGCTGGGGGCAGGGAGGGGCAGAGGCAAAGGGAGAGAATCTTAGGCAGACTCCCCACTGAGCATGGAGCCCGACATGGGGCTCAATCCCACAATCCTGAGGTCATGGCCCAAGCTGAAATCCAGAGCTGGACCAATGTTCAACTGACTGATCCACCCAGGTGCCCCAGAAGGACCTCCTTTAAATTAAGACTGGGGGCAGCCCGGGTGGCTCAGCGGTTTAGCGCTGCCTTTGGCCCAGGGCCTGATCCTGAAGACCTGGGATCGAGTCCCACATCAGGCTCCCTGCATGGAGCCTGCTTCTCCCTCTGCCTGTGTCTCTGCCCCACCCCTTTTTGTCTCTCATTAATAAATTTTTAAAAATAAATAAATAAAGACTGGGAGAATGAGTGTTGGATGTATCTAAGCAGTAGGAAGGAGGCAAACCAGGCCTCTAGGTATTGTAGAATCTAATAAGGAGTTTTGTCTTTATCCTGAAAGTAGCGAGACACTTTTCAGTGGGAGAGGAGTGGAGCTGGAGAAGGTAGTCTCAGCTTTGTGTTTCCAAGGCCTCAATCCCTTATCAGTGTAAAAATAGCCAATTTTTTTTCCTAATGGTAGTTTAAGTTTCTTTTCCAACTCCAAGGTCTTAGGTATCACAGTACAGTATTTGCCTAAATATAATAATAGTCTAACTTGTTTTCCCCTGACTTTAGACAACTAGTGTGCCTGTTAAAAACACTGCTTCACGGGGCCCCTGGATGGCTCAGTTGGTTAAGCATCAGCCTTCAGCTCAGGTCGTGATCCCAGGGTCCTGGGATGGAGCACCCCCTGCCTTGGGCTCCCTGCTCAACAGGGAGTCTGCTTCTCCCTCTGCCCTTTCCCCTGCTCATGCTTGTGCTCCCTTTCTCTCTCAAATAAGTAAATAAAATCTTAAAAAAAAAAAACCACTGGTTCCTAGGTCCCAATTCAGCCCTCTTGAGTCAGAATATCTAGAGATGAAGATGCTGGTCTGTGTATTTTACTGATGGCCCAGGTAATAGAGGTTTGAGAAACTGATCCAGCAACATTCCCAAATTAATGCTAGTCTCTGTATCAGCTGTTCTTTTATTTATTTCAAGCATGTGAGTGGGAGTAGGGGGGCAATGAGCAGAGGAAAAGGGACAAGCAGACTCCATGCTGAGCATGGAGCCCAACACAGGACCTGGAGATCACAACCCCAGCCGAAATCAAGAGTTGGATGCTCAATTGACTGAACCACCCAGGCACCCTCAGCTATTCTTAAACTAGTATACATCCAGGTGACAGTAGGGGTCACTTACTGTAAAATCAAATTCCTGGGCTTGGAATGCAAGCCTGCAGTAATAATAGTAATTTTAATATGCATACCTTAATGTAATAATAGCAACAACATTAATAATAGTCTTTGGTAACTATAAGTGCTTTAGAAGAAATATACAATCACAGTTTTAAAATTATCAGGTAAATAATGCAAATTTATCATTTGCTTTTTGGTTCATAAAAACACTCAAAGGTTTTAAAAATAAAAAGTTATTTTTTGGGGAGGGGCAAGATGGCGGAGGAGTAGGGTCTCCAAATCACCTGTCCCCAACAAATTACCTAGAAAACCTTCAAATCATCCTGAAAATCTACGAATTCGGCCTGAGATTTAAAGAGAGACCAGCTGGAACGCTACAGTGAGAAGAGTTCGCGCTTCTATCAAGGTAGGAAGACGGGGAAAAAGAAATAAAGAAACAAAAGGCCTCCAAGGGGGAGGGGCCCCGCGAGGAGCCAGGCTAAGGCCGGGGTGAGTGTCCCCAGGACAAGAGAGCCCCGTCCCGGAGGAGCAGGAGCTGCACCAACCTTCCCGGTGGAAAGGCCTCCCGGGGAATTGGAGCAGGATCCCCAGAAAGGCGGGGATGCCCTCGGGCTCCCTGGGACAGTAACAGAGGAACTGCGCCCCGAGAGATGCGCCGAGCTCCCTAAGGGCTGCAGCGCTCGGCGGGACCCGGAGCAGCTCGGAGGGGCTCGGGCGGCGGCTCCGCGGAGGGGGCTGCGCGGCTCCGGGAACAGCTCGGAGGGGCTCGGGCTGCGGCTCCGCGGAGGGGGCTGCCGGCCGGAAGCCCGAATCCAACAGCGCAGGCCCCGGAGCACAGGGCGCCGGGACACAGCCCAGGATCCGGCCTCCCCCGGGACAGGCAGAGGCCGGGAGGGCCCAGGACAGCAAGGACGCTCCTGCCTGGAACTGAGCAGATCAGCGGCCCCGCCCGGGAGCCCCCAGGCCCTGCAGACGGAGAGCCCCGAGGCTACTGCGGGGGCTGAATCCAGGGTCCCAGAGCTGCCGCCCCGCCACTGTGGCTTCCTCCCGGGGCCTCACGGGGTAAACACCCCCCACTGAGCCCTGCACCAGGCAGGGGCAGAGCAGCTCCCCCAAGTGCTAACACCTGAGAATCAGCACAGCAGGCCCCTCCCCCAGAAGACCAAGGAGACGGACCAGCTCCAGGGGAAGTCAAGGGACTTAAAGTACACAGAATCGGAAGATACTCCCCCGTGTTTTTTTGTTTTTGTTTTGTTTTGTGCTCTTTTTTCTTTCTTTCTTCTTGATTTCTGATTGCTTCCCCCACCCCACCCCCTTTTTTTTCTCCTTTCTTTTTCTTTCTCTTTTTCTTCTCTTTTTCCCCTTTTTTTTCTTCTTTCTCTTTTTTCTTTTTCTCTTTTCTTTCCTTCTCTCTCTTTTTCTCCTTTTCCCAATACAACTTGTTTTTGGCCACTCTGCACTGAGCAAAATGACTAGAAGGAAAACCTCACCTCAAAAAAAAGAATCAGAAACAGCCCTCTCTCCCACAGAGTTACAAAATCTGGATTACAATTCAGTGTCAGAAAGCCAATTCAGAAGCACTATTATACAGCTACTCGTGGCTCTAGAAAGAACCATAAAGGACTCAAGAGACTTCATGACTGCAGAATTTAGATCCAATCAGGCAGAAATTAAAAATCAATTAAATGAGATGCAATCCAAGCTAGAAGTCCTAACGACGAGGCTTAACGAGGTGGAAGAACGAGTGAGTGACATAGAAGACAAGTTGATGGCAAAGAGGGAAACTGAGGAAAAAAGAGACAGGCAATTAAGAGACCATGAGGATAGATTAAGGGAAATAAATGACAGCCTGAGGAAGAAAAACCTACGTTTAATTGGGGTTCCCGAGGGCGCCGAAAGGGACAGAGGGCCAGAATATGTATTTGAACAAATCCTAGCTGAAAACTTTCCTAATCTGGGAAGGGAAACAGGCATTCAGATCCAGGAAATAGAGAGATCCCCCCCTAAAATCAACAAAAACCGTTCAACACCTCGACATTTAATAGTGAAGCTTGCAAATTCCAAAGATAAGGAGAAGATCCTTAAAGCAGCAAGAGAAAAAAAGTCCCTGACTTTTATGGGGAGGAATATTAGGGTAACAGCAGACCTCTCCACAGAGACCTGGCAGGCCAGAAAGGGCTGGCAGGATATATTCAGGGTCCTAAATGAGAAGAACATGCAGCCAAGAACACTTTATCCAGCAAGGCTTTCATTCAAAATGGAAGGAGAGATAAAGAGCTTCCAAGACAGGCAGGAACTGAAAGAATATGTAACCTCCAAACCAGCTCTGCAAGAAATTTTAAGGGGGACTCTTAAAATTCCCCTTTAAGGGGATCCCTGGGTGGCGCAGCGGTTTGGCGCCTGTCTTTGGCCCAGGGCACGATCCTGGAGACCCGGGATCGAATCCCACATCAGGCTCCCGGTGCATGGAGCCTGCTTCTCCCTCTGCCTGTGTCTCTGCCTCTCTCTCTCTGTGTGACTATCATAAATAAATAAAATTTAAAAAATTAAAAAAAAAGAGGAGGAAAAAACTATATGGGAAAACTGGGAGTAAATAAATGTTCTAAAGTAGAGAAATAGTTAAATAATTAGGGAGGAAAAAGATTTTGCAAGTGAGAAATGCAGATTGCTAGGATGCCAGATATATTTCCCTCAATTTTCCCAACTGCATTTCAGAAGAATGCATACCGGTAGTAAGTGTATTAGATGTTGTGTTTTTTAAGATTTATTTATTTATTAAAGAGAGAGAGTAGGGGAGGAAGCAGAGGGAGCAGGAGAAACTTAAGCAGGCTCCACCCCCCAGTGCAGAGCCAGACACCTGCCCTTCACACCCTCTCCCTCTCAAGAAAAAAAAAAAAAGAAAGAAAATATGGTAAAAGCTGTGAACTCTTCCTCCAGAAAAAAATGTAAATATATACATAAGGTTATATGTATAATATCATGTTTCTTTGACTCCTGGTTAAGAAGCTAATTTAAGGGATGCCTGGGTGGCTCAGGGGTCCAGTGTCTGCCTTCAGCTCAAGGCATGATCCTGGAGTCCCAGGATCGAGTCCCACATCGGGCTCCCTGCATGGAGCCTGCTTCTCCCTCTGCCTGTGTCTCTCATGAATAAATGAATAAAATCTTAAGAAAAAGAAGCTAATTTAAAAGAGGTGTGGCCTGAGGTCTAAAGAAATTTTCCCTCCAAAGGTGTCTAAATCTCAAAACAATAGAGCCTAATATAAATACTCCTAGATCTTAAGAATCATTAGCAAGTTACAGGCTGGATGTCCATCTAACAAGAGAAAGAAAAGCTGGAGCAACATATTTTCATTCTCTTGAGGTAAGCTTACAAGACATTCCACTTTCTACAACCTTCTACATGCCAGCTATAACTCCGGGTTCCAATAAAATCTCTTCATGGACTACAGGGGAAAAAACACATTTCAACAGAAGCCCGCATTTCCGATCCAGAAATATCTTGGAAAAAGTGTAGTGTGGTGGTTTGAAATACAGGCTTCAGGGATCCCTGGGTGGCTCAGCAGTTTAGCACCTGCCTTGGGCCCAGGGCCTGATCCCAGGGTCCTAGGATCGAGTCCCGTGTCGGGCTCCCTGCATGGAGCCTGCTTCTCCCTCTGCCTGTGTCTCTGCCTCTGTGTGTGTGTGTGTGTGTGTGTGTGTGTGTCTCATGAATAAATAAATAAAATCTTTAAAAAAAGAAATACAGGCTTCAGGTTCACACTTGCGACTCCCATAACTTACTATCTGTGTGACCTGGAACAGTTAGCTAAAGTCTAGTTTCCTCAGCTACCTGACAGGGCTGTAGGGAAAATTAAAGGCGCTGATGCATAGAAAGTGCTCAGCAGGGTGCCTGGCACATAGTATGTACTCAGTAAATGGTAGCTGTGATTATCACGTATTCTGAATAAACAAGAGTTCAACAGACCAATTAAAGTAATTCTAACTCCGTAAAATGAAATCTTGAATTCCAAACACCAGTTAGTCTTATTATATTCCAGACTAAGTAGAAATTCTTAAGGAAGGATGGTTTGTCAGAATTACCCAAGAGAATTTTTCAAACTCCCAATTCTCCCATTAATCTTCTTACCCACATTCAGATTTGCTTCCACCATCACCCCGAGTTGTATGTTGCCCATGGCTGAAAATCAGTGCCTTGGTGAGCCACTGCTACCAATGAAAATGTGTAAAGGTAGAGGAAAGCTGAAAAGCTTCAGAACCACATACTGACCTCATTTCCTATTCCAGCAGGCCCAGAAAATTTAACTGTTCAATTTACTTGACTCCCCTTTATTGAGAATTAACTCTATGACACAATTGAAATGAAAACAAATACCTGAGGGCTCTAGACATTTCCAAGTACTATAATACAGCCAAACTTTTGTGGCTATGAAGAAAGTACAAGAATTTCTTCATCACTAGCTTTTATTTCTTTATTTTAAAATTTTTATTTTAAGTAGACTCCATGCTCAATGTGGGGCCTGAGCTCAAGACCCTGAGATCAGGCGAGGCATGCTCTACTGACTGAGTCAGCCAGGTGCCCCTTTATTTATTTACTTATGTAATTTTTATTTTCAGTAGGTTCAGCCCTAACTTTTGTAATTTAAATTTCATTTTAGCTTTTCTACAAGTGTCTTGATGTGTTTCCAGAATCCAAGTTTCGAATAAAAATTGGGGGTTTTTAAAGGTTGGCTTCTTGGGATCCCTGGGTGGCGCAGCGGTTTAGCGCCTGCCTTTGGCCCAGGGCGCGATCCTGGAGACCCGGGATCGAATCTCACGTCGGGCTCCCGGTGCATGGAGCCTGTTTCTCCCTCTGCCTGTGTCTCTGCCTCTCTCTCTCTCTCTGTGACTATCATAAATAAATAAAAATTAAAAAACAAAAATAAAGGTTGGCTTCTTGTTTCCTCTTCTTATGATTTCCTTTTTTTTTTAAACTTTAGAATCAAATTATAGGTTATCAGATTTAACTTTCAGATCACCATGTAAGTATGGCTTCTCCTAACTTCGAGCAATAAATATCAAACTGGACAGAATGTATTTACCAGAATTAATATAATTCTTAAAAAGGTAAGATGAGATTTCTTTTTTTAAAAAGATTTTATTTATTCATGAGAGACACAGAGATACAGAGAGAGGCAGAGGGAGAAGTAGGCTCCCTGCAGGGAGCTGATACACAGCTGGATCCCAGGTCTCTGGGATCATGACCTGAGCTGAAGGCAGACGCTCAAACACTGAGCCACCCAGGCACCCCATGATGACTTTATTTTTAAGATTTACTTATTAATAAATAATTTAAAAGTGGGGGGCTCCTGGGTGGCTCAGTTGGTTAAGTGTCTGCCTTCAGCTCAGGTCATGATCCCAGGGTCCTGGGATGGAGCCCTATGTCGGGCTCCCTGTCCAGTAGGGCTGCTTCTCCCTCTGCCCCGCCCCCTGCTTGTGCTCTCTGTCAAATAAATATTTTTTAAAATAATAATAAAGATTTATTTATTTATTTGAGAGAGAGCACATGCACAAGTGGCAGGAGGGGCAAAGGGAGAGGGAGACAGAAACCTCAAGCAGACTCCTGGCTGAGCAGGGAGCCTGACATGGGGCTAGATCTCACAACCCTGAGATCATGACCTAAACTGAAATCAAGAGTCAGATGCTTAAAACAGACTGAGCCACCCAGGGGCACCACATGATGACTTTTTAAATCGTTATTTAGAAATAAGTTATTACATAGTAAGACATCCATTTGATTAATACACATTTTATATCCCGGTTTAATCTATTGACTTCTGATTTCAAGAGCTCTTCATTTTCTAACATACGAAGTCTAGGTTTTCCCACGCAAACCTCTAATTATTAACATTCAAACACTTAAACTGCTTTTGATGTTGATTGGAGCTGTGGGACAAGGACTGCCTGGAACTTTCCCTAGGTGTCAAGTCTTAGAGCCCCAAGACTGAGAAGATAGTCTCTAAATATATAGGCAAAAGAGACTAGGCTGCTCTGTCCCCTCGCCCCACCCCCAGTACTCATTACAAAATAATAATTGTGAATTTCCATGAACTCGACTGTTCTCCAATATATGCTATTCTTCTGCATTTTGCCAGGAACAAACTTACCTGCCCAGTGTGTAATATTCTGCTTCAGAGCCTAGAGGCAGTTCAGAGATGCTTATGTACATGATTTACAAAATAGTTAGATGAGATAACTTCTGACATTGTTTTCAGATTAAGATAATACATCACAGTGCTAAGAACATGGCTTTGAAGCCAAACTCTTGTGCTCAAACTCTGGCTCTTTAAGGCAAATCTCCCAGGCCTTAGTTTCCTCTTCTGTAAATGTAGGATCATCATAAAGATAAAATGAAATAACACATGGTGAAGTGCTTAGAATGATGTTTGGCACATAGTGAGCCCTCAATCTGTGTTAACTGTTATTTTAGTACTTACTATTATACTATTTAAATAACAATAATGGGTAGAAGAGAGGTGGACCTTCCCTTGTCCTGACTCCACAGCTGATCCATTCCTAAATCACAGTCTACCAGTGTTGAAGTTCAAGTAGAAAAACAAAGCATGCTGGTAAAACAGTGAATGCCAAACTACTGAGAGGTAGTAGGTTTACTCAAGGGCAACCATCTTGCCACCCAATTGGTTGACCACTGGCAGCATTCATCCCAGCCCATGGCCTCATCTCACTAATCAGATGCTATTCCAAACCTCAAAGTGATTTATGAAGATTTACTAAATTGTTAATCAGCAGTGAGAAATTGAACACATAGACAAGGATTTGTATTTGCTCATCAGTACATGCTGTACTGAATGACAAATCTAGATGAGAAGACAATGCAATCAGGATGTTGCTAAGTGAGGAGAAAATCAGAACCAGAACAGTAAGTTGGATTCTACTTCTAACTTTTCACTATAGAAAATTTTAAACATACTTAAAAATAGGAGAGTAGAGACGCCTGGGTGTCCCAGTCGGTTGGGTGTCTGCCAGTTCAGGTCATGAACCCAGGGTGGATCTCCATATGTTTTCCATCGCAGCTGTACCTGTCTGCATCCCCAGCAACAGTGCATGAGGTTTCCTTTTTCTCCACATCTTTGCCAACACCTGTTGGTTTTTGTGTTGGTGATTTTAGCCATTCTGACAAGTGTTAGGTGATATTTCATTGTAGTTTTGGTTTGCGTTTCCCTGATGGTAAGTGATGATGAGCATCTTTCCATGTGTCTGTGGGCCATCTGTACATCTTCTTTGGAGAAATGTCTGTTCGTGTCTTCTGCTCAGTTTTTAATTGGATTATTCATTTTTTTGGTGGCCAGTTTTATAAGTCCTTTATATATTTTGGATACTAACCTTTTATCAGATATGTCATTTGTGGGATGCCTGGGTGGCTCAGCAGTTGAGTGTCTGCCTTTGGCTCAGGGTGTGATCCTGGAGTCCGGGGACCGAGTCCCACATTGGGCTTCTTGCATGGAGCCTGCTTCTCCCTCTGCCTGTGCCTCTGCCTGTCTCTCTATGTGTCTTTCATGAATGAATAAATAAAATCTTTTTAAAAAATATGTCATTTGTGAATATCTTCTCCCATTCCATGGGTTGCCTTTTAGTTTTGTTGATTGCTTCCTTCACTGTGCAGAAGCTTTTTATTTTGATGTAGTCCCAATAGTTTATTTGGCTTTTCTCCTCCTTGCCTCAAGGGACCTATCTAGAAAAACAAGTTGCTATAGCCAGTGTCAGACATGTTACTGCCTGTGGTCTCTTCTAGGATTTTTATGATTTCAGGTCTCACATTTAAGTCTTTCATCCATTTTGAATTTATTTTTGTGTATGGTGTAAGTCATGCAGTTTCATTATTTTGCATGTAGCTGTCCAGTTTTCTCAACATCATTTGTTGAAGAGACTGTCTTTTTAAAGATTTATTTATTCATTTTAGAGAGGGAGAGGGAGAGAGTGCCACAAACGTGAGAGGTGAGGAGTGGCAGAGGGAGAGGGAGAGAATCCCAAGCACACTCCACAGGAGCACAGAGCCTGGTGCAATGGCCTGATCTCATTACCCCCAAATCATAAACCAAGCCAAAATCAAGACTTGGGTGCCCAACCCCAGAAGAGATTGTCTTTTTCCCATTGGATATTCTTTCCTGCTTTGTTGAAGATTAATGGACCATACAGTTGTGGGTGCATTTCTGGGTTTACTATTCTGTTGCATTTTTCTATGCTCTATTTTTGTGCCAGTACCACACTATTTTGATTAATACAGCTTTGTGATATAGCTTGAAGTCCAGAATTGTGATGCCTCCAGCTTTGCTTTGCTTTTTCAGGTCTTTTGTGGTTCCATACAAATTTTAGGATTTTTGTTCTAATTCTGTGAAAAATGCCATTGGTATTTTGATAGGGATTGCATTAAATCTATCCATTGCTTTGGGTAGTGTAGCCATGTTAACAATATTTGTTCTTCCAATCCATGATCATGGAATGTCTTCCCATTTTTGTGTCTTCTTCAATTTCTTTCATAAATATTCTATAGTTTTCAGAGTACAGATATTGTATCTCTTTCATTAGATTTATTCTTAGGTATCTTATTGTGTTTGGTGCAGTTGCAAATGGAATCAACTCCTTAATTTCACTTTCTGCTGCTTCATTACTGGTGTATAGAAATACAACAGATTTCTGCATGTTGGCTTTGTATCCTGCAAATTTACTGAATTTGTCTATCAGTTCTAGCAGTTTTTTGGAGTCTTTCAGGGTTTCTATATAGAGTATCATGTCATCTGCAAATAGTGAAAGTTTTACTTCTTCCTTACCTATTTGGATGCCTTTTATTTCTTTTTTGTTGTCTGATTGCCAGGGCTAGGATTTCTAATACCATGTTGAATAAAAGTGGTGAGAGAGGACATCATCGTCTTGTTCCTGACCTTAGGGGAAAAGCTCTCAGTGTTCCTCATTGATTATGATATTCACAGTGGGTTTCTCATATAAGGCCTTTATTATGTTGAGGTATGTTCCCTCTAAACCTATTTCGTTTAGGATTTTTGTATACATGTTTATCAGAGATATTGGCCTCTTTTTTTGGTGGTGTCTTTATCTGGTTTTGATTTCAAGCTAATGCTGAACTCATAGAATGAATTTGGAAGTTTTCTATCCTCTTCTATTTTTTTGAATAGTTTGAGAAGAATAGGTATTAACTCCTCTTTAAATCTTTGGTAGAATTCATCTATGAAGCCTTCTACTTCTGAACTTTTGATCGTTGGGAGTTTTTTTTATTACTGATTCAGTTTATTTGTTTGGTAATTGGTCTGTTCAAATTTTCTGTTTCTTCCTGTTTCAGTTTTGGTAGGTGATATGTTTCTAAGGAAATTATCCATTTCATCTAGGTTGACAAATTTGTTGGCATATGGTTTTTCATAATATTATAATTGTCTCTATTTCTGTGGGTTTTTTTTTAAGATTTATTTATTTATTTATTCATGACAAACATAGAGAGGCAGAGACACAGGCAGAGGGAGAAGCAGGCTCCATGCCGGGAGCCCAACGCGGGACTCGATCCCTGGACTCCAGGATTGCGCCCTGGGCCAAAGGCAGGCGTTAAACCGCTGAGTCACCCAGGGATCCCTCTGTGGTGGTTGTTATTTCTTCTCTCTCATTTGTGATTTTAAAAAAAATATTTTATTTATTTATTTGAGAGAGAGAGAGAGAGAGAGGCAGAGATAGCAAGAGAGCACGAGCAGGGGAGGAGAGGGAAAAGCAGGCTCCCCACTGAGCAGGACCCTGGGATCATGACCCGAGCCCAAGGCAGACACTCAACTGACTGAGCCACCCAGGCATCCCATCATTTGTGATTTTATTTGGGTCATCTCTTTTTTTCTTGATACATCTGGCTGGAGGTTTATCAATTTTGTTGATCTTTTCAAAGAACCACCCCCTGGCTCACTGATATGTTCTTTAAAAAGAGAGAGAGAGAGAGAGAGACAGAGAGAGAGCCGGAGTAGGGGGAGGGGCAAATGGAGAGGGAGAAGTCGACTCCCTGCTGAGCTGAGAGCGGATGCGGCTCTCTCCCAGGATCCTGAGATCATGACTTAAGCTGAAGCAGATGCTTAACTGACTGAGACACCTATTAGCTGATTTGAATGGCTGGTATCATCAAGTTGTGATAACCTCATGTGCCCATCTCCTCTATAGGGATGGATTTGATACCAGAACTTCTCACTACTAGACAATGCTGGTGAATACTGATGAATTTGGCCCCTATTGTGGACTCTCTTATGTGATGTCTTAAGACTACCCTTTTTCTGTTAACACATCATTTTATCAGATGAAGGTCATTATAAATGCTGAAACCAAAGCCTTCTATACTAGAAAAATTCATCATGTGTTTATCCTATCTTAAATGAATTGAATTTAGAGTATTAAAAATTTCATAAATCCCTTCCACAGATAGCTTAGTTTAGATCCCTTACATTTTTTATTGTTTATTTTAAGATTTTATTTTTTTATTCATGAGAGACACAGAGAGAGAGAGGCAGAGAAACAGGCAGAGGGAGAAGCAGGCTCCCCACAGGGAGCCCCACGCGGGACTCGATCCATGGACCCCAGGATCACGCCCTGAACCGAAGGCAGATGCTCACCCGCTAAGCCATCCTGGCATCCCTCCTTTATTGTTTTTTAATTACGAAATAGTTCATGTGTATAAATGAATATAATGGATATACTAGATATAAAGAATAATAAAACCATGAAATGTACCTACCACCTAATTTAAGAAATTACATTTTTTCTTCAATTGTATTGAAATAATCTTGAATTTACAGGAAAGTTTCAAATATAGTACAGAGAATTCCTGTATACCCTTACCTGTCTTCCCCTGATGCTAACATCTTATCATGGCATATTTATCAAAACTAAGAAATTAGTATTATACAGTTCTATTAGCCAAACTACAGAATTTTTTTCAAATTTCACTACTTTCTTTTTTTATTTTATTTTTATTTATTTTATTTTTTTTTTACTACTTTCTTTTTTAAAATATTTTTATTTATTTATTCATGAGAATACACAGAGAGGAGAGAGAGAGAGGCAGAGACACAGGCAGAGGGAGAAGCAGGCTCCATGCAGGGAGCCCGATGTGGGACTCCATCCAGGGTCTCCAGGATCACACCCTGGGCTGCAGGCGGTGCTAAACTGCTGAGCCACCAGGGCTGCCCTCACTAGTTTCTTTTTTTCACTTATGTCTGTTTTCTATTCCAAGATTTAATCAAGGATACCATGTTGCATTTAGTCATTATGTTTCTTTAGTCTCCTCCAATCTGTGGAAGTCTCTGGGACTTTCCTTGTCTTTCATGCTTTCCATGACCTTCATTCTTTTTAAAGGGTACAGGTCGGTAGACTGTCCCTCAATTTGGGTTTGTCTGATACTTTTCTCATTAGGCTGGGATTATGCATTTTGGGGAAGAAAACCACAGAAGTGAAGTATCCTTCTCACTGCATCACAAATGTCAACATGACTTACTACTGATATTAACCTTGATCATTTGGTTAAAGTTGCTATCTGCCAGGTTTCTCCACTATAAAATTACTATTTTTCCTTTTGCATATACTGTTCCTTAGAAGCAAGTTATTAAGTCTAGTCCACACTCAAGGTGAGGGGAAATTAAGTTCCATCTCCTACAAGGAGAAATCGCAAAGGAGTTGTGGTTGTGGACATATGTTAAAAATACCACAGTAAGGGGATCCCTGGGTGGCGCAGTGGTTTGGCGCCTGCCTTTGGCCCAGGGCGTGATCCTGGAGACCCGGGATCGAATCCCATGTCGGGCTCCCGGTGCATGGAGCCTGCTTCTCCCTCTGCTGTGTCTCTGCCTCTCTCTCTCTCTGTGTGTGTGACTATCATAAATAAATAGAAAATTAAAGAAAAAGATTCGTGAAAAAAGTTAAAAAAAATACCACAGTAATTAATAAACTTTCTATAGATCTCTTACATTTTGACTTGTCCTAATTTCATGATCATTACCAACATTGCCTGCACCATCCATCAACCACTTCATATGGCTTTATCCATGACATTATTATGAATTTGTCATTGCTACCTT
Source organism: Vulpes vulpes (assembly GCF_048418805.1). NCBI lineage: Eukaryota > Metazoa > Chordata > Mammalia > Carnivora > Canidae > Vulpes > Vulpes vulpes. Next base: position 53,061,225 of record NC_132796.1, read on the forward strand.
GAGAACTATAGACATTTGTACAGCAGTTTCCCAGACTTGTCTGATTATCATCATCACCTGGGGTACTTAACTGTAGGTTTCCAAGCCTCTCCTCTACAAGATAATTCAGCTTGTCTGAGGTGTGGGCTCAGAAAAGAACTTTACAGCATCACAGATGATGCTTATTAGGGGGCCAAATTTCAGAAACACTGGCTTAGAGCATTTCTTTCTTCTCCCTCTTTCCTAGTGAAACATGGACACAAAACATATTATTCTATGGGGCGCCTGGGTGGCTCAGTTGGATAAGCGTCTGACTCTTGATTTCAGCTCAGGTCATGATCTCAGGGTCCTGGGATTGAGCCCACATCAGGCTCCATGCTCAGTGGGAAGTCTGCTTCAGGATTCTCTCTCTCCCTCTCCTTCTGCTCCTCCTTCCACTCGCACACACACTCTCTCAAATAAATAAATCTTTTTAAAAACCTATTATTCTATAGTTTATAGTTTCCTTATTTATACAGCCTGTAGCCTCCTTGTTTCCCTTTTTGAAATTCATGAAATTTGTTATTTGCCATTCTTCCACAAAATATGGACATTTGAATGTAAACTACAAGAGATATTTCCAGTTGGGAAAGGGTTGGTGGTGTTCCAACTCTTTCCCTGTAGTTTTGGTCTTTCTCCTATTATACTTCAAAGCCTCTACTACTTTCTAAAAACTTAAGAGTTTATATCTGCTTATTTTCTTCTAAGTTTTGAGGGTAAGAATGCCATTAATTGCTTTTATCCTGCTTCCATAATAATAATTTCAACAGCTACCATTTATTGACCATGTAGTATGTCAGATATCATGCTTTATGTATTAGGTCGAACCATATGGAAAACATTTTTGTAGATCAAAGTGATCGAATGATGGCAATTTCATTATGGTTCGACCTCCTACATTATCTTCCTTAATCCTCACAATAACCCTGGGGCAGGTGGTAGTATGCCCATTTTTACAGATCATAATAATTAAGTGACTTTCCTAAAGTTACACACTTAAAAACTGTAGAGCCAGGGTTCGGATATAGGGCTATTCCTGAAGCCCATTTTTTTTTTTTTGAAGCCCATGTTTTTAAAAACAACACTGCTTTAGAGAAGATGTTAAGATAAGGATGTAATAAACAGACACGGACCCGCTATGTGTGGGAGTGGAAGTTGATACAACTGTGCTGAAAGCTATTTGACATTTGCCTCAAGAGCCTTAAGAATTTTCGTACCCTTGCACCTAAAAAGTTATCCCAGGCAGCCCCGGTGGCTCAGCGGTTTAGCGCCGCCTGCAGCTCAGGGCGTGACCCTGGAGACTAGGGATCGAGTCCCACGTCCGGCTCCCTGCATGGAGCCTGCTTCTCCCTCTGCCTGTGTCTCTGCCTCTCTCTCTCTTTTCTGTGTATTCTCATGAATGAATAAAAAAAATCTTTAAAATAAAAAAAATAAAAAAATTATCCCAAGGGAATATTCAGAGATGAACATGAAGATTTATGTAAAATATGGTGTCAAAGCATTATATTTTTAATATTAAAAATTGGAAACAGGGACGCCTGGATGGCTCAGCAGTTTAGCGCATCTGCTAAAATTTTTTTGTTAAAAAAAAATAACTATAGAAAAAGTCTGGGGGCACCTGGGTGGCTCAGTCAGTTGGATATCTGACTCTTGATTTCAGAACCTGAAATCAAGCCCTGCATCAGACACTGCGTGCTGGGTGTGGAGCCTGCTTAAGATATTCTTTCTCTCTCCCTCTGCCCTCCCTGCTCATGCTCTCTCTTAATAAAAAAAAGATAGGGGAATATTTCTATAACATTGGTATAGGAAAGGATTTCTTGGACAAAATATAAAGCACATTAACTGGAATTTAAATTAAAACTTGGGGCAAAATAATAAAAAGAAAAAATATAAAGCACAAACCATAAAGAGTTGATATATTTGATTATGTTAAAAAAACCCAACTTCTGGGCAGCCCGGGTGGCTCAGCGGTTTAGCGCCGCCTTCAGCCCAGGGCCGGGTCCTGGAGACCCAGGATCGAGTCCCACGTCAGGCTCCCTGCATGGAGCCTGTTTCTGTCTCTGCCTGTGTGTGTGTGTGTGTGTGTGTGTGTGTGTGTGTGTGTGTGTGTGTGTGTGATGAATAATAAATAAAATCTTGGGCAGCCCCGGTGGCGCAGCGGTTTAGCGCCGCCTGCAGCCCACGGTGTGATCCCGGAGACCCAAGATCGAGTCCCACATCGGGCTTCCTGCGTGGAGCCTGCTTCTCCCTCTGCCTGTGTATCTGCCTCTCTCTTCGCTCTCTCTGAATGAATAAATAAATAAATCTTTAAAAATAAATAAATAAATAAAATCTTAAAAAAAAACAACTTCTGTTTATCAAAACACATTATTTAAAAAGGCTACAGGGTCTGGCAAATGATATTTGCAATTTACATAACTAATAAGGGATAACTATCCTGAATATATATTTAAAATATTATTTATAAATAAGGAAAAGACAAGCCACCCAACAGAAAATTGACCAAAAGACCTGAATAGATATTTCCAGAAGTGAAAACAGGAATGATCGATAAACAATGAAAAGATGAACCACCTCACTGATAATCAGGGAAATGCAAATGACCATAATAAGATTAATTTTATACTCATCAGACTGACAAATATTAAAAAGTCTAATACCAGTGTTGTTAAGGAGGTTGTACAATGGAAATCTTGCAAGCAGAAATGTAAATTGGTACAATATTTTTTTCTTAGAGGAGAGGGAGAAAGCAGGGGAAGAGGGTCAGAGAGAGAGGGAGAGAACAGGCTCCACACTCAGCACAGAGCCCTAGGTGGGGCTTGATCTCACAACCTGAGCTGAAATCAAGAGTCAGATGCTTAACTGACTGAGCCACCCAGGTGCCCCATAACCACTTTTAATACATTTTTGCCATTTAATAAATCTAAAAACATGGTTATACTGTATGACTCAGCAGTTCTACCCCTAGAATATACCCTAGAAAAAATATTTCATAAATGTATCAGAATATATGTACAAGAATTCAAGTGTGGAGGCATCTGAGTGGCTCAGTCTATTAAGTGTTTGACTCTTGATTTCAGCTCAGGTTGTGAGATCGAGCTCTGTGTGGGGGTATACGCTGAGCATGGAGCCTGCTTAAGATTTTATCTCCCTCTCCCTCTGCCCCATTTCCCCCCACTCCCTCTCTAAAAAGATTAAAAAAAACAAAAAACAAGTGTGTTCATAGCAGCACTGATCTTAATAACAAAAAGCCAGAAATAGCCTAAATATCCAGCAGGATATTTGGCTTAATAAATTGTGATGTAATCATCAAACGGAAAACCACATCAGTGAAAATAGATACTTACAGTTACAAATATCAATATGATGAATCCCACAAATGTAAAGAGAGCAAATTCAGGGGAAAATCATATGTCATGATTCTATGACGTAAAGCGCAAAAACTCAGGCAAGAAAGCAATAAAGAAAAGCAAAATTCCTGATAGCAGTTATATCTTGTGGGGAAGGAGAGGGATGCAATTCTGAAGGACATATAGAGGGTTTCAGAGGCTCTGCTGTTCTGTTTCTCAAGCTGAGGGATGGAATTGCAGGTATTCGCTTTATTATTCTTTAATTCGCATACACATTTATGATTTTATTCTTTAGATATATATATGGTTCAAAGAATCAAATCTGAAGACTACATATGTATGTACTCTTGTATTTGTGATACATTTTCTAAAAGTTTTTATGCTAAAAACTTAGTGATTAGAAGATATGGATATCTGGGAGAAGATCATTCTGGGTAGAGAGAACAAGGACCCTGAAACAATAAAGGTGTGTTAGACGAATAGCAAGGAGGCCACCTTGTCTGGCGCAGTGTAAACAAGGGGAGAGAGGCAGGAGATGAGGTCATAGAGGTTTCCAGGAGCCAGATTATGTAATTCTGTGTGGCCTGGGAAACCATTAGAAGGTTTTAAGCATGGAGCACATAGAGGGCCATAATTTTATTTATGTTTTATAAAGGATCACTTAGGCTTTGTGGTAAATACTAGGGGGCAATGGTTTTTGTTTTCATTTATTTATTTTTAAAGATTTTATTTATTTATTCATGAGACACACACACAGAGAGAGACAGAGACACAGGCAGAGGGAGAAGAAGCAGGCAGATGCACTTAACCGCTAAGCCACCCAGGCGTCCCTAGGGGGTAATGATTTTGTAAAATGTTACTATTTAGAGAAACTAGGTAAAGTGTACAAAGGATGTCTATTATTTCTTACAATTATCTCAATAAAAATTTCAGTTTGAGGGATCCCTGGGTGGCGCAGCAGTTTGGCGCCTGCCTTTGGCCCAGGGCGCGATCCTGGAGACCCGGGATCGAATCCCACGTCAGGCTCCCGGTGTATGGAGCCTGCTTCTCCCTCTGCCTGTGTCTCTGCCTCTCTCTCTCTCTCTCTGACTATCATAAATAAATAAAAAAATTTCAGTTCGAAAAGAGTATTCACAGTAGTCTCTTACAATGTTTGTTATTTTTGTAAAGTCCATAGTTTTGTCCCCTCCTTCATTTCTGATGTTAGTACTTTGCGTCTTCTCTCTTGCTCTTTCTTAGTTTAGCTAAGGGCTTGTCACTTTCATTCTTCTCAAAGAAGTCAATTTTTGTTTCATTGAATCTTTGTGTTGTTTTTCTACTCTATTTTTATCCTATAATCTTTATTTACTTCCTTCTGCCAGCTTTGGGTTTAGTTTGCTCTCTTTCATGGGGTAGGCTTTTTCATGTATCTTGTGCTTGGAATGTAGTTCATTGGGATTCTTAGATTTCTGTGTTTATTCTTGTTTTCATGAAATTCGGAAAATTTTCACCTATTATTTTATCAAACATTTATTCTGTCCACCTTTTTCCTTCAGGGACTCCAATTACATGTATAGAAGTGTGCTTGGAAAAAAAAAAAGAAGTGTGCTTGGAGTCACCCTCACAGTTCACTGGGTTCTCTTCATTTTTTCAGTATTTTTTCCTCTGTTTCATTCAGTTTCTATTATGCCTTCAAGTTCACTAATATTTTTCTTCTGCAGGATGTATCTGCTATTAATCCTATCTAGTGTATTTTTTATTTTAGACATTTTTTTCCTTTCTAGAAGTTTGATTTGTACCTTTTTTATCTTTTATGTCTCTACGTAACATACTCATTTTTTCTCTGCCATCTTGAATATATGGAATATAGCTAAAATAACTGTTTTGGGGGCGCCTGGGTAGCTCAGTGGTTGAGCATATGCCTTTGACTCAGGGTGTGATCCAGGGGTCCTGGGATCCAGTCCCGCACTGAGCTCCCCGCAGGGAGCCTGCCTCTCCCTCTGCCTACGTCTCTGCCTCTCTCTGTGTCTCTCACATGAATAAATAAAATCTTTTTTAAAAGACTGTTTTGTTGTCCCTGTCTACTAACCTTACACCTGTGTCATTTCTGAGTCTATTGATTGATTTTTCTCCTCATTATATTTTCCAGTTTCTTTGCATACCTATTAATTTTTTTTATTGGATGCCAGACATTGTGAACTTGACCTTGTTGGATGCTAGATATTTTTGTACTACTAAAAATGTGTTTGAACTTGTTCTGGGGATTTCAATTACTTGGAAACAATTTGGTGTTTTTAAGGCTTCCTTTTAAGTTTGTATTTTTTAAATATTTTGTTTATTTATTTTAGAGAGTAGGGGGAGAGGAAGAGGGAGAGAATCTCAAGCAGACTCCCTGCTGAGCATGGAACCTGATGCAGGGCTCCATCTCTCAACCCTGAGGTCATGACCTGAGCCCAAACCAAGAGTCAGATGCTCAACTGACTGAAAAACTAGGCAAGGTGCACTCAGGCACACCTTTAGTTTTTTTTTTTAAAGCTGGAATCAAAGGAGACTTTTAGCCTCCAACCAATTTTTTCCCACTACTGAGGCATAACTTTTCTCAGTATTCTACCCAGTGTCTTATGAATTATAATATTTCCCGCTTGGGTGGTTGGGAATGCAAATAATCTGGTCCCTGTGTGAACTCTATTTTTCCCTCTAATCCCTTCAGGTGCTTTTTTTCTCCAAATTTTAGTAGTCTCTTACATTCACTAGCCAGTACTCAGGTGAAGACTCCAGGGGGATTGATCCTCTGCAGATCTCCAGAGATTTCTCTCTCTGCAGTTCTCTTCTCTCCAATACTCTGTCCTATGAATTTTAGCTACCCTGGCCTCCATGGACTCCCAATTTTGTCTTCTCAGCTCAGAGATGCTAGGCTTTGCCTACCTCTCTATATTGTGGCCTAGAAACTCTTTCCAAGCACTGTGCTAAGGCAGTCATAAGACTCAGCTTGTTTGTGTCTCCTCTTTCTGTGATCATTGTAGTGAGGCACCTGATGCCCAATGTATAAAAACAACATTTCATATAGTTTGTCCATTTGTTGTTGTTGTTTCAGGCAGGAGGGTAAATTATTCAGTTTTTTTTTAATTTTTATTTATTTATGATAGTCATACAGAGAGAGAGAGACACAGGCAGAGGAAGAAGCAGGCTCCATGCACCAGGAGCCTGATGTGGGATTTGATCCCGGGTCTCCAGGATCGCGCCCTGGGCCAAAGGCAGGCGCCAAACCGCTGCGCCACCCAGGGATCCCAAATTATTCAGTTTTGACCACAAGTGGAAGTCCCCTCTGGATTTCTGTGAGTGGGGATTAAGATTTCAGAAGTCCCAATTTTCTGGTCCCAGGAAGCCTAAGACATTGGCTCTGAGAATGGAGGCTGAAGTAGAATGGAGAATGAAGTTCCTAGAGTAAAGGCAGAAAAAGAAATGGAAGGCTAGATTGTTAAATGAGTCATTCATATGGATGCTCAACAAGCAAACTACGTGGGGGTGGAACTGGCATTACAGACAGAGGGATGAGGATGGCAAAGGGCTTGGAGGAATAAATTAGCAGTGGCTTTGGAGAACTGTAAAGCACTTCTTAGAGCTGGAATATAAAGTACCTAAGAAGCCATGTCAGAGAATAAAATAGATTGGTGACTATATTTGAAAAATGCTGTCTATCAGCTAAGGAATTTCGGTATTTTTCTTGAAAGCATTGAAAAGTCAAGAAATTGAGAAGCCAGAAAGTCAGATGGTCAACCAGATTAATGGTGGTGTCTTCTAGCTGATGATAAGACAAGGGATAGAAAGGAAAACTGAAAGCTGAATTCAAAAATTTTTGCTGAATAATGAGGCTGGAATGAGAGGGTTTTTTTAAAAAAAAGATTTATTTACTTATTTTAGAGAGAGAGAGAGAAAGAGAGGCAGAGAAAGAGGGAGAAAGAGAATCTCAAGCGGACCTCCCACTGAATGTGGAGCCCAATATGGGGCTCAGTCCCACAACCCTGAGATCATGACCTGAGCTGAAGTCAAGGGTTGGACCCTTAACCAAATAAGCCACCCAAGTTAGGTTTTAATCCAGTTAGTTACCATACACTGTTATATTAGTTTCAGGTGTATATATAGTGATTCAACACTTCAGTACAATAACCTGGTGCACATCATGAGAAGTAAACTCCATAATCCTCATCACCATTTTATTTTTCTCTCATCACCAATTTAATCCAACCCCCACTCACCTCTCCTCGGATAACCATTAGTTTGTTCTCTATAGTTAAAAGTCTGCCTCTTGATTTCTCTCTCTTTCCCTTTGCTCCTTTGTTTCTTAAATTCCACATATCAGTGAAATCATATGTTTTTCTCTAACTTATTTCACTTAGTATTATACTCTCTAGCTCCATCCATGTCATTACAAGTGGCAAGATTTCATTCTTTTTTATGGCTAATATATATATACCACCTCTTCTTTATCCATTTATCTATTGATGGACACTTGAGCTACTTCCATAATTTGGCTGCTGTAAATAATGCTGCTATAAATATAAAGGTGCATGTATACCTTTGAATTAGTGTTTCTGTATTCTTTGGGTAATAGCCAATAGTTTAATTGTTGGATTGTATGGTAGTTTATTTTTAACTTTTTGAGAACCTCCATACTGTTTTCCAGAGTGGCTGTGCCTGTTGCATTCCCACCAACAGTGGGCTTCCTTTTTCTCCACATCCTCACCAACACCTGTTTCTCATGTTTTTTATTTTAACCTTTCTGACAGGTGTGAGGCGATATCTCATTGTAGTATTGGTTTTTATTCCCCTGATGGTGAGTGATGATGAGCATCTTTTCATGTGTCTGTTGGCCATCTGTAAGTCTTCTTTGGAGAAACGTTTATTCATGCCTTCTGCCCAGTTTTTAGTTGAATAATTTGTTTTTGGAGTGTGGAGTTTTATAAGCCCTTTATATATTTTGGATACTAACCCTTTATCAGATAGGTCATTTGCAAATCTCTTCTCACATTCCATAGGTTGCCTTTTAGTTTTATTGATTGCTTCCTTCAGAAGCTTTTTCTTTGATGTAGTCTCAATAGTTTATTTTGGCTTTTAACCCCCTTGCCTCAAGGGACCTATCTAGGGAAAAAAAAGTTGCTATGACTGATGTCAAAGAAGTTACTGCCTGTGCTTTCTTCTAGGAGTTTTATGATTTCAGATCTCACATTTAAGTTTTTCATCCATTTTAAATTTATTTTTGTGTGTGGTGTAAGAAAGTCATCCAGTTTCATTCTTTTGCATGTTGCTGTCCAGTTTTCTCAACACCTTTTGTTGAAGAGACTGTCTTTTTTGGATATTCTTTCCTGCTTTGTTGAAAATTAATTGTCCATATAATTGCGGTTTATTTCTGGGTTTTCTAGTATGCTCCATTGATCTATGTGTCTGTTTTTTGTGCAGTACCATACTGCTTTGATTAATACAGCTTTTAAAAATTTATTTATTTATTCATGAAAGACAGAGAGGCAGAGACATAGGCAGAGGGAGAAGCAGGCCCCGTCCAGGAAGCCTAATGCGGGACTCGATCCCAGGACCCCTGGATCATGCCCTGAGCCGAAGGCAGACGCTCAACCACTGAGCCACCCAGGTGCCTGTAAACCTATTCTTTACTCCTTTCCTCCCCAAGTTTTAGATATATGGTGTCATAATTTGCATCCTTTTATTTTATGAGTACATTGATTAATTTTTTAAAGATTTTAAAAAAGATTTTATATATTTATTCATGAGAGACACAGAAAGAGAGGCAGAGACATAGGCAGAGGGAGAAGCAGTCTCCATGCAGGGAGCACAATAGGGGACTCGATCCCTGGACTCTGGAATCACGCCCTGAGCCAAAGGCAGATGCTCAACTGCTGAGCCACCCAGGAACCCTCACTGATTAATTTTTTAAAAGATTTATTTATTTATTTGAGAGGGAGAGAGCAAGGGGTGGGTAGGGGCAGAGGGAGAGGGAGAGAGAATCCCAAGCAGACTCTGCAGTGAATGTGGAGACTGATGCAGGGACCAATCTCAGGACTCCAAGATCATAACCTGAGCCAAAACCAAGCATCAGATGCTCAACCGATTGTGCCACCCAGGTGCCCCTGCTTGATTGCTTTTTTACAGAAATATTCATTTTTACCTCTTTTGTATTTACAACCTTCATACGGTCACTTTTGTTATCTCCTTTCCACTCAAAGAGTTCCCTTTAATATTTCTTGCAGGGCTGGTTTAGTGGTCATGAGCTCCTTCAGCTTATGTTTGCCTGGGAAACTCTTTATCTCTCCTTCTATTCTAAATAATAGCTTCACTAGATAGAGTATTCTTGGCTACAGGTTTTTCCCATTCAGGACTTGAATATGTCATGCCAGTCTCTTCTGGGTTGGAAAGTTTCTGCTGAGCAATCCACTGATAGCTTTATGGGACTTCCTTTGTATGGAGCTGTCTACTTTTGTATTGCTGCTTTTCATATTTTTTCTTTATCACTGTATTTTGCCTTTTTACAATTTTATTTATTTATTCATGAGAAACACAGAGAGGCAGAGACACAGGCAGAGGGAGAACAGGTTCCACAAGGGGAGCCCAATGCGGAACTCGACCCCAGGACCCTGGGATCACAAACTGAGCCAAAGGTAGACGCTCAACCACTGAGTCACCCAGGCATCCCTATATTTTGCCATTTTAATTACAATATGTCTTGGTGTGGATCTGCTTTTGTTGATTTTATTAAGGTTCTTTGTGCCTGCTGGATCTGGATGTCTGTTTCCTTCTTCAGATCAGGGAAGGTTTCAGCTGTTATTTCTTCAGATATATACTCTGTCCCCTTTTCTGTCTTCTTCTGGGACTCCTATAATACAAATGTTAATGCTTTTATTGGAGTCACTGAGTTCCCTAAGTCTATTCTTGTTTTGCATAATTCTCTTTTCTCTCCTTTGTTCAGCTTGATTACTTTCCATTACTCTTTCTTCTAGGTCTCTAATTCCTTCCTCTGCTTCTTCTAGCCTGCTGTTCATTCCATCAAGCATGTTTCTCATTTCCTTTTATTGAACTCTTTATCTCTGCTGTTATTCCTTATCTCTGTATTAAGGGTCTCACTGATGTCCTCCTCCACTCTTTTCTCAAGTCCAAGGTACTCCTTATGATCATTGCTTTAAATTCTCTACCAGGCATGTTACTTATATCTGTTTTTGCTTAGATTTTTGGCCATAGCCTTGTCCTGTTCTTTTGTTTCGGGCAAATTTCTCTGCTTTCTTATTTTGTGTAAGTCTCTGTGCCTGTTTCTCTGTGTTAGGGAAGTCAGCTACATCTCCTGTTCTTGAGTGTAATGAATGGCTTTAGGAACAAGGGGTCCTAAAGTGCCTTGCAATGTACTGACCCTTGTTTCCCAGGACCTGGCTCTTTTGGGAGTATTTCCAATGTGTGCTGCATGTGCTCTGTTGTTGTGTCCTGTGCTCTGTTGTTGTGTCCTGGCCCCTTTATCCTTCAAGCCAGTTGTCTGCAGAGGCTCTTTTTGTTTGTTGTGGGCAATGTTTGGTTCCTACTCTGATTGTGGTGAGTTTTAACTACATGTGCTCTGGTCTGCTTGTGAAATTAACCTGTCGCCCACCTCCACCACAACCAAAGCTCCACAAAATTCCCGGGTAAGGTGACATGGTGTGGACTGGGTTTAGGCTGGTCTTCTGGGGGAGGGTACCCACCCAGCTGGGACTGATGTTAGGGTGACTGGGAGGGGTAGTTCCACCAGAGTTCAGGGTTGGGGGCTTGGTGTAAGCAAGTGAGGTAGCAAATTTGGGCACTGCACTGGTTTCCACAAGTGGCCCTGTACTTATGCTGATGGGTGGGGGAGGAGATGGTGCCTGCTGGTTCCTTTGTTCCTGGAGGGGTCTCTGGGAATGCTGTCTCTCTGGGACACACTCTGCTCCCAAATGAGTGACTAATCTCCCCACTGTACCCCAGGTGCTCTTCAGATCACTGTTTTCATGCTGTGTGTTGAAGTTTATTTGCCTACCTTCTCTCCAAAAGCAGGACAATGGGCTCTATCCCACTCAAGCCCCCTGACTTTTAAAACTCCAGTCTTGGGATGCCTGGGTGGCTCAGTGGTTGAGCGTCTGCCTCTGGCTCAGGTCCTGATCCTGGGGTCCTGGAATCGAGTCCCACATCAGACACCCCACAGAGAGCCTGCTTCTCCCTCTGCCTCTCTCTCTCTCTCTCTCTCTCTCTCTCTCTGTCTTTCATGAATAAATAAATAAAATCTAACAAAAATAAAAATAAAACTCCAGTCTTTAAGCCCTGCTGGTTGCCAGAAGTCACGAAATTTGGCCCCTCTCACTTTTCAAGCCAATTGCTATGGGAATTAATTTCCCCCTGCACTCCCCTATTTGCTAGTCTGTCTGTTGCCCTTCTCTATGACCCTGTTCCCTTCCCACTGCAATGGCCATGATCTGTTTCTCTCCTAAGCTGTGTCTCCATACTTCCTACCTGTTTTAATGTGGCCTCTTCTCTACATTTAGTTGTGAAGTTCGTTCTGTCAGTCTACAGGTTGATTTCTGGGATGTTTAGGATGATTTGATAGTTATCTACTTGTATTCCTTGGACAAGGCGAGCTGAGGGTCCTTCCATTCTGCTGCTGTCTTCCTGTCCTTGCTCCTGGAATGATAGTCTTAAGGTTGCACAGAGAGTTATAAAGCCAGATGCCATGAGCCTTGAACAAACAGAAATTGTTTATTCATGACTGGTCGACTTTACAATGGGGTGCAAGGAGAAAGCTTCCTCATCCTCCCCTTCATATCTTTTGTATTCAGGTTATGAGAGAAGAAGGACCCTCCTGGGAAGACTGCAGGAAAGAGCCTCAGTTCAGTGAAGGCAAGGGTTGGAGGGGAACATGCAGTTGAGAAAACCAGGGTGAAGTGTAATTTGTTTCTCTTGAAACAGGGGCTCCAGAGGGCATAGTGGAAAGGGCTCTGAGAAAAGCAAATGATGGGGAAAACAGGTTGGGGGTGTATGTGCAGTAAACAGAGCATTTGGAACTCTCATATGAGATATTAGCTCCTTCCCAATCTTGTGAAAGTGGCAACACCTACTCTACTGTCATTTTTTTAATGCCATTCTTTTTTTTTTTTCTTTAGAGAGGGAAGGGGAGGCGGAGCAGAAAGAGAGGGAGATAATCTTAAGCAGGCTCCACACTCAGCATGGAGCCCAATGTGAGATGCGATCTCACAATCCTGAGATCCTGACCTGAGTCAAATCAAGAGTCAGACACTTAACCAACTGAGTTACCCAGGCACCCCTCTTTAATGCCATTCTTAATGTGCTTCATTGCAACCAATTATAGTTTCACTTGAACATATTTCTAACTCTTTCCTTTCTGCTTAAAATCCATAAAATAAGATTGGTTCCATAAAATAAGATTGGTATGTTTCCAAGTAAATACTCTCTCTAACTCTTATGAAATGTCCTCATTCTATAGCTAAAACCCTGTTATTTCAGTCTCCTAAATCATGGTCCAAAAGGCCAAATTGATTTTTCTAACACTATCAAATAGCTATGCATTCACCTATGTTCATATCCTCCCTGCTCTTCCAAAACCCCTGCCTTCAGTTGGATGAAGAAATGGAAATGCCCTCTTATGCTCCTAAGGGCTTCAGCTTTTGGCCAGGCACCATAAAAAATACGAGTGCTTTGCAAATTAGTTATAGAAGTGCTATTCAACCCTGTGTGAAACACCAGGAGCAGATAGAGACCAGAAAGTTTGATAGAGATTATGTGACATACTCCAGACTCACAGTTTGGGAAAACACCACCCCATCCCCTTTTAGCATTGCTTTATATACAGTATTTAATTTTTGTGTACATAATGTAGACTTCAAAAATTAAAATCTACAAAAAGATATGTGGAAAGAGTAAGTTTCCCTTCCTTTTCTTTCCCCCAATTCACTTACCCTCCCTAGAGGCAGCAACAGTTATCAATTTCTTGTATATTCTTCCAGAAATTCTATTTATCAACATGTATCTATGTTTTTTTAAAGATTTATTTATTTATTTATGATAGACATAGAGAGAGAGAGAGAGAGGCAGAGACACAGTAGGAGGGAGAAGCAGGCTCCATGCCAGGAGCCGGACGTGGGACTGGATCCCGGGACTCCAGGATCATGCCCTGGGCCAAAGGCAGGCGCTAAACTGCTGAGCCACCAGGGATCCCCTATGTTTTTTTTTAAATCTTCACAATTGAAGTATTACGTGTCCACTATTTTGCACCTTGCATTTTTTCACCTAATAGTACATCCTGGAGTTTTTTCCAAGTCAGTCCAAAGAGAGTCCCTAGTTGTTTTTGTGATTGCATAATATTACATGTTAACTGTACCCTAGTTTGTTTCATCAATTTCCTACTGGTGAACTTTTAGGTTACTTCCAACTGTTTGTTCTTGCAAACAATGTTTTAGTGACTATTTTTGTACATGTGTCACTTCAAATATCTATTTATAGAATAGAGGACAAATATATACACAATATATAGAATAAATATATAAAATATATAGAATAAATGAATATAGAAAACATCTCAAAGTGAAATTTCTAGATGAAAGACTACGGCACTATCCCTTTTGATTGACTACAAAGAGGCTTTATCCACTAATCTCTTGAACATAAAAATGACTGTGGCAACAAGCCATCCACTTCCACAGAGTCCCTGCTACTCCTGCCAAGGGCAACTGTTTCCACTTCTTTTTTGTTTCCACTTACAGAATCCTCCCTCTTCTGTGGGACCTTCTGAGATTCTGTGGAGTATGTGATAAAACGTCTTGTCTAGTGGGTATGTACAGTTCCTTCATAGGGAATGCTTCATGTCTGTGGTATAATGTGGCTGGTTCAATTTGCTTTTCTTTTCATATCCTTCTACTTAAGATTATAACCTTGGTTATGGAAACCCTCTGCTGACCTCCTGGCATCTTCCTTCTCCTTTTTCTCTTTTTCCTATACTTCTTTATTCTCCCTCTTCCTTCTTTTTTTTAAAGATAGTATTTTTCCAACGCTCTGAATAAGGTCCATGGTATTTTGATAAGGATTGCATTAAACGTGTAAAGTGTCCTGGGTAGGGCAGCCTGGGTGGCTCAGGGGTTAAGCATCTGCCTTTGGCCCAGGGAGTGACCCTGGAGACGAGGGATCGAGTCCCACGTTGGGCTCCCTGCATGGAGCCTGCTTCTCCCTCTGCCTGTGTCTCTGCCTCTCTCTCTCTCTCTCTCTCTCTCTCTCTGTCTAATGAGTAAATAAATAAAAATTTTTAAAAATTGCCCTGGGTAGCATTGACATTTTCACAATATTAATTCTGCCAATCCATGAGCATGGAATATTTTTCCATCTCTTTGTGTCTTCCTCAATTTCTTTCAGAAGTGTTCTGTAGTTTTTAGGGTATAGATCCTTGACCTCTTTGGTTAGGTTTATTCCTAGGTATCTTATGCTTTTGGGTGCAATTGTAAATGGGATTGACTCCTTCATTTCACTTTCCTCAGTCTCATTGTTAGAGTATAGAAATGCCACTGACTTCTGGGCATTGATTTTGTATCCTGTCACACTGCCAAATTGCTGTATGAGTTCTAGCAATCTTGGGGTGGAGTCTTTTGGGTTTTCTATGTAGAGTATCATGCCATCTGCAAAGAGTGCCAATTTGAATGCCTTTTATTTCTTTTTGTTGCCTGATTCCTGAGGCTAGGACTTCTAGTACTATGTTGAATAGCAGTGGTGAGAGTGGACATCCCTGTCTTGTTCTTGATCTTAGGGGAAAGGCTCTCAGTGTTTCCCCATTGAGAATTATATTTGCTGTGGGCTTTTCGTAGATGGCTTTTAAGATGTTGAGGAACGTCCCCTCTATCCCTACACTCTGAAGAGTTTTGATCAGGAATGGATGCTGTATTTTGTCAAATGCTTTCTCTGCATCTAATGAGAGGATCATATGGTTCTTGTTTTTTCTCTTGCTGATATGATGAATCACATTGATTGTTTTATGAGTGTTGAACCAGCCTTGCATCTCGGGAATAAATCCCACTTGGTCATGGTGAATAATCTTCTTAATGTATTGTTGTATCCTATTGGCTAGTATCTTGTTGAGAACTTTTGCGTCCATGTTCATCAGGGATATTGGTCTATAATTCTCCTTTTTGGTGGGGTCTTTGTCTGGTTTTGGAATTATTTTAAGATTTGTGTGGAATCAGAAAAGACCCCAAATAGCCAGGGGAATATTAAAAAAGAAAACCATAGCTGGGGGCATCACAATGCCAGATTTCAGGTTGTACTACAAAGCTGTGGTCATCAAGACAGTGTGGTACTGGCACAAAAACAGACACATAGATCAATGGAACAGAATAGAGAATCCAGAAGTGGACCCTCAACTGTATGGTCAACTAATATTCGACAAAGCAGGAAAGACTATCCACTGGAAAAAAGACAGTCTCTTCAATAAATGGTGCTGGGAAAATTGGACATCCACATGCAGAAGAATGAAACTAGACCACTCTCTTGCACCATACAGAAAGATAAACTCAAAATGGATGAAAGATCTAAATGTGAGACAAGAGTCCATCAAAATCCTAGAGGAGAACACAGGAAACACCCTTTTTGAACTTGGCTACAGTAAGTTCCTGCAAGATTCATCCATGAAGGCAAGAGAAACAAAAGCAAAAATGAACTATTGGGACTTCAAGATAAGAAGCTTTTGCACAACAAAAGAAGCAGTCCACAAAACTAAAAGACAACCTACAGAATGGGAGAAGATATTTGCAAATGACGTATCAGATAAAGGGCTAGTTTCCAAGATCTATAAAGAACTTATGAAACTCAACAGCAAAGAAACAAACAATCCAATCAGGAAATGGGCAAAAGACATGAACAGAAATCTCACAGAGGAAGACATGGACATAGACAACAAGCACATGAGAAAATGCTCTGCATCACTAGCCATCAGGGAAATACAAATCAAAACCACAATGAGATACTACCTCACACCAGTGTGAACGGGGAAATTAATAAGACAGGAAACAACAAATGTTGGAGAGAATGTGGAGAAAGGGGAACCCTCTTGCACTGTTGGTGGGAATGTGAACTGGTGCAGCCACTCTGAAAAACTGTGTGGAGGTTCCTCAAAGAGTTAAAAATAGACCTGCCCTACGACCCAGCAATTGCACTGCTGGGGATTTACCCCAAAGATACAGATGCAGTGAAATGCCGGGACACCTGCACCCCGATGTTTATAGCAGCAATGTCCACAATAGCCCAACTGTGGAAGGAGCCTCGGTGTCCATCGAAAGATGAATGGATAAAGAATCTGTGGTTTATGTATACAATGGAATATTACTCAGCCATTAGAAACGACAAATACCCACCATTTGCTTCGACGTGGATGGAACTGTAGGGTATATGCTGAGTGAAATAAGTCAATCGGAGAAGGACATTGTATGGTCTCATTCATTTGGGGAATATAGAAAATAGTGAAAGGGAATAAAGGGGAAAGGAGAAAAAATGAGTGGGAAATATCAGAAAGGGAGACAGAACATGAGAGACTCCTAACTCTGGGAAACGAACTAGGGGTGGTAGAAAGGGAGGTGGGCAGGGGGGTGACTGGGTGACGGGCACTGAGGGGGGCACTTGATGGGATGAGCACAACATATTCTATATGTTGGCAAATTGAACACCAATAAAAAATAAATTTATTTTAAAAAAGATTGTATTTTTTTTTTATTCATGAGAGACAGAGAGAGAGAGAGGCAGAGACACAAGCAGAGGGAGAAGCAGGCTCCCTCCAGGGAGCCCCATGTGGGACTTGATCCCAGACTCTGGGATCATGCCCTGAGCAGAAGGCAGTCGCTCAACCGCTGAGCCACCCATGCGTCCCATAAACTTCTTAATATATGTCTTCCACCGGTTCTGTTTCTCTGGTTGAAATCTGACTAATGCATCTTTTAAAGTATTTTCACCATCCAGTCTGGGATTGATAAGCATAGGGAAGCACTCCCCAAAGGCATCCCTTTTATCTGTACCTCAAGGGGGAAAATCAACTTCAGTAAATACTTACAAAGAGCTATCATTGCTTCTGACAAGGAAAACATCCTGCAGGTCCCTGGAAATGTTTCCCAGCATCAGGAACAATGTGCTAGGGGTGTCAAGTGAACAGCCCTATTGGTTGTTTGATGCCAGAGTGCTGTTAATTGCATAAAAAGGAAGGTAAAAATGAAAAATGATTGAGCCTAGTGGCTCAGCTTTGAGTGTCTGCCTTCAGCTCAGGGATGGTCCCAGAGTCCCGGGATCGAGTCCCATTCGGGCTCCCTGAAAGGAGCCTGCTTCTCCCTCTGCCTATGTCTCTGCCTCTCTCTCTCTCTCTCTCTCTCTCTCTCTCTCTGTGTGTGTGTGTTTCTTATGAATAAATAAATAAAGTCTTTTAAAAAAGAAAGAAAAATGAGCATAAAAATGAGTATGGGACAAAGAATAAAATAAAGACCCGTGAGTCCGTACTGGTATAAATAAGTGATTGAATAAAGAAATAGAAGAGACAAAAAAAAGAAGAAGAGAAGAGACAGATGTCCCATACAGAAAAATTCCAAATAATCAATGTAGTTACTCTGCCCTCAAAGAGGTGGAGCATTAATTTCTGTTTGCTATGATTGGGTGTGTATAGTGACTTCCTTCCAACAAGTACAGTATGAAAAGGAGGGAAAAGAATAACTTTATAGGGGAGAAATCTGACAAACACTACCTCAGTCAGATAGTCAACATCAGCAGTGAAAACTCATGTTAATAGTATATATTGTAACTATGACACAATGGCAATGGCAATTTACATTTGTGGTCTTCCTTCTGAAAACTCATAATCCAGGTCTAATCATGAGAAAAGGGACACCTGGGTAGCTTAACCGTTTGAACGTCTGCCTTCAGTTCAGGGCTTGATCCTGGGTCTGGGGATTGAGTCCCGCATCGGGCTCCCTGCGGGGATCCTGCTTCCCCTTTTGCCTGTGTCTCTGCCTCTCTCTCTGTGTCTCTCATGAATAAATAAATACAATATTTTTTTAAAAATCATGAAAAAAACACCAGAAAAATCCAAATTGCGGGGCATTCTACAAAACACCTGACCAGCGCTCCCTACAATTATTAAGGTCATCAAAACCAACAAAAGTCTGAAAAACCATTACAACCAAGAAGACATGATGACTAAGTGTAATATGGTATCTTAGATGAGATTATGGAACCAAAAAATAGGATATTAGGTAAAAACTAAAGGAGTCTGAAGAAAGTGTGGATTTGGGCTAATAATGATGAATCAATATTGGTTCATTAATTATAACAAATGTACCATAGTAATAGAAGATGTTAATAATAGGGGAAGCTGAATGTTGGATATATGAGGACTCTGTACTATCTTCTCAGTTTTTCTGCAAATATAAAACTTTTCAAAAAAATAAAGTTTATCTATGGAGATAGATAATAAGGTCAGTGGTTTCCAGAGAGTCAAGGAGAGGAAGGAAGAGAGGTTGAATAGCTAGAGCACAGGGGATTTTTGGGGCAGTGAAACTATACTGTATGATAGTGTAATGGTGGATAAATGTCATTATATATTTGTCAAGGCCCATAGAAAGTGCAATATAAACAGTGAGCCCTAGGAAACTATAGATTATTAGACTATAACAATATCAGTTTTGGTTCATTAAGTGTAACAAATGTACTATACTATTGCAAGATGTTCCTAATTGGGAAAATTGAGCATGTGGGGCACCTGGGTGGCTCAGTGGTTGAGCATCTGCCTTTGGCTCAGGGCGTGATCCTGGGGTTCGAGATCAAATCCTGCATCGGGCTCCTTGCGGGGAACCTGCTTCTCCCTCTGCCTATGTCTCTGCCTCTCTCTGTTTGTCTCTCATGAATAAATAAAAATTAAAAAAAGAAAAAAGAAGAAAACTGAGCATGTGTAATATCTGCTCAATTATTCTTTAAATGTAAAACTTCATTAAAAGAATTAAGTCTAGTAAAATCAATGGATGGGGTGCCTCGGTGTCTCAATAGTTGGAGCATCTGACTCTTGATTTCAGCTCAGGTCATGATCATACTCTTGATTTGGGTTCAGGTCATGATCTCAAGGTTGTGAGATCAAGCCCTGCATCAGGCTCTGCACTCATTGGGAAGTATGCTTCTCTCTCCTTCTCCCTCTGCCCCTCCCCCTGCTCACATTCTCTCTCTCTCTCTTTAAAATAAATAAATAAATCTTTAAAAATTAAAATAGGGGGCACCTGGGTGGCTCAGTTGGTTAAGTGTCTGACTTTGGCTCAGGTCATGATCTTGGGGTCCTGGGATCAAGCCCCACATCCAGCTCCCCACTCAGTGTGGAGTCTGCTCCTCCCTCTCCGTCCGACCCTTTCCCTGCTCGTGCTCTCTCTTAAATAAATAAATAAAATCTTTTTAAAAATTGAAATAAATGGATGAAGGACTTGAATAGACATTTCTCCAGAGAAGATATACAAATAGCCCACAAATACATGAAAGATGTTTAACATTGCTACTCGTTAGGAAAATGCAAATCAAGCCCACAATGAGATACAAATTTACACTCACTAGAGTGGCTATAATTTTTTTTTAAGAAAAATAACAAGTGTTAGGAAGGATGTGGGAAAATTGGAACCCTTGCATGTTGCTGGTGGGAATGTAAAATGGTGCAGGCACTGTAGAAGACAATCAGAGAAGGACAAACATTATATGTTCTCATTCATTTGGGGAATATAAATAATAGTGAAAGGGAATAGAAGGGAAGGGAGAAGAAATGGGTAGGAAATGTCAGAAAGGGAGACAGAACATAAAGACTCCTAACTCTGGGAAACGAACTAGGGGTGGTGGAAGGGGAGGAGGGCGGGGAGTGGGGGTGAATGGGTGATGGGCACTGAGGGGGGCACTTGATGGGATGAGCACTGGGTGTTATTCTGTATGTTGGCAAGTTGAACACCAATAAAAAATAAATTTATTATTAAAAAATAAATAAATAAAATTAAAGATGCATAAAAAAGAAAACAATTTGATGATTCCTCAAAAAGCTTTAAAAAAATAAAATTGCAGGGATCCCTGGGTGGCGCAGCGGTTTGGCGCCTGCCTTTGGCCCGGGGCGCGATCCTGGAGACCCGGGATCGAATCCCACGTCGGGCTCCCGGTGCATGGAGCCTGCTTCTCCCTCTGCCTGTGTCTCTGCTTCTCTCTCTCTCACTGTGTGCCTATCATAAATAAATAAAATTTATTTAAAAAAAATAAAATAAAATTGCTATATGATCCAGCAATTCCACTCCTAGTTATATACCCAAAAGAATTGAAAACAGGCATTCAAACCACAACTTATACACACATGTTCATAACAGCACTATTCACAATAGCCAAAAATGGAAACAACCCAAATATCCATCAGTGGATGAGTGGAATAAGATATAGTATATCAGGGCAGCCCGGGTGGCTCAGCGGTTTGGTGCCGCCTTCAGCCTGGGGTGTGATCCTGGAGACCTGGGATGGAGTCCCACGTTGCACTCCTTGCATGGAGCCTGCTTCTCCCTCTGCCTGTGTCTCTGCCTCTCTCTTTCTCTCTGTGTCTGTCGTGAATAAATAAATAAAATCTTTTTTAAAAAAGAAAAAAGACACAAAAGATGACATATTGTATGATTTCATTTTTATGAAATATCCAGAATAGGTCCACAGAGACAGAGAACAAATTAGTTGTTATCAGGACCTGGGGCGGGCGGGGCAGGCAGCAGAATGGGAAGTGACTGTTTAATGAGTATATGGTTTCCCATCGGGGTGATGAAACTGTTTTAGAACTAGACAGAGGGGATGGTTATACAACGTTGTGAATATACTATATACTACTGAAATGTACTCTTTAAAATGGTTCATTTTTTTCGATTTTGTTTATATATTCATGAGAGACACACAGAAAGAGGCAGAGACATAGGCAGAGAGAGAGAGAGACTGATGCGGCACTTGATCTCAGTACCCCAGGATCACGACCTGAGCAAAAGACAGATGCTCAACCATTGAGCCACCCAGGTGTTCCCGAAACAGTTCATTTTTAAGGAGGGCACATGATGAGATGAGCATTGGGTATTACACTATATGTTGGCAAATTGAATTTAAATAAACTAAAAAAATAAATGAAATGGTTCATTGTATGTTATGTAAATTTTACCTCAAGTAAAGAAAAAAAGAGGAATTTTTACAAGTGCATAGAAGAAGGAACCACTAACTGCTTTAGGAGAGGTCCAGAAAATGAGAGGACAGTGAGGTTTAGAGAAATTTTCATAGAAGTGATATATGAATTGAGTCAATCAATTTATGAATCAATTATCAAACATTTTGTGTGCATGCAAAATGCCAGACACTAAGGTAGACATTAAGAAGATAGATGATAGATAGATGATAGATAGATAGATAGAATTTCAGTTCTCATTTTTCCCTTCAGAGAGCTCACAATCTAGGTGGGAGAGACAGTTACATAAATCATAAATGGATAATTATAGTGCCTTGCATTAAGTGCAATGATAGATACATGCACAAAGTATTGTGGAAATAAAGAGAAGAGTCACCTGACACAGCCTGGGGGTGTTTGAAAGAATGAGTAGGAAGTGGCCAAGTGAGGGGGTAAGGAATTTCATTTTAGTCGGAGGGAAGAGCACAAGTAAATGCACGGGAGCCAGGATATAGAGGATGTATGTGTGTGTGCGTGCACATAGGGAGTAATTACAACTGGTTCCATGTTGTAATAGCAACATTTTTCACAATAGGAGGTGGCAAGAAATGAGCTTGAGGGCGAGTGAATGACAGCCAGGCTTATGTTTTAGATAAATCCCTCTATTAACAGTGTGGAGATTAGGACTAGAAGGGAGCAAGATGGGAGGAAGGAATATTAATTAGGAGGCATTGTAGTCCAGCGGAAAAACTACCAGGGCCTGGACTAAGGAAGTGGTAACTGGGATAAAGGGGAGGAGTCAAGAGTGTTGGGGTGGCTCAGTCAGTTAAGTCATGACCTTTGGCTCAGATCATGATCTCTGGGTCCTGGGATCAAGCCTCACATCCATTTCCCTCTCCCATTGCCTGCCACTCCCCCTGCTTGTGCTCTCTCTCACTCTCTCAAATAAATAAATGAAATATTTAAAATAAAAAAAGGGAGAAGGGTCAGAATCAAGAAATGCTTGAGGGGTGCCTGGGTGGCTCAGTTGGTTAAGCATCTGACTCTAGATTTTGGCTCAAGTCACGATCTCAGGGTCGTGCAATTGAGCTCCACGTCAGGCTCTGGCTGGGCATGGAGCCTGCTTGGGATCCTCTCTCTCCCTCTCCTTCTGTCCCTCCCCCACTCTCCTTTTCTCTAAAAAAAGAAAAAGAAATGTTTGGAAGATAAAATTAAGAGGACTCACATTGATTGACTGTTGGTGGTGAGAAAGAGTCAAGATGATTCTAGGTTCCTGTTTTGTGTGATGAGGAGTATATTTGTCAAAGATATTGGTTGATAGCAACACAGAGGCTGTTGCTCTAATTGACTAAACTGAAAAGGCACCCTCCCCCCTCCATGTTGATAGCAGCATTATCCACAATAGCCAAATTATGGAAAGAGCCCAAATCTCCATTGACTGATAAATGGATAAAGAAGATGTGATGTACACACACATACACACACACACACACACACACATATATCTATACACAATGGTATATCACTCAGCCATCAAAAAAGAATGGAATCCTGCCATTTACAATGGTGTGGATGGAATTAGAATATATTACACTAAGTGAAATAAATCAGTCAGAGAAAGACAAATACCATATAATTTCACTCATATGTGGAATTTAAGAAGCAAAACAGATGAACACAGAGGAAGGGGAGAAAAAACAAAAAAGAGAGAGTGAAACAAACCACAAGAGACTCTTAAGGAAGGATAGATAACAAACTGAGTGTTAATGGAGGGATGTGGGTGGGGGATCGGCCAAATGGGTGATAAGTATTAAGGAGGGCAGTTGTTATGATGAGCACTGGGAGATTTTATGTATTCATGAAAGACACAGAGAGGCAGAGATATAGGCAGAGGGAGAAGCAGGCTCCCTACGGGGAGCCTGATGTGGGACTCGATCCTAGGACCCTGGGATCATGCCCTGAGCCAAAGGCAGATGCTCAACCACTGAGTCACCCAGTCGTCCCAGCACTGGGTTTTAAATGCAAGACACTCAACCGCTGAGCCACCCAGGCGTCCCAAATAACTAGAATTTAAATAAAAACTTGAAACATTAGGGTCGCCTGGATGGCTCAGCGGTTGAGCGTCTTGCCTTTGGCTCAGGGTGTGATCCCAGAGTCCCAGGATCGAGTCCCACATAGGGCTCCCTGCATGGAGCCTGCTTCTCTCTCTCTCTCTCTCTCTCTCTCTCTCTCTCTCTCTCTCTCTGTGTGTGTGTCTCATGAATAAATAACTAAATCTTTTTTAAAAACTTGAAACATAAAAAAAACTTGAAACATTAAATAAAAAAAAATAAATAAATAAATAAATAAATAAATAAATAAATAAAGCAAGCCAGGAATCCACACAATTGTAAGTATTTGCAATAGAAAATTATAACAATCCTCTACATCACAATATGTACTGAGACAGGGAAAAACCTATGTCTTATTAAAGTTTAAACTAAATTGCGAGGCACCTGGGTGGCTCAGTGGCTGAGTGCTGCAGGTGCTTCTGATTGGAAGAGCCTAAGTTCCCCTACCCTGTCCTATCTATCTATCAGGGAGGCTGGCTGAAGAGTTCTGACTCTTCCAAGAAGGAAGCAAAGCTCATAAGGTGGAAATTCTTCTATATATAGAAAGGCTATTCAAATAATGAGGACAGCCACAAGTGTGACACAGATGGTGCTGCTGTCAACTAATGTAGAGCATACAAGACCGTCGGGGTGGGGATGAGGAGTTCCAGTGTGAACACGTGGAGGGTGACGTGTCTGGAGAACACACAGATACAGATGTCTGGCAGGGGGTGAGATATTTGAAGCACGTAGCATACAGGTAACAGCTAAAACAAGACTGAGTGGGATGGTCCAGGGAGCCTGTAGAGTGAGTTGAGAAGACAGAATCCTGGTGTGGGAAATAAAACCACCTGGGTTTCTCAGTGGCCCTGTAAAAAGCCCTAGTCACCTGAGACACGGGTCTGTATACAATACAGATAGAAAATATTTGCTTTCACTTCTGCTAGACAAGTTTCACTTTTCACATCTTTAGCCATTTGTCTAACTAACTGCTCTGATCCGAATGGATAATAAAACTTCTCTTATCTCCCCCAAGAGATTCAAAGGGTCACAGCCAGGATTAAGGCCCCTGGTGAAGCTCCCAAGATGCCAGGAAGAAGAGCATTATTTCCCTAGGCATTAACACTTCAAAAGGGATGAAGCCTAGACCTTAGAGACATCTCTAGGCTGTAAAAAAACTGGAGATAACAGGGCTTATCTGGCCCTTGGGAAGACGTTAACATTACAAAATGTTAGTGTAAGAACCAGGATCCTCTACTTCCCGCCTCGCCTCTGCCTCCAAGGAACAGTTTTCTCTCTCAGAAGGGAGCAGGATGGCTGTCTCTCTCCCATATATATTTTTTCTGTTGTTTATAATTTTATTTCAATTCCAGTGTAGTTCACATACAGTGTTACATTCATTTCCAGTGTACAATTTAGTGATTCACCGCTTCCATAAATCACCTAGTGCTCATCCTGATAAGTGTACTCTTAATCCCCATCACCTAATTTTACCAACCTCCCCCCACTTCTCTGATAACCATCAGTTTGTGCTCTATAGTTGAGGCTGTTTTTTGTTTTGTCTCTTTTTTTCCCTTTGTTCATTTGTTTTATTAAATTCCACATATGAGGGGATCCCTGGGTGGCGCAGCGGTTTGGCGCCTGCCTTTGGCCCAGGGCGCGATCCTGGAGACCCGGGATCGAATCCCACATCAGGCTCCCGGTGCATGGAGCCTGCTTCTCCCTCCACCTGTGTCTCTGCCTCTCTCTCTCTCTGTGACTATCATAAAAAAAAAATTCCACATATGAGTGAAATCATAAGGTATTTGTCTATCCCTGATTGGCTTATATCACTTAGCATTATACTTTAGCTCCATCTATGTCACAGCAAATGGCAAGATTTCATTTTTTATGGCCGAGTAATAATCCTATACACACACACACACACACACACACACACACCACCACCACTTCTTTATCCATTCATCTATCGATGGACACTTGGGCTGCTTCCACAATTTGGCCACAGTAAATAATGCTGCTATAAACATAGGCGGGCATGTATCCCTTTGAATTGGTGTTTTGTATTCTTTGGGTAAATACCCACTAGTGCAATTACTGGATCATAGGCCACAGTTCTATTTTTTTATTTTTTGAGGAAATTCCATATTGTTTTCCACAGTGGGTGTACCAGTTTGCATCCTCACCAACAGTGCACAAGGCTCCCTTTTTTTTCTCTACATTTTCGTCAACACCTGTTGTTTCTTGTGTTATTGATTTTAGCCATTCTGACAGGTGTGAGATGATAGTTCACTGTGGTTTTGATTTGCATTCTCTCCCATATATAACTGGAGACAATCCATTGTTCTCCATCTCTCATCTATGGGGTAAAACCTACCACTCATACAGAAAGTTTTCATCCGTTCTTATCCTGTCACATGTGGGTCTGGGTGTGGGGACCAACATGGCAATGTTACTGTGGCTATTGATCCGATTGTGAATATTTTTTTAAGATTGTATTTATTTATTTGACAGAGACAGAGAGGAGGGGCAGGGGGAGTGGGAGAGGGAGAAGCAGGCTCCCCACCAAGCAGGGAGCCTAATGCAGGGCTGGATCCCAGAACCCCAGGATCATGACCTGAGCCAAAGGCAGACGCTTAACAGACTGAGCCACCCAGGTGCCCGGGGTCGTGAATATTAAGAAAAAACTCTGTTCCCTGATCCAGGTGCCTCATGTTTCTTTAGTATTCATACTAAAAGTCCATAGGTGTGCATATGAGGTAACATCTCAGACCCTTCACAGTTCCTGACAAAGCATTGGGGAAGATTAACATTTCAGGTGTGGAAGGAGGAAGAGATAAGAAAATAAAAGCAAGAACAAACAGAAATGGCCAGAGAAGTAGAGAATAGCCAGCAAAGTGAATTAATTCAATGTGATGGCAAACTGGGAACAGTAACATTTCAAGGGGGAGGTAGTTATCAGTAATGTCAAATGCACAGGGAAGTCCAATAATATGAAGGCTGAAAAGTAGCTATGGGCTTTGGCAGTGTGGGGGTCACTGGTGACTTGCCAAAAGAAATCCCAGCGGAAACATTTTGCAGCAGGTGGAGGCATGAGTGGATTTGAGGAAGCAGAGGCAGCAAATGTAGACTAATAGCATTTAGAGAAGCTTAAGCTGAGAGAATGAGGAGAAAAATTGGTACCTGGTGGCACCTGGGTGGCTTAGGGTCCAGCGTTTGCCTTCGGCTTAGGTCGTGATCCCAGGGTCCTGGAGTGGAGTCCTGCATCGGGCTCCCTGTGGGGAGCCTGCTTCTCCCTCTGCCTGTGTCTCTGCCTCTCTGTGTCTCTCATGAATAAATAAATAAAATCTCTCTAAAAAAAAAAAAAGAATTGTCTAGGCAGACTGGGATGGAGGGGTTGGTCATTCCAAATAGAGGGAAAAGGTTGGGAAAAGGCATCGTTGGAAGTGTGGAACAGCTTGCTACTTTCAGGCAGCTGAAACCAGTATAAATGTGAGCATAGGGAGATGGCAAGAGATAAGGCTGGATTAGCAGGTGGAGCTGACATGATGGACAGTCCCTGAAGAGTTTTCAGCAGAATATTAATTCTGATTTGTATTTTATTTTATTTTTTTTAAAGCTTTCTTTTTTT
Organism: Vulpes vulpes; assembly: GCF_048418805.1. Lineage (NCBI taxonomy): Eukaryota > Metazoa > Chordata > Mammalia > Carnivora > Canidae > Vulpes > Vulpes vulpes. Next base: position 53,088,519 of record NC_132796.1, read on the forward strand.
GAGAGACAGAGTGAGAGAATGTGCAAGTGGGGGATGGAAGGGCAGAGGGAGAAGGAGAGAGAGTCCCAGACTCCAAGATGAGCATGGAGCTCGACATGGGGCATGATCTCATCACCCTGAGATGGTGATCTGAACCAAAATGAAGAGTTGGACGCTTAACTGACTGAGTTATTCAGCTGCTGCTCTGATTTGTATTTTAGATGGTCTAAGATGAAGCATGGAACTTAGAGTAAGGTAGGGAGGCCTAAAGATGGGCAAGAGGGTTATCGCAACTGTCTAGGCCAGCACCAGGGGAATGTCACTAGGATTGCAGGTGGACGATGAATCCCAGAGCTATTTTGATATCACACATGTGTTCTTGCAGCTCTTCCTATATTCAGTGTGCAATATGAAGCGTGGTCAGTTTATCCTTTCTGTTTTGGCATTTAGAGCCCAGCTGTCCACCCCAGAAACAGCTGTTGGGAACTTTGAGTAGGGGATCTTTTCGTTAATGTCTCCACTCTGCGCACCATAAGGGGCAAGGGATACAATTATCGAAGATTTTTGATTACAGGTAATTTATTTCTCTTTACTTGCTTTTGCTTCCCTCTACTAAATCCTTCAAGTACTCTGAGACAAGAATTTGATATCCTGAACATTACGGGATTGGGCTGTTCTACTCTTTTTCATTGCTCTATTACCTTAATGTGTGCATGTGGCAAATGGAAGGTACTGATGATATATGTGAAAATTGAACTTCATCTGTCTGACAGGCACCAGTCGTCATGCCCTCCTTCTTCAGGTTTACTCTGACATTTGTGGTAGGTAGAATTCTATCATGGACCCCCAGTCCTGGGCCCCTGGTGAATGCACATCTCCTCCCAGTTATTTAGTCAAAAATGAATCTCAGTGCTTCTGTGAAGGAATTGTGTGGTTGTAATTAAGATCCCAAACCATGGGCACCTGGGTGGCTCAGTTGTTGAGCATCTGCCTTCTTCTTGGGTCATGATCCTGGAGTTCTGGGATTGAGTCCTACATTGGGCTTCCCGTGGGGAGCCTGCTTCTCCCTCTACCTATGTCTCTGCCTCTCTGTGTGTGTGTCTCTCATGAATAAATAAAATCTTTAAAAAAAATCCCAAATCAGTCAACTTCAAGAAATAGAGATTATCCTAAGTAAGCTGACCTAATCAGGCAAGCTTTTAAAAAGGATTGGGCTGGGGCACCTGGCGGGATCAGTCAGTAGAGCATGGGACTCTCAAACTCCGGGTTGTGAGTTCAAGCCACACATTGGGTATAGAGGTTACTTAAAAACAAAAATCTTAAAAAAAAAAAAAAAAAGATTGGGCTCTTCAGTCAGAAAGACAAACGTGGTATAATGAATGGTATGAGGTATCTAAAGTGGTCAAATTCATAGAAACAGAAAGTAGAATGGTGGTTCCCAAGGGCGGGGGGAGGGGGAGAGTGGGGAGGTGTTGTTCAATGAATATAGGGTTTCAATGTTGCAAGATGAAAAAGTTCTGGAGATCTGTTGCATAACAATGTGAATATATTTAACACTCCTGAAGTGTACACCTAAAATGGTTAAGATGGTAAATTTTAGATGGTGTATTTTTTAAATCACAACTTTTAAGAAGTGAGAGAGACTGGGCTCTTTGAGATTCAAAGCATGAGAGGTATTTGACACAAGGGAGACTCCCTATTGCTGAATTTGAGGATGGAGGGAGACACATGGCAGGGAATGTGGCTTGCCTCTAAGAGCTGAGAGTGGCCTTCTGCTGACTGCCATCAAGGATATGGGAACCTCAGTCCTATGACCATAAGGAACTAAATCAGGCCACAATCATGAGTTTGGAAGAGAACCCTACACCTCAGGTGAGTTTGCAGCCTGGCTGACACCTTCATTTCAGCCTGTGAGACCCTGAGCAGAGGACTCAGTTAACTTGTGATTCCTGTTCCATGGAAATTCTGAAAAAATAAATGTGTGTGTGTGTGTGTGTGTGTGTGTGTTGAATGAAATTTTTATTTATATACTGTATCTAGAAGCAGATACATAAATTCTTATGCAATTTACTTCCAGAAGTGTGCAAGAAATTACTATTATTTGTTTACAACCCAAACCAGAAATTACAATTGATGGACTTGGGATAATTCATTCTGTGAGATTCTAAGTACAGATGGTACATATCTGATTTGAGATATACAGATAACAAACTATAACAGTCTGGAATGAAAATATTACTTTCATGACACTCCATCATGACTCTAAATATTAACCCAAAATGTGTATTTATTACAAAATTCTGTAAGAACTGTTCATCATCTCTACATGTAAAATTTGTAACACTTTTCAGAAGGTAACTACACATTTTGCCATGTCATGATTGATTAATAAAAAAGATGTTCATAGGGGAGCCTGGCTGGCTGTCAGTGGAGTGTATGACTCTTGATCTTTTTGATCTTGGGGTTGTGAGTTCAAGCCTCACATTGGGTGTAGACATTACTTAAAAATAAAATATTTTTTTAAAAAGTATGTTCATTAAAAAAAAACCTTTATGGGATTAAAAAAGTATTAAAATAAATGAAAAGAGGGATGCCTGGGTGGTTCAGTGGTTGAGTGTCTGCCTTTGGCTCATGGCCTGATCCCAGATGCCCGGAATCGAGTCCTGCATCAGGCTCCTTGCATGGAGCCTGCTTCTTCTCCCTCTGCCTGTGTCTCTGCCTCTCTTCCTGTGTTTCTCATGAGTAAATAAATAAAATCTTTAAAAAAATTAAAAGAGGGCGGCCCTGGTGGCGCAGCGGTTTAGCGCCGCCTGCGGCCCGGGGTGTGATCCTGGAGATCCGGGATCGAGTCCCGCGTTGGGCTTCTGCATGGAGCTTCTTCTCCCTCTGCCTGTGTCTCTGCCTCTCTCTCACTCTCTCTGAATGAATAAATAAATAAATCTTTAAAAAAATAAAAAAATGAAAAGAAATTGCATCTGTGATTACTGGTGTACCAAAACTTTATTATAGATATTTAATGTTATTTATAAAACTGGAGGTTTTTCCTTATCAGACTATTCCATAAAATGTGTATTGCTGAGTATAATTTCATTTTAAAGTTAAGAATTCACATTTGAGGGGCACCTGGGTGGCTCAGTGGTTGAGTGTCTGCCTTTGGCTCAGGCTGTGATCCCTGGGTCCTGGGATCAAGTCCCTAATCAGGCCCCCGAACAGGGAGCCTACTTCTCCCTCTGCCTATGTCTCTGCTTCTCTCTGTGTGTCTTTCATGAATAAATAAATAAAATCTTTTTAAAAAAGAATTCACATTTGCTTAAAAGACTTTAAAATTCAAATATAGATTAAAATATTTTGAATCATTCATAAAGCAATCTCATATATAATGTGAAATGCAAAATAATTAAAATAGCCATTTCTGAAAGAATTTATTAAAGATTTATTTATTTATTTATTTATTTATTTATTTATTTATTTATTTTAGAGGTCGGGGAGAGGCCAAGGGAGAGGGAGAAAAAGTCTTAGGCAGACACCTGCTGAGCACAGAGCCTGATGCAGGGCTAGATCTCATGACCCTGAGATCATGACCTGAGCCAAAACCAAGAGTTGGAAGCCCAACTGACTGAGCCATCCAGGTATTCTGAAAGTATTTTATTTTAATTAATTAATTAATTAATTTTTTAACAACAGATTATCCGTTTATTAAAAAGGTTGATTTAAGGATCTGAGATGGTGACTTCAGCCTCAACTACAGGCTCAATACTGATGAAGGTAATCTGTTTAACAATCTCAGAAGGATTGTGCAGATCAATGAGTCGCTTGTGGATCCTCATCTGAAAACAATCCCAGTCTTAGAACCTTCACCACAAGGAGTCTTTCTCCCCTGCCCCGCCCCCCCTTTTTTGCAAGGAGTCTTTCTTGTAGCGATTCTCAGAGTCTTGGTAGGAATCTGCATTGGTCCTTTCACTTTAAGATTCTTTTCCTTCGCAACTCTGATTAAGTCAGCACATACCTTTTCCAAAGATTTTACATTGCAACTGGTTAGAGTAATTCTAATTTGGTGAATCCCACCTCTGGTTCCACGGGTGTCTTCCCTGTGTCTTTAAATGCCATGGCTGTGCTGCGGCTTCCTGACTGGGGAGCGAACAGCGGTGAGTCAGGAGCAGGAGCGGGGTGTCCTGGGCTCTGCTGTGGCTGTGACCCCGTCTTCCTTTAATTGCCCTCTGAAAGTATTATTTTTATTTTTTAAATATTTTATTTATTTATTCATGAGAGACACACAGAGAGAGGCAGAGACAGGCAGAAGGAGAAGCAGGCTCCCCACGCGGAGCCCGATGCAGAGCTCGATCCCAGGACCCCAGGATCAGCAGCTGAGCGGAAAGCAGCTGCTCAACCGCTGAGCCATCCAGGCATTCCCCTCTAAAAGTATTTTAAAGAAAATATTTACGGATGCCTGAGGAGCTCAGTCAAGTGTTTGCCTTCAGCTCAGGTCACCCATCCCAGGAGTTCCCCATCAGGACTCCTTGCTCAGCAGGGAGTCTGCTTCTCCCTCACCCTCTGCCTGCCACTCCCCAGTGGCATTCTCCTTCTCTCTCTCTCCCTGACAAATAAATAAAACCTTTAAAAAGGAAAAGAATATATTTAGACCTGTAGATTAGATATTGTGCATAACCTATTTAGAATGTTAGTAACTTTTTTTTCTGTGCAATAATACTAACTCAGGGGCGTCTGGGTGGCTTAGCGGTTGAGCTGCTGCCTTCCGATCAGGGTTGTGATCCTGGAGTCATGGGATCCAGTCCTGCATAGGGCTCCCCACGGGGAGCCTGCTTCTCCCTCTGCCTATGTCTCTGCCTTTCTCTGTGTCTCTCATGAATGAATAAATAAAATCTTTAAAAATAATAATACTAGCTAAAAAATTATAACACATACTTTATGGTTTATTTCATATATGCCAATGATTTAAACTTTGGTGTGTGACTTTACTTAAGATCAAGATGGTCACCGGTGTCCTTAAAAACTATTTTTAGTTCTTTTTTTTATTTTTTATTTTTTATTTTATTTTATTTTTTTTTTACTATTTTTAGTTCTATGATCATTTCCTATGACAAATATTTTGACCTTCTAAAATTTCAAATTATTGTACCAAGTCAAAAGAGAATAGTTTTTCTTAGACTGAGAGACAGAGACACACAGAGAGAAATTTTCTAAATCCTTTCTAGAGCTTTCTTATTCGTAAAAATGCACAATAATTGTCTAGTAAGCCTGACAATAGCTGGGCCTTCATCATGTTTTCTGATGAAACATATGACAAAAACCAATTTGATCCGTTTATTATGGTGAAAGGACACATTTTTCCTGTTTTCTTTCTTTTAGTTTTTGCCTTGATATGAGATTTTTAAAAGCACATATTTAAAAGTATGAGGTTTACATATGTCATTTAAGTTACCATTCAATAGAATCCAAAAATATATCCTGAATGTACTTAGACCAAACTGGAGGATGAAATTTTATCTCTCTTTTTTTCTCCTCCATTTTTAACTAGACTGTTTCAGTATCATATAAAGCTAAACTTTCACATTATGTTGTGCTACCTACATCAAATGGCTCTCTCTTATATATGAAAGCAGAAAATACTAAAATACCCCTTTCTTTCAAGATTTTATTTATTTATTCATGAGAAACACAAAGAGAGGCAGAGATATAGGCAGAGGGAGAAGCAGCCCCCCCCCCCCCCGTGGGGAGCCCTATGCAGGACTGGATCCCATGACTCCAGGATCACAACCTGATCAGAAGGCAGCAGCTCAACCGCTAAGCCACCCAGACGCCCCTGAGCTAGTATTATTGCACAGAAAAAAAAGTTACTAACATTCTAAATCAGGATCACGACCTGAGCCGAAGGCAGACACTCAACCACTGAGCCACCCAAGTGTCCTGCAATACTCTTTTCTTTCTGTTTATGAACTTAGTTTCTTGGCAAATATTTTCATTTAAAAAAAAATTTTTTTTAATTAATTTATTTATTTATGATAGTCACAGAGAGAGAGAGAGAGAGGCAGAGACACAGGCAGAGGGAGAAGCAGGCTCCATGCACCGGGAGCCTGACGTGGGATTCGATCCCGGGTCTCCAGGATCGCGCCCTGGGCCAAAGGCAGGCGCCAAAGGCAGGCGCCAAACCACTGCGCCACCCAGGGATCCCAATATTTTCATTTTTTTTTTTTAATTTATGATAGTCACAGAGAGAGAGAGAGGCAGAGACACAGGCGGAGGGAGAAGCAGGCTCCATGCACCGGGAGCCCGATGTGGGACTCGATTCCGGGTCTCCAGGATCGCGCCCTGGGCCAAAGGCAGGCGCCAAACCGCTGCGCCACCCAGGGATCCCCCAATATTTTCATTTAAAAAAAAAACACTCGTGATGTTGACATTGATAGGTTTTTTTTTTTTTAAGATTTTATTTATTCATTCATAGAGACACACACAGAGAAAGAGGCAGAGACATAGGCAGAGGGAGAAGCAGGCTCCATGCAGGGAACCCAATATGGGACTCTATCCTGGGTCTCCAGAATCACACCCCAGGCTGCAGGCGGCGCTAAACCGCTGCGCCACTGGGGCTGCCCTCATTTTTATTGATACACTATCAGAACTGAACAATTTCCAATAGCATTATAATGGCATCTTTCTTTACAGTATTTTATATTATGGGTATGCAAAGGCACATAAAAATTCGCTTCCCTAATAGAATAATATTAACATTTGTCCCTCCAACCAGCACAAAACAGAAAATTTGAAACATTTAGATAAAAAATAAAACATTTACATGAAAATCAGAATAATTTAAACTTGACACTAAATAGCTAGATTTTACTTACATGGTATCACATGAGGAAAACCTGAGGAACAGGCTATGTACACGGGATGAAATGGGGCTTGGGGCAAGTCCAAAGACCTTTGTGTACCATAATTTCATAAATGATACATGTAATTGCTTCTAGAAACATGGAGAAGTTATTTCAATAGGTGTTATTAATATACAGTGGCTCTCTGTCAATACTTGCCATCTAATATAGATGCACAAGGACTTTTACCTCATCCTAGATATATCTTAAGTTGTTTAAAAAAAAAAAAGTTGTTTAAGGACCTGAATAAGTCCTTTTCCAAAGTTGATGGTACAAACATGCAGATGGTGAACAGACACATGAAAAGATGCTCAACATCATTCATTATCAGGGAAATGCAAATCAAAACCACAATATCAGCTTACACCGGTTAGAATGGCTAAGTCAAAATGACAAGAAATAGGGATCCCTGGGTGGCGCAGCGGTTTGGTGCCTGCCTTTGGCCCAGGGCGCGATCCTGGAGACCCAGGATCGAATCCCACATCGGGCTCCCGATGCATGGAGCCTGCTTCTCCTTTTGCCTATGTCTCTGCCTCTCTCTCTCTCTCTCTCTCTCTCTCTCTCTCTGTGACTATCATAAATTAAAAAAAAAATGACAAGAAATAACAAGTGTTATCGAGGATGTGGAGAAATAGGAACCCTAATGCACTGTTGGTGGGAATGCAAACTGGTGCAGCCACTATGGAAAACAGTCCTCAAAAATTAAAAACAGGGGATCCCTGGGTGGCTCAGCGGTTTGGTGCCTGCCTTTGGCGCAGGGTGTGATCCTGGAGTCCAGGGATCAAGTCCCACATCAGACTCCCTGCATGGAGCCTGCTTCTCCCTCTGTCTCTGTCTCTGCCTCTCTCTCCGTGTGTGTCTCTCATGAATAAATAAATAAAATCTTAAAAAAAATTAAAAACAGAGGGGCACCTGGGTGGCTCAGTCGGTTAAGCATCCAACTCTTGATTTTGGCTCAGGTCATGATCTTGGGTCATGAGATCAAACCCCACATTGGGCTCTCCATGCAGCAGGGAGTCTACTTCTCTCTCTCTCTCCTCTTCCCCTCCCCTTCCACTCCCACTTTTTCTCTAATATAAATAAATAAACCTTAAAAAATTAAAAATAGAAACATCATATGATCCAGTAATTCCATTACTGGGTATTTACCTAAAGAAAACAAAAACACTAATTTGAAAAGATATATGCACCCCTATGTAATTTATTGCAGCATTATTTACATTTGTCAGGTTATGGAAACAACCCAAGGGTCCATTTTTTTAAACAACAAAAAAATTAATTCCAGTAGAGTTAACATACAATGTTATATTAGTTTCAGGTATACAATATGATTCAACAATTCCATATATTACCCAGTGGTCATCATGACAAGTGTAGTCCTTAATCCCCATCACCTATTTCATTCATTCCCCTCCCCGCTTCCTATCTGGTAACCATCAGTTTGTTCTCTATACCAAGTGTCCATTGACAGATGAATAGATAAAGAAGATGTGACATACATATAATATCTATAAAGAAATAGTACTCAGCCACAAAAAAGGAGATCTTGCCATTTGTGACAACACGGATGGACCTAGAGGGTATTATGCTAAGTGAGATAAGTCATGCAGAGAAAGACAAATACCATATGATTTCACTTATATGTGGGATCTAAAAAAAACTCCAACAGAATAAATGAACAAACAAAACCAGCACAAACAGACTCATAAATACAGAGAATAAACTGGTGGTTGCCAGAAGGAAGAGGGGGTGGGAGGAGGAGCAAAATGGATGAAGGGGAGTGGGAGGTACGGGCTTTCAGCTAGGAAATGAATAAGTCATGAGAATGAAAGGTATAGCATGGAGAGTATAGTCAGTGGTATTGTTTCCTTTTTAAAGACTTTATTTATTCATGAGAGACACAGAGAGAGGCACAGACACAGGCAGAGAGAGAAGCAGGCGCCATGCAAGGAGCCCAACGCAGACACGATCCCTGGACTCCAGAATCACGCCCTGAGCCAAAGGCAGATGCTCAACTGCTGAGTCACCCAGGCTGCCCTAGTCAGTGGTATTGTAATAGCATTTTATGGTGAAGGATGTTGGCTACATGCGGTGAGCATAGCATAATGTATAGTGTTGTTGAATCATGGTGTTCTACACCTGAAACTAATGTAACATTGTTTGTCAACTAGACTTCAAAAAATTGTTTAAAAATAAGTAGCTTTGCAACAGACTTCCATGTGTTGATTGTATATCCTGCAACTTTGCTGAATTCCTGTATGAGTTCCAGCAATTTTTTGGTGGAGTCTTTTGGGTTTTCTACATAGAGTATCATGTCATCTGGGAAGAGTGAGAGTTTGATTTTTCTTTGCCAATTTAAGGCCTTTTATATCTTTTTGTTGTCTGATTGCTGAGGCTAGGACTTCCAGTACTATGCTGAACAACAGTAGTGAGAGTGGGCACCCCTGTCGTGTTATTGACTTTTGAGGATGATATTAGCTGTGGGTCTTTTGTATATGGCTTTTATGATGTTGAGGTATGTTCCCTCTATCCCTGCAATGTGGAGGATTTTTATTAAGAAAGGATGGTGTTGGGACGCCTGGGTAGCTCAGCGGTTTGAACGTCTGCCTTCGGCTCAGGTCATGATCCTGGGATCTGGAATCGAGTCCCACGTAGGGCTCCCTGCATGGAGCCTGCTTCTCTCTCTCTGCCTGTGTCTCTGCCTCTCTCTGTGTGTGTCTCTCATGAATAAATAAATAAAATATTAAAAAAAAAGAAAGGATGGTGTTTTTTGTCAAATGCTTTTTCTGCATCTATTAAGAGGATCACATGGTTCTTATCCTTTCTTTTATTATTGTGCTGTATCGTGTTGATTGGCAGATGTTGAACCACCCCGGCAGCCCAGGAATAAACCCCACTTGGTTGTGTTGAAAAATCCTTTTAGTATACTGTTGGATCCGATTAGCTAGTATCTTGTCGAGAATTTTTGCATCCATGTGCATCAGGGATATTGGTCTGTGATTATCCTTTTTAGTTAGTGGGGTCTTTGGTTTTGAGATCAAGGTAATGCTGGCCTCGTAGAATGAGTTTGGAAGTTTTCCTTCCTTTTCTATTTTTTGGGATAGTTTTAGAAGAAGAAGTATTAATTCTTCTTTAAATGATTGATAAAATTTCCCTGGGTAGCTATCTGGCCCTAGACTCTTGTTTGTTGGGAGATTTTTGATTACTGATTCAACTTCTTTGCTGGTTATGGGTCTGTTCAGATTTTCTGCTTCTTCCTGTTTCTGTTTTGGTAGTTTATATGTTTCTAAGAATTTATCCGTAATTGGACATCCACATGCAGAAGAATGAAACCAGACCACTTTCTTATACCATACACAAAAATAAATTAAAAATGGATGAAAGACCTAAATGTGAGACAGGTGATATGCAGATATTTTGAATGACAAAGTCACAAGTTTGATTTAAGACTCTTAACCCTTGTGTTCACTTGAGAATAGAGAAAACTAATAGAGTTACATTTTTCATCTTAGATAAAAACAATTCCCTTTAAGGCTGTGCAGCTAGAAACATGTTCTGTGCTGGGTAATCTCAAAGCAGTATTCACTGTGCAATGAATAAACATTCTGCACCTCAAAATAACTAAAAAATACAAGGGATAACCCCACAGACTACTGAATCAGAGGTAAAATGATTAACTAATGATTCCAAATTAATCAAGACTTAGCTAAATTAAAAAGAAGCAAAAAAAATTTTTTTTAAATGGCAGTATAGGGATGCCTGGGTGGCTCAGCAGTTGAGCGTCTGCCTTTGGCCCAGGTTGTGATCCTGGAGTCTCAGGATCGAGTCCCACATGGAGCCTGCTTCTCCCTCTGCCTGTGTCTCTGCCTCCCTCTGTGTCTCTCATGAATAAATAAAATCTTTTAAAAAATGGCAGTATATATGGTAGGCAATAAGACTTCCATATATGTGATATGGTTTTAGTATTTTTCTCATATAATGCTTCACATTTTCCACAATTTTGGAACTAGAGTATCTGGTGGGGGCAGGGGTCAAATCTAGCACATTTTACTAGTAACTACATAAACGAAAAATATGAATCCAACTGCAAAATAATGTTTTCCTTGTATCTAAATCAATCAAAAACTTGATAAAAAGTTGACTGTTGTAAAGAGGATCCAATCCATTTATGAAAATGAATTGAACAATCAGGTTCCACCTCAGAAATTGTTGACTAAGCTGAAGAAATTAAGAGAAAATGTTTGCCAAAGGAAAGTTTCACCAAAAATTGCTATCATAGGAATCTAACATCATGTAATTTTTCTTTAATAATAGTTTCAGTTCCATGGGTCTTTATTTGCTATGGCAATTTGTATCAGAGTTTAAGGACAGAAAAGGCAACAATTTCTAAATTGGTGACATACATTTCTTTAAGATTTTTTAAATATAAGGCCATTAAAAAATATACAAACCCCTGGTTGAAAATGAAGGCAACAGAAAAATTCAACTTTTCACAACAACAAAAAAAGCACAATCTTAAAAATAATTGAGAAAAGAAAGTCAATTCGCAATTCTAAATCTTTCTAAACTATGATATTGGGCAGCCCCGGTGGTGCAGCGGTTTAGCGCCGCCTGCAGCCTGGGGTGTGATCCTGGAGACCCAGGTTCGAGTCCCACGTCGGGCTCCCTGCATGGAGCCTGCTTCTCCCTCTGCCTGTGTCTCTGCCTCTCTCTGTGTGTGTCTCTATGAAAAAATAAATGAAATCTTGGGATCCTTGGGTGGCACAGCGGTTTAGTGCCTGCCTTTGGCCCAGGGTGCGATCCTGGAGACCTGGGATCGAATCCCACGTCAGGCTCCTGGTGCATGGAGCCTGCTTCTCCTTCTGCCTGTGTCTCTGTCTCTGTCTCTGTCTCTCTCTCTCTCTCTCTTTCTCTGTGTGACTATCATAAATTTAAAAAAAAAAAGAAAAAATAAACAAAATCTTAAAAAAAAACTATGAGATTAAAAATCGTTTTCAGTGTTTATGTAAATACTGCTTTTTTTCACATGAATATGTCTCTTTAACACTATCTTTTGAAAATAGGCCATTTCAGGAGACAACAATTTTTATTCTAAAACTCTCATTTGGGCAGCCTTGGTGGCTCAGAGGTTTAGTGCTGCCTTCAGCCCAGGGTATGATCCTGAGGACCCGGAATCGAGTCCCACGTTGGACTCTCTGCATGGAGCCTGCTTCTCCCTCTGCCTGTGTCTCTGCCTTTCTCTGTGTGTGTCTCTCATGCATAAATAAATAAAATCTTTAATAAAGTAAAACTTTCATTCAACTTTACTTTGGGTTGAATACACAAGCAACGTGCTCTCAATGCATAGAAATCACAGCAGAGAGCAGCAAAGGACAATGGGGGGTCGTGGATTAAGGAGAATGTGATAATTCACATTGTGATTTTTTTTCTGCCAATGATGGAAGATAATTCACACTTTTAAAATCTCAAGACTTTCCTTTGTAAGGAGCTAAAAGGAAGCTCAGGACACCTTGCCTACACTTCCCCACTCCTGAACAAATTGATTAGTCTTTTCGTCAAAAATTCTAAGAGTTGTAGCAGCAAAAGATTTTAATAGCAATGAAAGTTTGTAAACCATATTTCAATTGTTTTCTTGAACTCAGAGTGCAAAATGCAGGGTTCTCCTAATTTTCATTGTTTCTCCTGTCACTAATCTTTCATTTTGTTTGGCAAGGGCAGATTTTGAATTAAGTCCATTCTGGTATACAGAAACATAACAAAATGAGACAGGTATTACAAAGAACGCACCTGCATGAATCATGATACTCAACTGGTCGGTCAGTCTGATAGGGTTAATTGCAGATTCAGGCAACCATGGCCCTGAATAACAAAAAGCTCTGTTTTCAGAGTTCCTGGTTGAATATTTAATCAGATCAGGAATTTGTCCATCCACATCTGGTTGTTCATCAAAGTGAAACCTACTGTTTGAGTGTTCAATTCTGGTGTGAAGTGTTTACCATGGGAGCGAAAGCTTGAGCTGATCTTTTAAAAAAAGATTTTATTTATTTCAGAGAGAGAGAGAGCAAGAGCAGGAGGAGAGCGGGAGAGACAGAGAAGCAGCCTCCTTGCTGAGCAGGGATCCAGATGCCGTACAGCACTCTGGGATCATGACCTGGGCTGAAGGCAAATGCTTAACCAACTGAGCCACCCAGGCACCTGAAAGCCCCAGCTTACAAGGTAACAGTCATCAGAACTATTGAGAACAAGAAAAGAACCATCTGGCACATTGACTAGATTTTCCTTCTGCCTCCCAGTATGTGACTGGTTCCCAGTATCATCTTTATTTCACAAGTTTTTTTCAGCAACACTGTAAAGCTTGTCATAACCATATGACCACTACCTTCCATTGAGTCATAAACTCTTACAACCCCAGGAGCAGAGTCAGGATCAAAATTCAAATGATAGCACATAATTTTAGACACAAGGATGTCTGTGCTGGTGAGTCCACTAAAGTTCCTTTGGATGTGATTATTCTGCATTGGAGGTAGTGATGAGCGTGGGGGAGGGCATCATCATGACTTGCTCTTGGCCTCTGCAATGTGACACCCATGGTGTCAACAAGCCATTAACAGACCGATCCACAAAGATCTCTGGGGCAATGACTGTAGGCCCTGGTCCACTTGACTTCCATTTTCAGAGAAAGAGTACCCTCCCATCCACTTGAGAAGGAACCCTAGAAACTTCCATGGGAGAAGTGTCTGCAGGCACAGAACACCAGATGCAGTACTGAGTCCAGCAGACACGTGTTCATTGAGGTGATGATGCAAGTGTCCATTCTGAGATTCTGAACTCTTTTATGAATTATTTTTTTTCCTGGCAAACAGTTGCAGGCTGAAGACTCTGAGGAATCTTTTCAAACGTCATTCCGTGCTGGATTCGGATTGGGAGAATGAACCAAAGCTGTGCCTCTTGCCTCCTCCATTTTGATCCACCTCTCCTTAGAGTTTGTGGGTCAAGAGGCCACAGGGTAGGACGTTAGTGGTGATGGCCAAGGGCAGTGGACTTTATTGGTCTTTGAGCTCTCAGATCTTTAAAGACTCTCCGGGCTGAGAGAGGAAAAGGTATCCTCAGCTGGCGGAGCTCCCAGAGGGTGTGTTCCCCTGGCCTTTCTGGTTTTGTTCTGTAGAAAGCCGCCTCTTTACCCGTTAAGCTGTGACTCTTTGATCTATTTCCCCCACACCGTTTTAATCTCCACTGTGGCCATCACAGCTGGCCAGATGTCCACCTTAGCAGCTACCAAATAAGGAGTGGTATTTTCCCAACACTGGCTAGGGATGGTTATTGTACCACCACGAAGTCAGTTTCCCGGTTACTTTTATTCAGGTTCAAAGATTTCTGGAAGGTTTCGGGGACTACTTCCCGGTTGCGACTCGTTCTCCGATCCCGGGGTGGGGGTTGGGAGGGGGGGCTCAGTCTCTCTCTGGAACGTTATTCGCGAACATCTGGAGAGCCTGCGGGGCTCCATGCACCCGCGTGTGTGTCTCCAGCTTCATTTAACCCTTGGAGCCATTTCCGGCGGCGGCGCGGCGGGTGGTGGCGGCGGCGGCCCGGCCAGAGCCTGACTCTCGCTCGCTCGCCCAAAGCTGGCGCGAGTGCTGAGAGATGTGTGCGGGTTTAAGCCGCTAAACGTTGTGGTAATCTGCTGCATGTTAACAAAAACCGAATGCGCCATCGGTGATGTTAGTGGGCAGGCAAAGTTTGGGGCTGGGGTGGAAGAAGGGGCTGGTTTGTTTCGGATGATTCTGACTTTAGAATCGCTGCACATCACAGGGAGAGAGAAAAAATAAATAACTAGAAATTGGTGTGCAAGAGAATACACCAAAGCATCCTCTCCGATGCCCTGGTCGGGCCTCCAGCCCCAAGTGACTAGTTCCCTCTCCAGATATTTATAGACCTTAATGCATTTTCTCACCTAAATAATACTCTTCTGTTTTATGCTCTGGTGGCTTTTTGTGTCTACCTGACTGGGCTTCGAATTCCTTGGGGGCAAAGATCTCGTCTAGTTGGTTTTTGTGCCCCCCACCGTGCCTTGCATAAAGAGAGGGGCTAGTAAAAGTTACTTGCCAAAGAAGGTGTGTTTGTCCAATGAGTAAGTCCTACAAACTAAACCTTTCAGGTGCTATTCCTGGAAGGTACCTGGAGGGGGTTCTTGAGACTTCAGCTGGGGTTTTTCCAGATTGAACCCCTGTGAGCCTCACCATCCAGTCTTTCACAGCAGCAAAATATACCATAATATCCTCTGACACTTCTCTCAGGATAAGGAAAATTAGACCACAAGTATGGATATGCTAAATAGGCTGCCTGACAGGGAACATGATCTGACACTGAACAACAGAGTTTTACTTAATTAGCTAGCACCCACTAATCAGGAAGGCCTCAACATCTGCCAGTGGAATCTGAGAAATCTGTTCTAAAAGTTGAAAAGCTGAATTTATTCGCCACAGATGGGGCACCTGCAAGGAGAAGGGAGTGAAAGGTGTTCCCAGTTAAATCAATTTGAGAGAAGAGGTTGGTACCCAATTTCTAGAGAGAGTTTGTGTAGGGAACTTTGTCTTTTTCCCTGCATGTGACTATTAATCATCGGATGTGATGGAAAAATTTTTCATGAATTTTCTCTGCATTCACAAATGTAATGAACAGCTTGTGAACTGTTTTGAAGAAACTGAAGTAGAACTCGAGGGCTTAGGTGGGTTTTTAGATTTTTTAATTTATTTATCATAGTCAAATGACTGGGTAGTAGAAACGTTTTGAAGAAATTCACTGACCTGTTTTCTTATATCAAGGATAACTTTTTTTTTTTTTTCAATAAAAACGCTCTGAGAGATCCAACTTGTTCCCTCCATGGGCTTATAATAATTTCTTGCTGATGTGGCAAGTTACTTTAAATCCTTTCTGCAAGGAGATATATATTAATACCAGTGTTACAAAATATCTGAACAATGGACTTGAAACTATGAGAATTGTAAGAGTTGATTTGTTCAGGGAAGTGGAGGCAATTCAGACTCAATCTGGATGTGTGGTTTTAGGTAGTTAGCAAGTGAATTCAACTGTCATTGTTGAACTGCTTTGAGCTAAATGGAATCATTGATGGTTAGTATATACAAAGCTATCTGGTGGCAGTGAAGTTAAGACTCAGGAGAGAGTCAAGGATTTTGACGAATACGAATCATCTTTAACATTTTTTATGGTTGCCTTTGGAATACAAACTCTCAGCATGTCCCTGAGTTATGAAGCATTTGCCCTAATGCTGTGGGAGGAACTACACTGAGCACCCAGATGATTTTGAAATTTCGGGCTATATGGCTGCGATCTGAGATGTCTGGGTTCACTTGACCCTGTGAAAGTATCAGTGTTTTTCATCAAAAGTGCTTAAAACCAGTGGCTGGAATCAGAATTAAGACTCGTTCAAATTATAACCTTCTCTGCCATCGTTTTGAACAACAGCTCAGTCTTTGAAATATAAACCTTTAAATGCACTTGCTCAGATTGATCCCTCTACCCTGTAACTATCAATTTTTACCTGAATAAAGTTGATGAAATATTTTAGACGCCTCTGGCACTGATATGAAAAATGCACATTACCGGCTAGGCAACAGACTTAACAACTCCGACAAAAATATTCCCGTCGTGTAGACGGGGTTATTTAACCCTCCGCTTCGCTATTGAAAAACTTGGCCGCTCCTGCCCCAGCCAGTGTCCTAAGCGCCAGTAGGGTTGACAGAGTTGCTCGCATGCGCTCTCGGCACAATCGTGTTTGTCGCAATGGGCCCTGGGCGGAAGGTTACACGAGAGCTAGCGACTTTGATTATAGTCATTTTGTCGGTAGCGCTGGTTACCGCGCTACTTCCGCGCTGGTACTTGATTGTAACAGAAAGTAGTTCCGGCCCGTGTTGTTTCGGCCGAGGAGCCGTCGCCGCCATTTCAAGACCGTGAGAGGTAGATGGCCAACCAGAGTTCCTAAGGTTCGAAACTTGGGAGTGCTGCCGCCGCTTAGGCCTGCCAAAACACTGGTACGGCTGCCGCCCTCTTCCTTCTACCTCCAGAAACATTCTTGCCAGTAGTGGCGGCAGCGGGTCAATTACCCTCCTCTCGTTCTCAAGAAGCTCCAGATGGCGTCTTCCGTGGGCAACGTGGCCGACAGCACAGGTACTGGTGTCCGTTCTACCTTGGCAGATGCCCTGTTGGGGTCTCGCGCCGTTCTCTCATCACTCCCTTCCTTCCCCCGGCCATCCTCATTACATCAGTGGCATTGCTGAGCTTTCCGTCGTCTACCGACATCTGTTTTTGGGTTTTCCGCTGTCGTCCGCTCCTTGTACATTTCCTCATTCTTGCTTCCTTCCTGCTTCCCTTTTTTTCTTGTTTAATCCCATCAATTTTCTAGCTTCCTACTCTTTCGGGACGCTTCTATCACACGTGTGCTCTTAGAATGTCTCGTAATGGACTGCATTCGAATCTCTGCCCTTTCATTCTCCTTCGCAGCAGTTTTCTCTCCTCATTCAGGCCACCGTCCCCACCTCTCTGCCCTCCCGACCCCCGTCCAGCCCTTTCCCCTTAGCCGGATTTGGTTCTTTTCTGTCAGTCTAGGGCGGGGGTGCCATTCCGGTGTAATCATGTTCTCACTTTGCATCACCCGAGGACGAGCAAAAGCTCTTTGGTGTGCTGTAAGTAATCTCGAGAAGAGGGGATACTGAACAACACCCCGCTGAGCATCGCCTTTTTGGTGTTCCTTCTGTCGAGCGGCCCCGGTTTAGATTGGAAATTTCCAGGGGTTCCTTTTGCCATCGCCCTATTCTACCCGCTGCCCCCAGCCTGGATTTCCCATCCCGTCTTTCCTCCCCTCCCGCGGGGAACCACACCCTTTCCTTCGCGAGGTTGCCAGCCCTGCGGTCCACTTCCTACCCTTTGGGGAGAAACCACGCTGGAGCTTAGCTGGTGCCTGGGCATTGACCACCCTGCTTCGAATGCCTGCTTTGTGTTACTTTCTCCCTGTATTCCTCCGCCGCCGCCTCTGGGTCTTCCATCCCCATTCTTTAGCTTAGTATCTCTTTATTCATAGGGTGTGTATTTTTTTAAGTTTTCATCCCTGCTTGAAGAGTTTGTAAAGCGACTGGAGTGTAGCTGCACAAGTGTAAGGCGGTTGCCCTTTTAGACAATTCAATCGGGAGCATTCTCTACTAAAAATAAGAGAACCAAATTATAGGAGTGTCTTTCAGCTGCCTTTCCATATTGAGGCTATTTGGGGCGGAAGGAGCGGGGGGAACTGGGCTGCAGTTCTTAGGTTTCTCACGAGGTTATTTAGTTGTTTCTCAGTTGAGACATATCAAGGGTTTTAGTATTTGTGGACATTGTGCAGTAAGTAGTAGGCGAATCTTCAGTTGCATCTTATGTGAGAGATTGTGGGTAGTGGGATTTATAATTTGTGTTTTCCTTTCTGCCAAGGATCCTTAAAGATTGAAGATTTTGTACTAGCTGGCCCTTTTCTGTGTGTATTTTGTTTGAGGACGTTGTCATTTCAGGTGTTAATATTAGCAAATAAGGGGCTTTGAAAAGTTGACAAAGTTATGTGTTAAAACGAGGAGCTAGGAAGTTCAAGAGATTTGTCTAAAATGTGATTAATTCACTAGTTTCTATTTGAGATACTTTACCCGGATTTGGATGGGAGTCTCCTCTTGTGTAGTGGTCAGCTTTACATTCTGTCAGGAAATTTACTTTGCTTTCCTGAGTATACAGATCACTTGCCAGCCCTAAGGGTTTAAGGCTCAAATATGAGCTTGTCACTGTGACCTTGGTAGAATTTAAATAATTTGTACATGGTTTCCTATTCCAAACTTCTAATGAAAGTGCTATGGTCAAATTCCTAGTAATATATCACTGTTTAAGTGTTTACAGTGGAAACTTAGGCAGTCTGTTGTTTTACTCGCAGTCTCTGGGCTTTAGCTATACTCTTTCTCATTATGAATTTGAATTAAGTCACTTACACAGAGCAAAGTGTTTTTCATTTGTTGTTCATTCTGTCCCACTTTATCGAATGGTTTTATATTTTAGCATTTTCCCATTCTTAAAAATCATTGCAGTTGTAGGTAACTGGTTTATATAGGGTTGTTTGCAAGGTCTTAATCCTTTTAGTGTCAGAGCTTTTTGGAAAATGCTCATCTTAAACCAGCGTGGGTGGGATTTAGCTAATTTGGTCTCCACCGTGAATTTGGGATAATAGAGGAGCAGTATAATCTTGGGTCTTTATTTAAAACGTTTGATGATCCCTCTTAAGCATTTTGGTTCTTGAGAGACTAATTTATCTTATCAGCTGTTTTAAAAATAGCACCTTGACTTTTAGAGTCCCCCCCCCCCCTTATGCTGGCTTCTAGTATATCCCTTAATTTAAAAAATTAAATTGAGAAATCTACAAATAATAGGTGTAATTTTAAGAGTTAAAAGGCATCTGGTGCTCTCTCAGGTTAACAGAGAGATTGTTACCAATATCCCACCCCCCCACAAATCCAACCTGAAACATGTGACAAGAGTATTATGTTTCCAGTAGGATATTCTGACATTAAGTCTTTGTGACCTTGCAAATCACGTTTTATATTTTGTTTCTGTGTGTTAACTAAGGTATAGGGAATAATGTTTAGTGATCTTCAGATACTCTTTCTGACTTATATATAATTTAAAAGTACAAAGTATTTTTGTTCATAAAATGTAATCTTATTCGGAAGTGTTTCTGTCTAGTCTGGGAAAGAAAAGTTAATGGTGTATTCTAAAAATGCCAATTCTGCACCTGATGTTAACTTGGAGGTATAAATAACGTGCAGAACACTCTAGTGCTTTACATAGTTTCAAGCGTTTTCATCTTTAAGTTTAATATACCATATTTTTACATTTTTTTTGTTGGCATTTCTAACTTTTTGTTTTCCCCCCTCCTTCCCTCAAATGTTTTGATGATTCTCCAGAACCAACGAAACGTATGCTTTCCTTCCAAGGGTTAGCTGAGTTGGCACATCGAGAATATCAGGCAGGAGATTTTGAGGCAGCAGAGAGACACTGCATGCAGCTCTGGAGACAAGAGCCAGACAATACTGGTGTGCTTTTATTACTTTCATCTATACACTTCCAGTGTCGAAGGCTGGACAGGTAGGAGATGTGGGGGTCCCTGCTGGTGATTGCTGCCTCTGGGTGCTGAGCTTAAAAAATGATACTTAAATATTTGAACTTGAAATTTTTTGGTACTGGGTTTCTAACTGAGCCACCAACGCACATCTGCTCTTTGCCCACTTGTGACATGCCCAGCTGCCAGTTTTTCTCCCCTTCTTTTGTGGTGATGGTTATATTATCAGTATGACAAGGGACCTTTTCTAGATTTTTCCACCTACATTTGCCTTCTTAACTCTGTTTAGGTAATAAATTATTCCTAGTATATATCTGAGCATCCAGTCTCACCTTTGTAAGATGTGTCAGCTTGAGAAATGGAAATGCTCAGGAATGATGGTATATATTGCTGTGGTAGGAGGTGCATATGTGGTTCAAATTGCAAATCCACACATCATTATGATATACTACTTTTAGCTAATCAGTTGAATTAATCAAAAGGGAAGAATATATGTTCTTATCCTTTTAATAAATTGCCATTCTGGCTTGTTTAAACATTTGAAGATGAGTGTCATTAACATTTTATCGACAAATGTAAAAAGGATTATGCACATAGCATTTTCATTCTTGATCTTAGTGTTCATGCCTTACAATGTGGCAATTTGGTAAGAAAAATTTAATAAGATTTTATCTCCTAAGGAAAAAGAATTCCAATTTGAGATCTGGGATATCCCTACTTTTGAAAAACTTTGATTTCCAAAATTCTTCCTACTATACAGTAGGTAAAAGATAATGTATTGTTATACAGTTGGCAGTGATGGCGCAGGAGCTTCAGAAACTTAGTTGCTTATGGGCCATACCTTCTTTTTGTAACGTGCATACCCATGTGTCAACACTTCTCTTCGCTTTTTCCAGATCTGCTCACTTTAGCACTCTGGCAATTAAACAGAACCCCCTTCTGGCAGAAGCCTATTCGAATTTGGGGAATGTGTACAAGGAAAGAGGGCAGTTGCAGGAAGCAATTGAGCATTACCGGCATGCATTACGTCTCAAACCAGATTTCATCGATGGTTACATTAACCTGGCAGCCGCATTGGTAGCAGCAGGTGACATGGAAGGGGCAGTACAAGCTTACGTCTCTGCTCTTCAGTACAATCCTGTGAGTAAAATTTTAATGGTTATTATTACAAAAGCCGAGAAAGAAACAGCTTGCTACTTCAGACATTAAATAGGTTTTTGCATGGAGTAAAGTTAAGAATTTAGAAATGTTCGTTTATTTAACATGGTTGAAATTGCTTTGACTGAATCTGCGTTGTTTTAAAAAATTCGCTTTATCTAGCAAGTTACATGAGGGAGCATGGAATTTATCCTTACTGCAAGAAATTCTACATCTCTTAAAATGCCTGTAAAAGTGCAGAACATATGACATAGTTTCTTTGGGTGGTTTTGATTTAAATTTGGGTATATTCTGATAGGTATTTGTAACAGTTAATTGATTTTCAAGGAGTAGTGGATAAAGGGCCTTAATCTGTAATATGAAATAGTTAAGATGCCACTATATGGATCAGTGACATGAAAAGTAGGCTGCAAAATTTGTTCCTCAGTAGCTTATTCTTCTTTCTTTCAACATAATTAAAAGTGGTAGAATTGAGGCAATAGTATCCAAACCAGGTTTTGGATTCGTTCTTAAATTTTTTGGTCTAAATTGCAGATTTTTTTTTTAAGATTTTATTTATTTATTCATGAGTGACAGAAGCAGGCTCCATGCAGGAAGCCCGATGTGTGACTTGATCCCGGGACCCCAGGATCATGCCCTGGGCTGACAGCAGACGCTCAATCGCTGAGCCATCCAGGGTCCCTAAATTGCAGATGTTTTCTGGCAAACAAGTGAGGCCCAGCTGGCAAACATTAAGTTCACACTGCGTTAGGGTCTTTGAAAGATAAAAAAAAGTAAGACTGGCCCTTAGAACTTTTGATGTAGTTAGGGAAAGAAGATAGATATAAACTTAAGAGGTAATGATGGAGTGTAGGAATCCAGAAAAAATGAAGAATACATAATCAAGCTAAGTGGTCGGACGTTTAGTTTTGCAACAAGTTTGGAAGTGATTAATTAAAGTAATTAATTATGTTAGCTATCATTTATTGAAAATCTGCTATGTGCTCAGATACTGTGCCAGTTGTTTCAGATGTTGGTCTTAATGCTTACAATGATCCTTTGAAGTAGATGGTATTATTGCCAGTTTTACCAATTAAAAAAAAATAGTCAAGGATCATGTAGCTTTCTTGGGATCACACAGCCAGTAATGGTGAAGTAAGATATTAAAACCTCATTATAAATATCTTTTTTTTTTCTCTTGGTAGTTATTTTTAAAAATTCAATATCATTTTCTCTTGGTAGTCATTTTTAAAAATTCAAATATAATTAACATTCAGGTGTACAGCATAGTGACTCAGCAATTCTGCACATTACTCAGTGCTCATCACAGTAAGTGTATCTTAATCCCCTTCACCTATTTACCCCACTTGCTCCCCTCTGGCAATCTCTGCTTTGTTCTCTGTTTAAGGGTCTGGGTTTTTGTTTGTCTTTTTTTCTTTGTTTCTTTTGATTGAGCTTGAAATATCTTGAAAGTAAACACAGAAGAGAAGAAATAAAATATTTTAAAAAGGGATGATGTGCCCAGAGGGCACCCATCCTGAAAGGCAGCCCTTGAGAAGAGTTTGAAAACCACTGACCACATCCTACTCTCCCTTAGTTCCTGTTTTACAGGTTCAGAAACTGCAGCTTAATTTAGTAATTTGTGCAAAAGATCTGAAATCACTTTTTAATTTTGACATCTTTTGATTATTTTTCCAGTTAATTTTAAGACTTTAACATTTATTATTATTTTGTTCATTGCTTTTTGTATGGATACAGTGAAAAGTCTCCCAGCTGCTCTTGAAACTGATTTTTTTCTGTATCCTTTCAGAAATACTCAGTGTATGTAATATATAAATTAGAGTGGCTTTTTCTAATTTTTATTGCAGTACTATCTAGCTAGTTACCCCAAAGAATTATGGGGGGGAACCATGTATGTGCTGCCACTGGGGCTTGGGGCCTGTTCTTGCGAAGGCTCAGAGTTCACTTGTCCACCTAGTTGTCACAGTAAGTTCCTTCCCTTAATTAATCAGGGTTGGTTCCACCCTTCTCTTGTTGATTCAGGATGAACTCACTTTTGTCCTCTTACATAGCTGTGCCCCCACATCTTGAAATCTGATCCCCTTGGCTCTGGTTTCCAATTGTTTATATGTGTGGCAGAGCAGTCACTGATGCTGACCTTATATGAAACTGTAAGAGTATGATGAGAAGGGAAAACTAAAGTGGGAGACACAACCAAGTTTTTCAATATCTAACCTGTTAATAGAAAGCTTGTCATTGTGCCCTACCAAAGAAGTAAAACAGTGTTAAAATACATTATGGGAGGGACGCCTCAGTGGTTGAGTGTCTGCCTTCTGCTGGGGGGGTGATCCTGGGATCGGGGATCAAGTCCCCCATCAGGCTCCCCGCAGGGGGAGCCTGCTTCTTGCTCTGCCTGTGTCTCTGCCTCTCTCTCTCTCCCTGTGTGTCTCTCATGAATAATAAATCAGTCTTTAAAAAAATACATCATGGGACTACCCCTTGAACAGTTCTGCATTCCCATCTGGTTCTGTTTCTACTAGTTGAGGGTGCTCCTTTATTTCTGTGCCTTCACCAGTAAGAATGAAAAAAGGATTGTGCAAACTGCTTTGATTTCACCTAAATGACTATAGTAATCATATTTTATTTCAGGATATCTAGTTTTTTTTTTTAAAGGATTTTTTAATTTATTCATTTGGGGGGGGGAGAGAGAGAGAGAGAGAGAGCAAGAGTAAGAGCCAGCCCCAGCCCCCTGCCGATCTTTTGCAAAAGCAGGGGTAGAGGCAGAGGAAGAAGCAGAAGCAGACTCCCTGCTGAGTTGGGAGCGGGATGTGGGCTCAATCCCAGACCCTGGGATCATGACCTGAGCTGAAGGTAGACACTTAACCATCGGAGCCACCCAGGAGCCCTGCAGGATATCTAGTCTTTTTTAAAGATTTTATTTATTCATTTATTAGAGAGACACAGAGACAGAGGGAGAAAAAGGCTCTGTGCAGGGAGCCTGATTTGGGACTTGATTCTGGATCCCAGGATCACGCTGTGAGCCGAAGGCAGACGCTCAACTGCTGAGCCACCCAGGCGTCCTGGATATCTAGTCTCAACTAGATTTCAGCTTACTGTCAAATGCCTTTGTCAGTTTGGTACTGACAGCGTGTCTTGAGGCTATTCCTAAATTGTGCTCTTGTTGGCAAGGAATTGTCCTGAATCATATAGATGCAGTTGGCATTCTATTGAAAATAGTTAAAATCAGGTTAGTTTGGTTTTGCAGCAGTGAAATGTTATGGTAATATACTTGGTAATATGTTTTCAGCAGTGTTTATCTTTTCCAGTTAATGATAGAAATTATTCTGTGACTTGATTATAGAAATTTTGAGACTGAGATGCCTGGGTGGCTCAGCAGTTAAGCCTTCAGCCCAGGGCTTGATCCTGGAGTCCTGAGATTGAGCCCCACATCGGGCTCCTTGCATGGAGCCTGCTTCTCTCTCTGCCTGTGTCTTTGCCTCTCTCTCTGTGTGTCTCTTGTGAATAAATAAATAAAATCTTTAAAAAATTTTTTAAGACTTAGAGCTGTTTTTATGTTCTGAATGGTCTTATTGTCTTCTGTAATGTTGGAGGACTTAATAATTTCACTGAAATTTTAGTCCATTGTGTTGGAAGGTGTGATTGCAGCTGGCAGTCTTCTACATGACGGTTCACTACAATTGCCCATACCTGGCAGTCCCTTTTATGATTATGTACAAAATTGTTCTTTGTAAAATGGCTATAACTCTGAGTTGCTCTGAGGATCTCTGTTGGTTGTGGAAATGTTGCTTTGGCTTTGACTGTGGATGCATAATGTTGAGAGCTACTGGCATCCTGACTATCATGTTACTGTCACATTGTTATGGTTGTGCTAAACTGTGGAAAACCATATATTTCTTTTTTTTTTTATTTATTATTTATGACAGTCACAGAGAGAGAGAGAGAGAGAGAGAGAGAGAGGCAGAGACACAGGCAGAGGGAGAAGCAGGCTCCATGCACCGGGAGCCCGATGTGGGATTTGATCCCGGGTCTCCAGGATCGCGCCATGGGCCAAAAGGCAGGCGCTAAACCGCTGTGCCCCCCAGGGATCCCGAAAACCATATATTTCTATTTCTCTCTGCTTTTTATTGTTTGCTGTGCAAATGTCACATTTAAATATTTGAGTGCTTATTGTGTGTGTAGCGCTATATTGGGAATTGGGGTGATGTGCAGGGAGAAAAAGTTTGAGGATTATAATATGAGCTGGGACCTGACCCATAAAGAGAAAAAGAGCGTAAGTTCCTTGGGTGATTATTGTTAGAGAGTATTAATCAGAAGACTTTCTTGAGTGGGTGCTTATAACCTAAGCATTCTGTAGGGAGGTAAATAGCAAGTAGACTTCCTTGACTGAAGTGGTGAGTTAAGTAGTAACAAGAAGGGAGTGTAGTAGAGGAGAGTCAATTTGAAGATTTAGAAAGAATAGAGAGGCTGAGGAGGTTAAATTTAATTTGAGAGGCAATTGAGAACTACTGTAGGTTTTTATCAACCTGATTTTACTTTGTATGTGTATATATAGATGTGGGTAGGGATGGGGGCTCTAGGAAGAAAGGCAGGAAATAAATGCTATTTTATTTTAGGAGGGGTGGTTATATATGAAATTCTTACTCATTCTGAAGCAGTCTTAGGTTTTGAACTTTTGGGAGAATAGTGGTATCCTTGAATTTCCTAGAAATCTGCTGTTCGCGCATAGACATTTGTATCCCCAAACGGGAGAATTGGGTTTCAGTATTATATTTAATATGAAGTGTTTTACCTTTCTCTAAAATTGCCTTGTTGATTATCTTACAGTAATCTTGAAGATAATCTATTTTTAACTGTGGGCATTGTGTTAACTGGATTTAGTATGGTGTAATGGATCAAAATGATATTATTAAATATAAATATAGATAGACACTATCAGGACTTGGATGGCATCCACCCAAGAGTTGATAGAAATTAGAAGGTAAAAGTATCCAATAGTTGGCTAAGATATATAGTCCATTAGGGTCACTGTTGGAGAATTACTGCAAGATTTTGATTATTATGGCTCAGAAAAGGCATAGGAATTGGTAAAAGTCCAAAGATAAATAACTGCAATAATCAGGTATGGGTAGAAGGAGCTTGTATGAACAGATCGGATTGTTTGGTTATGTTTGGCCAAAACAGAATGGTAACCCTTAAAGTTTAGGAAGAAAAATTATACGAAGTACATAGCAAGATTATAGAATCATTACTTCTGAGTATAAATGGGTTAAAAATGCTTAGACTCATTAGAGGAAGATAAACCTGTAATAAGATTCATGAAAAAGATTAATGATACCTATGATTCTTGTTTGGAGAATTAGTATTCGCCTTTTGTATTTGAGATCATGGGAGATAATCATTTTCTCCCAAAACACTATAGGCATTGCTGGATGGACAGGACAGATCAGGTAGATCATGGAACTGACCCAGTATGGGCAACCATAAGGGTGTTCTGTGGCAGTCTGTGTTTTTGCTGGCTGACTTTTTGGTTCACCTGATGGATGATGGTATACAATCACAAAAGCTGTTTATCAGTTAAATTAATCACCGGATTCTGGAAACCATAATACAGTTGTGCATAGAATTATATATATGATGATACTTTGGCACAATTGGGAAAATTTCCCTTACTGGGACTTAATTTAAGGCTCTTTTACCCTTGGAACAGTTTGGAATGGTAAGCTTACTCCCTACTGCCATTGTTTGTGCTTGTTGACTGATAGATTTGAATGACAAAGGCAAACAAGGACAAATAAAAATTTAAGCTCACTGTTCTGATGAGTCTTTCATACTGATGAACGGACTGGTGAGTCAGATGACTAGCAACACAATTATGCTGCTAATAAAAAGCAGAGTCAACTGCTTTTCATTATTCACCCACTCAATTCTAATGGCACTTAATACTAATGAGTAATCTAGTGGCAGGTGCCAGGATTGAAGCTTTGGTTGGATGGTAATCCTTCTGTCTAATACTGAAATGAAGTCAAGGTTTCTAAATATGCCTGACAGCCTAAGGGTAGATTTGCTGATAGCCAGTCACAGCTAAATACTTTTTTTCCACTATGGAAAATTTTTGGCTCTTGATACTGGAGTGATTCATCATAACCTTTGAACAAATATTTGATGCTTTCTTTTTTAAGGCGACATTTTAGAGAGAGGAGAAGGTATAGTAAGGTCTATAGTCTTTTATCTGAAACTGGTGGGATCAAATGCATTTCAAAATTGACAATTTTTAAGATTTTAGAAAGATGGTAATACCATGTATAAAACTCCCAGGTGGGTCTGGAACAGCACCTTCTAGTAAAACATTATTATATTTCTGCAGCAGAAAGTATGAGTATTTACACTAAGTAGGATCAATAAATTCTGTAAATAACTTCACGTCAGATCTGGTCAGGTTTAATCATCAGATAAGTTTATGGAATTTGGAATTGAGAATGTGGGATTGTGGTTCTGTAAATTGTCAAGCAGTATCTTTAGTTGGTAGAATAAAAGGACAGTGAGCTATATGCATAAAAGTAATTTCAAGGTATTTTTGGTTGACAGTATAATGAATGAATATCTCTTGGTTTCTAGGATTTGTACTGTGTTCGCAGTGACCTGGGGAACCTGCTCAAAGCCCTGGGTCGCTTGGAAGAAGCCAAGGTAGGTGTTTGATAGAACACATTTAAACATCAGTGTTATGAAAACTTTTACTTTTTGCCAAGTCTTCAACTCTTCATTGAGCTATCTCCAAAAAAACCAGTCCTGTGAAACTGAGGAAACTGACGGCATGAATCACCTCAGACTAGAGCAGGGCCAGGCTTTGGCGTATCTGTTCTCAATCTGGGGGTAAAGCAAGAACCTGAACATTTTGGAGCCTTTCTGCTGAGCTAGATCATCTTTATAACAATGGCTCCATCATGATCTTATGTGGGAATAAGTAACATTCCTTCAAATCTGAGGCTTGCCTGCTGGTGACAAGCAGAGCGCCTGTGATTTGGCTCAAGACTCCTATATGATGCAGGTGCCATTGAAAATGCTGCTCTTCTAAGTCCTTTGTGGCTTGTAAGTGGAGAAGAATTTCATCCAAATGTTACCCTGTAATACTGGCATTTAAAATTCTTACTTAACCTTCCTCCCTTCATCTTCCTTACCCTTTTTACAGTGGAAGAAAGGCTGTTAAAATTATTGCAAATTAATAATTGGAACATCCTGCCCCTTCTTGTCCCCACTTCCTTCCCTAAGTTCCTTTTTCTTCTTTTCCAACCCTAGTTGTGTACCTTCTTTTCTTCCTTACTTTTATTCCTCCCTGCCCTACCTCCTTGAAAAAAAAAAAAAAAAAAAAAAAAAAAAAGGACAAAGCTGGTTTGTTTGGGAAATGGACTGATCGAAAGAAAACTTGCCAAAGTGGAAAGGTGGCTTTTAGCATTCTGTGTTTCCAAATAATGAATTTGAACACCAGGTTGGGTTATTAAAGCTTTTGGTATAATTGTAAATTAAATTTACAAATGAAATTGTCTTGTTACAAGCCACCTTACGCAACCGCGCTGCAGGGGTGAGGAGTGGGGAGAAACCAGAATGCTTCTGAAACTCCCACCTGTTGCTCTGAGCCCCACGCGCATGCTAATGCGTGGAGTGTATGCGCAGCGTAGCTGTCTGTTTGACTGCTTCATCCAGGGAGGGAGAAGGCTTTTCAGCACCATCTGATGTTAAAAGGCACTAGTTTTAAGTGCATAGCTCATAAATTCTGCTGACACTTTGGATTAATCTTTATGTAGGTTTCCAGCTAATGAATTGTAATGATTTCAATCTTAGCTGATAAATACTCATTGGTAAATACTAATTGGTAATTTATAGAACAAATATTTGATAAGCTCCAATTAATTGTCACCCCACCAAGCGGACAGCTAACATGAATTGCACTTCACTGCAGCTTTAGAGATCGGTTTAGGCTGAGACATTGCGCCTGCCTTAGGTTGCTGACTTCTTTATTTCAGAGCTCTGGAGACACCTAGTTTGAAAAATGTTTATTCTGTTTTTGTGAGAACTTAGTGAACAAGAACATACTCTTGAGTGAAATGCAATGTATTTCTTTTGTAATCAGTGCATTTGAAAATTCAAGCCAGCATATTCCTAGTAGATGGAAACAAAATTAAGTTGTCTTTGTAGAAAACGAAGAGCCTTTCTTCCAGCAAAAAATCCCTGCTTATGCAATAGCCCTGATTAACCCTCTCCCTTCTGCATGTTTCCCATGTTACAGACTTGAGACTGTCCTCATTCCCATATGTAATAGACATCCAAAGAATTTCAATTGCTTTGTTGAACTTTTACTAATGATCTTGTTTTTATTTTCTCTCTTGTTTTTGGTTTTTCACCATTGATATTGTATTTAGAAGGTTTCAGGTGGGTGAAACCTCCTATTCCATGCGTAAGGTGCCTCGCTGAAGGGAGCTCGAGGCCTGGATCTAGGGCAGACACACACCTCCTCCTCTTCCAGCAAGGAACGCACCGAAAAGTCACATGATGAGAAATATGGTAACGGGTTTGTAACTGCCACAGCAAAACAATTTGCCTCCATGCCTGAATCTTCTGTCTTGTGGCTTCAGAAACAGCTTAAAATAATTATATTTACAAGCAAGTTATGTAAGAGAATGTTTTATACTATAGCCACAATTCTGTGAAAGATAAGTAAAAGTTAATTGATATTAAAAATTATTAGAGATAATTTACTAGTAAAAGCTTCTAACTCTTCTTGTTGTTCATTTTTTTCCTTTTTTCTTCTTTGTTTGGATTGCAGCATTCTGCTCTTCTGATGATGCGCTGTGACCCTGCAGTAGCGCAAAGGCTGCGCCGCGTTAATGCGCAATGCGTGCAAATGAGCCCCTGTGAACGGTTGACTAGATGAGTAATCTGATTGACTGGCTCCCTCAGTCCTATTGTGTAGCCTTTTTGGATAAAATTGGGTTTTAACATACCTCGAGTCCAACTAATCTCATTAAACAAATATTCTCTATGGGCCTGTCTAGTAGATTAATGGATCTGGTTGGCCGTTTGCTGCGTCTAGGGGTGTTCTATGTAGCGCAGCAGTTCGCAGCGATTGCGCAGCGCGATGCTGTTAGGTTGCGCAAGCGATGTTTGCGCTCGCATTACAGGGACCTCAACCTAGGTGCAATCCTGTCATAGGAGGTTTCAGCTTCAGTCCCCTTTGGGAGTCAGGGACATTGTGAGGATGTAACTTTTATAGCCTGGCTTTCTCATACCTAACATAGCAGAACAACATTTTTCTCCTCAGTAGCATAGTTTTGATGTTAGTGAGGAACATTATCATTTAGAGCAGCATTTCCCAAAATGTGTTTCATAGTTTTCTAATAAAATGTCCAATGAGAAAAAGAGTTCCATGGTCAACTAAGTTGAAGGGAATCCTGTATAAACTATTAAAGGCTAAGGGAAGTTCTGTAGCAAAGAAACTTGCTTTCTGTTTTTCTAATTTATTTGATCATGAAATGCTTTTTTCCAGTGATATCTATTAACATTTTTAGAACATGCTTTGGGAAACTGGTGAGGAGTGGTGGTGGGGTGGGAAAACTTAACTTTGAGTGGCACCCTCTAGATATGACTTGAAAACCTAGCAAAAGGCCTTACATGTTCAGATAAGAGAAGTCCAGCATAGAGTTTTAAGGCAACTGACTTCCCAGATAAGTCCCAGTATAAAGGGTTGGCTCTTGATTAGCAGAACTGAACATGGTGGTTTGCACTTGGGTTCTGGTGGCGCAGGCGCAGGAGCAGCCAGCTGTGGCAGCGCATTAGTTTTGGCGCAAGCGAGCCTATGCTGCAGGGTCACTTTTGGCTGGTCAGAGAAGGAATAATGATATCACCTTCTTCCCCTCCCCAATCTTTTTTTTTTTCCCTTTACAAATTTTCCCTTTTCCCTTTACCTCCTTCCCCTCCCATCTTCTTTCATTAACCCCTCCTAAAGGCATGTTATTTGAAAGCAATTGAGACGCAACCGAACTTTGCAGTAGCTTGGAGTAATCTTGGCTGTGTTTTCAATGCACAAGGAGAGATTTGGCTTGCAATTCATCATTTTGAAAAGGTTAGTAATGAAATTAATAATTGGTTACTTGTGAAGTGCTTAAGTGTGCAGGGTGTTTTTACTTAGAACCAAGTAATAGGCCTTTACTTAATCACTTAATCTCTTTGTTTTTCGGACAGTATTACAGCATTTGCCAAATGGGATATGATATGGCAGTTTTTAGTTTTGTTTGTAAAGATTTTATTTTTTTAAGTAATCTCTACACCTGATGTGGGACTAGAACTCATGACCCCAAGATCGAGATTTGCATGCTTTACCAACTGAGCCAGCCAGGTGCCCCCCTGCTTCCCCGGCAGTTTCCCATTTTGCATTGAAAATGTACTTAAGTAATTAAAAATCCTTTTTTTTTGAATGGGCAACTTTAAAGGAAAGAAGCCGGGTTTCTTGGTCAAAAGGCTGGTTTTAGATTGGGGTAGGAAATGTACACAGTCTGGAGTGCCCTGTCATACCCGAAAGCAAGGAAGCTTTGATACATTACTTCGATTATGTCGAAAGGACTGAAGAGGCAACTGAAAGAGGCTTACCTGGCTAAAGAGCTAAAGATGGGACTTGAACATTAGAAGGAATAGTAGTAACTGAGATATGTTGAAACTTGTCAAATGTGTTTAAATCCATGAGTTTATAAATACATTAAGAAGAAAGTAAAAAAAAAAAAAAAGAAAAGTCATTGGTCAACTTTGGAAGATAAGGAGCAATTCATTTTGAAAACTGGTTAAAGTGGGAAGAATAAAGCATTTGTCTTCCTTCTCTTGTATGAACTGGACCTCAGGGTAACCCGGTAGTTGATAGGGGGAAGTTTCTATTTATAGCAATGTTCCAGCTAGTGAATGAAAAAGGAATACTAGAATCAGAGTATCACCATTAATAGATTTAGGCATTTATCAGTGGCAGAAGAGACACAGCCAGACACTATGTACTTTGTGATAGAAGTAAGTTAAGAGGAAGTATTCTTTATGCTGCTTTAATATATTCACAATTACTCATAACCTTTGCCTTTTCAATATTTCAGTTAAAGTTTGCATTTATTACACTGTAGGAGTATCTACCTCTTGCTCAGTGGTTCTCTACCTTGATTGCACATGAGGAGCTCATAAAAGATAGGAATGTCCTGGTCCCATCTTCAGAGGGTCTAATTTAACTGGTACGTGAGAGAGCCCAGGCACCCTTTAGGAGGTGAATTCTTAATGTTATGGCAAGGGTTGAGAATCACTGCTCTGTGTATATCTGGCCATGTTTTAAGACTACTTCAGATTTATTTGGATGAAATCATTTAATGGTTAGTATCTCCTTAATGTGTGTTACTGCATGTGCAGCTCTAATTACGTATCTTACTAAGGTCTTACTGAATATGTAGTTCCTTTTTTTTAAGATTTTATTTATTTATTCATGAGAGACACAGAGAAAGACAGAGACACAGGCAGAGGAAGAAGCAGGCTCCATGCAGGGAGCCTGATGTGGGATCTGATCCTGGGACTCCAGGATCATGCCCTGGGCGGAAGGGAGGCGCTCAACCACTGAGCCACCCAGGCGTCCCTGAATACTTAGTTTTTTATTAATGCGATATATTTCCTTTTTCAGTTTGAGCCTGCTGCATCTTCCTACCATTATGTTTTAAAAGAGCCTTTTTTTTTTAAGATTCTATTTTTTATTTAATTTTTTGAAGGGAGGGACAGAGAGAGAGGGAAAGAATCTTAAGTAGGCTTCAAGCCCAGTGCAGAGCCCAACGTGGGACTTGAACTAACAACCCTGAGATCATGACTTGAGCCAAAATCAAAAGTTGGACTCTTAATGACTAAGTCATCCAGATGTCCCTGTAATGTTTTATTTTTAAGTAATCTCTACATCTGACATGAGGCTCAAACCTACAGTACTGAGATCAAGTGTCGCATGTTCCACAGACTGAGCCAGCCAGGCACTCCTGGAAGAATTAGGCTTATTAATCTTGAATAAAATAGGGCCAACCATTAGAAGTATTTAGCTCAGTAAAATTGGAACAGACCTAGTTTAAATTTTTTTTCCCCTCAGGACATGTTTTGCTCTCACATTATACAAGTTATTTTGATAACATTGAGATTTGTGAATAATGAGTGGGTACTGAAATAACTGGTTTTTTAAAAAAGTTTATTTATTTTAGTGATCTCTATGCCCAATCAGTGTGGGGCCCAAACCCACAACCCCGAGATTAAGTGTTGCACGCTCTTCCAACGGAGCCAGCCAACCCCCTGACTGGGTTTTTTTTAATGAAAGAAATAAGATTTAATTATGCTAGAACATGAAATGGAGACCTAAAATTATCTCAGAAGAAAAAAATTGTAATTAAAAAGTTAACCTGAAATCCTAACTTAGTCCTAAGTAGCTGTCTTGTAATTTTTAGGCTGTTACCCTTGACCCCAATTTTCTGGATGCTTATATCAACTTAGGAAATGTCTTGAAAGAGGCACGGATATTTGACAGGTGAGAGAATGCTCTATTTGATACATTTTCTTGAGTGTGTGTTATATTGACACTTGAGACTTTGAACTAAAATTATGACAGTGATCCACTGAAATACATTTTCCATTTCTAGTTATGTTGGTTTTCCCTCATCATGTCTACTGTGTTATTAACCTTTTATTTAGAGCATTGTTGCCTGACTTTTCATTGTTGGCTTTCCTCAAAGCCATTATCCTTCTCACCGGGAATTTTTTAAAAATGTTTTATTTATTTATTCATGAGAGAGAGGGAGAGACACAGGCAGAGGGAGAAGCAGGCTCCGTGCAGGGAGCCCAATGTGGGACTCGATCCCAGGACTTCCAGGGTCACTCCCTGGGCCTAAGGCAGGTGCCAAACCGCTGAGCTACCCAGGGATCCCCTCACTGGGAATTTAATTGAAATTTCTTTTATTGTAAAGCTGTTGAAATGGTTACCTTTTAGACTAAATTATTCCTTTGATCTGATTCAGAAAGCTAAGTAAATCCTCACTTTTGACTTTTTTTTTTTGTTAGAGGAGAGCTGATTTCTTATGTGGAAATAGGAAATTTTTCAGTGTAGAAATACATATTTTATTAAGGTGAAATTTTGATACGAGGTTAAGTATAGTATAGCTTGGATTAATTACAATTAATTGATATACTTTGGTATAGTATAGCATGAATTAATTGTACCAGAGCATCCATTAAAAGTTAGTTGCATTGTGTGTGTGTTGTTTTTTTTTTTTTTTTTTTTTTTTTTTTTTTTTTTTTTTTTTACAGAGCTGTGGCAGCTTACCTTCGTGCCCTAAGCTTGAGTCCAAATCACGCGGTGGTGCACGGCAACCTGGCTTGTGTATACTATGAGCAAGGCCTGATAGATCTGGCAATAGACACCTACAGGCGAGCTATTGAACTGCAACCACATTTTCCTGATGCTTACTGCAACCTAGCCAATGCTCTCAAAGAGAAGGGCAGTGTAAGGACATTTATTCAGTCTACTTTTTTGTTACCTAGTAGGATTAAAAAGCCATTGTTGTACCTATTGTGATTAAGTATTGAAGTGGCAAATTGTTTTACTTTTGAGTTTTGGTTGAGAGGAGAATGGCAAAAATATCTATTTTCTAGAATATTACCAGCCATCAGGCTTAACTAAGCAGTTGTTAGAATAACATCCGTGGTGGCTCTGTGATTCCTCCATTATAGGTTTTGAATAATTTGTTTTGTTTTCTAGGTTGCTGAAGCAGAAGATTGTTACAATACAGCTCTCCGGCTGTGTCCCACCCATGCAGACTCTCTGAATAACCTAGCCAATATCAAACGAGAACAGGGAAATATTGAAGAGGCTGTTCGCTTATATCGGAAAGCTTTGGAAGTATGTTCAGGGTGGTGTGGCTGAATATTTTGTCTATGTGATAAGAGAGGAAAGGCAGTTAAAGATTGCCATGTCATCCACCTCTTTTTGTAAAAATAGTGGTTGAATAATTCATTGACCCAGTAATTGAGTATCTAAGGTATGAGTGAAGGCCTGTGTGACAGTCAAGAAAGTCTCTATATTGCATTCGTTATTTTATAGGTAGATCTGCACAGAAAAATTAACCATAAGTTACAGTTCAAGAGAGGTTATTAATAAATATATCATTTTAGTGCCTGATGGCTGTAACGGTGGCTGGTGGGTATGGTTGGAGTTTAAGAGCAAGAGATTTCAGAAGAAGAGATGCTAGAGTAATCAGCATAAATTAGGATGAGGAGAGAGCTACCTCATCATGTTTTTCAACAAGGAGAGGTACAAAATGAAGAGGGAGAATTTGAGGTACGCAGCTTTGAAGAATGAGTAGACTGGGAGAAGGTAGATAAGTGTAGGGATATAAAGGTACTTAAGCGAAGTGCTTACTGTGGTAAGTTGTTATTGCTGGTATAGAAGTTTTTTTTAAACCTCAGATACCATCTTGACTCTGTAGGTCTTCCCAGAGTTTGCTGCTGCCCATTCCAATTTAGCAAGCGTATTGCAGCAGCAGGGAAAACTTCAGGAAGCTCTGATGCATTATAAGGAGGCTATTCGGTAAGACCCTCACTGTTGTTTTTTTTTTTTAACGTTTTATAATGTTTGGCATTTGACACATTTGGCTTGTGTTAAATGACTTTTAAGAACAACAGACTAATATCACAGGGAGTTAACGATTTTTGTCCTAAAGAAAATCTTTGTTTTCTCTTTTAGAATTAGTCCTACCTTTGCTGATGCCTACTCTAACATGGGAAACACTCTAAAGGAGATGCAGGATGTTCAGGGAGCCTTGCAGTGTTATACTCGTGCCATTCAGATTAACCCTGCATTTGCAGATGCCCACAGCAATTTGGCTTCCATTCATAAGGTACTATTGTTTATTATAATACGTGTATCTAAACACCTAATGTTTAATTTTAGGAAGACTTTCAACCATCCCACTTTGTGTATTTCCAGGATTCAGGGAATATTCCAGAAGCAATAGCTTCTTACCGCACTGCTCTGAAACTGAAGCCTGATTTTCCTGACGCTTATTGTAACTTGGCTCATTGCCTACAGGTAAAGAATAATAGGCCAGTAATTGGCTTTCAGTGTTGCAATCACTTTCTTTCTTTTTCTTTTTTTATTTTTTAAAGATTGTATTTATTTATTCATGAGAGACAGACAGAGAGAGAGAGAGAGAGAGAGGCAGAGACACAGGGAGAGGGAGAAACAGGCTCCATGCAGGGAGCCCAACGTGGGACTCGATCCCGAGACTCCAGGATCACACCCTGGGCTGAAGGCGGTGCCAAACCAGTGAACCACCTGGGCTGCCCTACAATCACTTTCTAATTGTTCTGTGTGCCGCATTGATCCAAACCTGGCTGGAGATAGTTTTTTTTTTTTTTTTAAGATTTTATTCATCTATTTATGAGAGACAGTGAGAGAGGCAGAGACACAAGACAGAGGGAGAAGCAGACTCCATGCAGGGAGCCTGATGTGGGACTCGATCCCAGTACTCCGGGATCATGCCCTGGGCCAAAGGCAGGCACTAAGCCACTGAGCCACCAAGGGATCCCCAAGAGATGGTGTTTTTAAAGGGTTATCTGATGTTACATTAGGCCAAAGACATATAAAATGTTAAATCTTGGAAAAGGGTTTTCTGGATAATAACTTCTTTTTGTCTCCTCTAGATTGTTTGTGATTGGACAGACTATGATGAGCGAATGAAGAAGTTGGTCAGTATTGTGGCTGACCAGTTAGAGAAGAATAGGTTGCCATCTGTGCATCCTCATCATAGTATGTTATATCCTCTTTCTCATGGCTTCAGGAAGGCTATTGCTGAGAGGCATGGGAACCTCTGCTTGGATAAGGTGCGATTGTTTTAATCTTTCTGTTGCAGAGTAAAATTACAGATGTGGAAAATGACGCAAATCCTATGTATGTAGGTTAATGAGTTATCCACTCATTAGGTGTACACTACCCATGTTGAGAAATGAGACTTTGTCAGCCACCCCAGAAGCCTTTTCCATTGTCTATCTCGATCGTAACCCCTTCTGTCCCCTAAGGTAGAATCATAACAATAGATAGATGGTGTTTTCCTATAGTTTGAAAACCATAACGTTTAATAAGGTGTTTGGTATTTTGTACTCTGCTTTGAAAATTAGAGCACTACTTGTGGAAAGGTGGAAATTTGCACAGCAGAATAGATTGGCGTGCTAGATGTAATTCTGTTTAAAAAAAAAACGCTTCTCTACAGAATTTTCTAAAATGCAGGGTTTATCATACTCTGCACTGCCTTCTGTCTCCAAGTTTTATTTTTTTATTTTTATTTTTTTAAGATGTTACTTATTCATGAGAGATACAGAGAGAGGCAGAGACACAGAGGGAGAATCAGACTCCCTGCGGGGAGCCTGATGTGGGGACCCTATCCCAGGACTCCAGGACTGTGCCCTGGGCTAAAGGCAGGCGCTCAACTGCTGAGCCACCCAGGTGTCCCTGTTTCCAAGATTGATTGATTGATTTAAAGATTTTATTTCTTAATTCATGGGAGATGCAGAGGGAGAGGGAGAGGCAGGCTCCATGCAGGGAGCCCGATGTGGGACTCGATCCCGGGACTCCGGGATCATGCCCTGGACTGAAGGCAGGCGCTAAACAGCTGAGCCACCCAGGGATCCCCTGTTTCCAAGTTTTAGATCCAAGTTTTAGATTTTGTAGGTCTCAGGAACAGGTCAGAGTATGGAGCCGTATTATATAAACTGCTAAGTTTGCATTGAATTGGCTGTATGACTTAAAAGAAGTATTCTGGGCAAACTATTCCCAACAAGTGTGAAGTAGAAGTTTGTTTTGTCTTTAATTTTCCTAGATGAATATTTATGTACAAATTCAACTGTACTAACAAACATTGCTTTCTGTTGATAGATTAACGTCCTTCATAAACCACCATACGAACATCCGAAAGACTTGAAGCTTAGTGATGGTCGACTGCGTGTAGGTTATGTGAGTTCTGACTTTGGGAATCATCCTACTTCTCACCTTATGCAGTCTATTCCAGGCATGCACAATCCTGATAAATTTGAGGTAAGCCTAGTGTTTCCCTAGAGACACCATGTTCTGTTTAAAAAAAAACAAAAACAAAAAACCATTTCTGGTTTTAGCATCACCATTGGGTGTTCAGCCCAGTGTCTTTGAAAGATTTGAGCCAAAGTTTTTACTTAGTTTAAAATTTAGTTTTCTGTTTGAAATACAGTTGACATATGGTATTACATTAGTTTAAGATGTACAACTTAGTGATTTCACAATTGTATTCACTACAAAATGCTCACCACAGTAGTGTGGTTACTGATTATTACCATACAAACTTATAAACATTATTGACTGTATTCCCTGTGCTGTACTTTTCATCCCTGTGACTTGTTAAGTTCCAACTGTTAGTTGGAAGTTTGTACATCTTAATCCCCTTTACCTGTTTTACTCATTCTCCTCACCCCCCTCCCTCTTCTGGCAACCACCAGTTTTGTTCTCTGTACTTATGAGTCTGTTTCTATGTGTTTTTTACTTGTTTTGTTTTATAGATTCTGTATATAAGTGAGAGCATATGGTGTTTGTTTTATTTCACTTAGCATAATATTCTCTAGGCCCATCCATGTTATGAATGGCAAGATTTCATTCTTTTTTATGGTTCCATGGCTACACATATATACGCACACACCCTCTGCAAATTTTCTATCCATTCATCTGTTGATGGACACTTAAGAGGTTGCTTCCATATCTTGTTGAGCCAAGGTTTTTAAACATATCATGTGCTGCCTTTCAGGTATTCTGTTATGCCCTGAGCCCAGATGATGGCACAAACTTCAGAGTGAAAGTTATGGCAGAAGCCAATCATTTTATTGATCTTTCTCAGGTAGGTGAAACTCCTACACTTCAGACTTTTAATTTTGAGCAAATAGTGAATGAAACTATTGGTGTGTAGCTTGTATTTTTCATGACAGGTATTTATATCAGCCACTACATATGGACAATTACTTTGATCTTATTTCCTTCATCATTTATAATGAGCATGGATTGTGCTGAGGTTGCAAATGAAATAGAAATGGGGTCTCTTTGTGCTTGGATGTAAAACTCTTCTAGGAAATGGTGGCTTGGAAGAGGATTAGGTAGGTTACTTAAAATAGGAACTGTGGTTCATGGTTAAATCTATTTTTGTGGGCCTTTGCCTTTGGTTATCTTTATTTCTATACTTGTTCTGTTGCTATTTCTAGGAGCATAAATTTTATGATAAATTAAGATTGAAAGCTG
Organism: Vulpes vulpes; assembly: GCF_048418805.1. Lineage (NCBI taxonomy): Eukaryota > Metazoa > Chordata > Mammalia > Carnivora > Canidae > Vulpes > Vulpes vulpes. The sequence continues at coordinate 53,128,030 of NC_132796.1, forward strand.
TGGAGGAATTAATTTGGTGAGTGTAGAGGTTTTTTATGGACTCTGGGCCACTTTGGTGACTAATAGAGATACGCAGTGTATGGTATATCTAGTAATTGATACATGAATCATTGAAGTTCTAGCAAAAGGGTTGTGAGATTCTTGTCATTTAATGAATGGTGTGTACCAACATCTTTGGCAATGTAACTGTTGCTTTGAGACTATACTCAACCAATGCAGGATTTGGACTCTTCATGACAAGAACCATACTGCCTTCCACCTTTGAGATAATTAAGGGACTCTACTTATTGACCGGAGTCTAAACTCTTCAGCATGGCCTTCACAGTCTTTTTTTTCCCCCCAAAGATTTTATTTATTTTAGAGAGGGAAAGTGAGAGCTTGAGCTGGGGAAGGGCCAGTGGGAGAGGATCTCAAGTGGACTCCATGCTGAGCAAGAAGCACAACACAGGGCTCCATCTCACTACCCTGAGATCATGTCTGAGCTGAAATCAAGGGCTGATGCTTAACCGACTGGGCCACCCAGGTGCCCCAGCCTTCACAGTCTGAGTCTGAGCACAACCATGTTCGCCAATACTTTTCACCTACCATTTGCCCTCATATATACTCTGTACCAAATAGAAGTGATCTACTCAATATTTTAAAAATCTGTGCACTTTACCCGGGTTCTTTATTTGTACTGTTTTTTTTTTTAAAGATTTTATTTATTCATGAGAGACACACAGAGAGGCAGAGATAAAGGCAGAGGGAGAAGCAGGCTCCATGCAGGGACACTGATGTGGGACTTGATCCTGGGACTCCAGGATCATGCCCTGAGCCTAAGGCAGATGTTCAGCCTCTGAGCCACCCAGGCATTCCATATTCATACTGTTCTCTATTGAGATTCTGTTCTGTCCAACTGCCTCAAGTGCTTATCCATCTTTGAAGGCCCATTTCAAAATCCAGCTCCTCTATGAAGCCTTGTTATTCATGCATTCAATCTAGAAGTAAATTCTCTTTCCTGTGTATTCTATTTCTGTAATGTTTTAGGCCCATTTTAATGGCACTTATTTTTTTTTTTAATTTTTATTTATTTATGTTAGTCACAGAGAGAGAGAGAGAGGCAGAGACACAGGCGGAGGAAGAAGCAGGCTCCATGCACCGGGAGCCTGATGTGGGATTCGATCCCGGGTCTCCAGGATCGCGCCCTGGGCCAAAGGCAGGCGCCAAACCGCTGCGCCACCCAGGGATCCCTTTAATGGCACTTAAACATTTTTTTTATTTTTTACATTTTTTATTTTTTTATTTTTTTACTCATGACAGGCAGAGAGAGAGAGAGGCAGAGACACAGGCAGAGGGAGAAGTAGGCTCCATGCAGGGGGCCCAATGTGGGACTCGATCCCAGTTCTCCAGGATCACACCCCAGGCTGAAGGCGGCGCTAAGCCGCTGGGCCACCGGGGCTGCCCAACATAATTTTTTTAATGAAAAATTTTTTATTAACGTTTTAAAAATTTATTTTTTAGGATTTTATATGTTTATGAGAGACACATTCATGAGTGAGGTGGAGACCTAGGGAGAGGGTTCTGCATGGGGAGCCTGATGGTGGGACTCGATACCAGGATCTGGGGATCACGTCCTGAGCTGAAGGCAGACGCTCAATCACTGAACCACTCAGGCATCCCAACATTTAAAAAATAAATTGATTGATTGATTGATTGATTAATTGATTTTTATTTATTCATGAGAGAGAAGCAGAGGGAAAAGGAGGCTCCGTGCAAGGAGCCCAATGTGGGATTCGATCCCGGGACTCCAGGATCACGCCCTGGGCCAAAGGCAGGCGCTAAACCGCTGAGCCACCCAGGGATCCCCACGTTTTTTAAATTTAAATTCAATTTGCCAACATATAGCGTAACACTAAGTGCTCATCACATCATATGCCCTCCTTAATGCCTATCACCCAGTTATTCTACCGCACCCCCCACTGACCTCCCATTCTGCAACCCTGTGTTTCACAGAGTCAGGAGTCTCTCATGACTTAACCATATTTTTATACTGCATAAATGTAATTTGTCTTCTTACTATGTTTTGTACCTGTGACTCTGAATTCTATTTAATGCCATTAAAACTTACTGAATTAGTTTGAGATTATACATAGTGAGTTCTTTTTTTTTTTATTGCATAGATTCCATGCAATGGAAAAGCAGCTGATCGCATCCATCAGGATGGTATACACATCCTTGTCAATATGAATGGTTATACCAAGGGTGCTCGAAATGAACTCTTTGCTCTCAGGCCTGCTCCTATTCAGGTAAAGGAACTAATAGTAATTGCTTACAATATTTATTAAGCTATAAAGATGGTGATTTTTTTTCCACCCTCCAGTTACTTGGCATTTAAAACAATAGGGCAGATATGCTTGACTTAATAAAAGTATAGTTCTTGAAATGCACAGGGACAATGAATTTTATTATTTTTTATTATTTTTAAAGATTTTTATTTATGCATGAGCAACACAGAGAGAGGGGCAGAGACATGGGCAGAGGGAGAAGCAGGCTCCCTGCGGGGAGCCTGATGCGGAACTAGATCCCGGGACCCTGGGATTGTGACCAAAGGCAGATGCTCAACCACTGAGCCACCCAGGCGTCCCAAGACAAAGAAATTTTAATGTAGAACACAGTGCCCACAGGTACATTTGTATAGAGATATGCAATTCATAGTTGCATACGAACAGTTTGGTTTTTTAAATTGGGAAAATGTTTAACACTGAGAAGGTTAGGCTGAAATACTACTTGATTCCTCCTAGCTAAAGAAGTCAACCCTCCTTATTTGTTTATTATTTTGAACTCTTTTGGTGAGGCTTTTTAGCTTTTGGCCTGATTTTTTTTTTTTTAATCTTTTAGGCAATGTGGCTGGGATACCCTGGGACCAGTGGTGCGCTTTTCATGGATTATATCATCACTGATCAGGAAACTTCACCAGCTGAAGTTGCTGAGCAGTATTCTGAGAAACTGGCTTATATGCCCCATACTTTCTTTATTGGTGATCATGCGAATATGTTCCCTCACTTGAAGGTAGATAGAAAAACAGTGCTATGTGGACATTGCAAAGAACTGTAGTCGTTTATTTCCTTGCTGTTGTCCCTATGCATCCTAAAAGAGTCTCAAACTTTTTTTGATTAGAAAAAAGCCGTCATCGATTTTAAGTCCAATGGCCACATTTATGATAATCGGATTGTTCTGAATGGCATTGACCTCAAAGCATTTCTTGATAGTCTGCCGGATGTGAAAATTGTCAAGGTCAGAACCTGGTCAATATTGTCATTGAAATAAAGTTATCTGCATTTGGGATATTTTCCCTAATGATACATCTTGTCATTTTTTTCTTAAAGATGAAATGTCCTGACGGAGGAGACAATGCAGACAGCAGTAATACAGCTCTTAATATGCCTGTTATTCCTATGAATACTATTGCAGAAGCGGTTATCGAGATGATTAACAGGGGGCAAATTCAGATAACAATTAATGGATTCAGTATTAGCAATGGACTAGCAACTACCCAGGTGAGAAGAGAATAATAGAGTGTAATACCACCAAGTATTCATTTATCTTATTTTTTTTAAGATTTTATTTGTTTATTCATTCATGAGAGAGGGAGAGAGAGGCACAGACACAGGCAGAAGCAGGCTCCATGCAAGGAGCCCGATATGGGACCCAATCCTGGATCTCCACGATCACACTCTGGGCTGAAGGTGGCGTTAAACCTCTGAGCTCCTGGGGCTGCCCTCATTTATCTTCTTTAAATCTAATAACTCTAGGAGATGTAAGCACTATTATCCCTGTCTTATATTGAGGAAATGAGTTAGGTGGAAATTGACATCTTACAAGCCTTTTATTTTTAAAGGCTTTTTATTAGCCTTTTATTTTTTAATTTTACTTTATTTTTTTATAAGTAATTTATTGTATTGGAAATTCCTTGGAAGTGCTCTTTTTTTAAAAAATAATTAATTCATTAATTAATTTATTTATTTATTCAGAGTGAGAGAGAGAGGCAGAGACACAGGCAGAGGGAGAAGCAGGCTCCATGCAGGGAGCCTGACGTGGGACTCTATCTCAGGTCTCCAGGATCACACCCCGGGCTGCAGGTGGCGCTAAACTGCTGCGCCACCAGGGCTGCCCTAGCCTTTTATTTTAAAAGGCTCTTGGATTCAGTCATTAGGTCACTTAATGAGGGTCTACTGTGTTAATAATATGTTACTTCCTGCCTCTAGGAGGTTTCCTCTTATCAGCGGTGAATTATCTGTAGACCTGGTACAGTTTCTTGCTTCTGTAACTCAGTTCTTTCCCTTAGTTAAATCTTACTCCCTTTGAAGACTTTCAGTTCATACAGCTCCTCCAGGAATCCATTCCTGTCCCTGTAAGTAATCTTGCCTTCCCTGTTCCATTGGCACCTGTCTTCTCTGCTTTTGTAATATTCGAAATGCATTTTTACATCCAGCACAGCATGTTATAATTCCCTATGTTTGTGTATTCTTCCCTGAATTGAATTACTTTAGGGCCCATACCTTAGCCACAGTAATGTAGTATGTGTTCAATAAACATGTTGCATATTGGAATAAGTGAATATGTATCTCTGTCAAGAGATTATAAGGCAAGGATCTCTCTCTTAGGAGTTAACAGTTTTAGTGGTATAACAGTTTATACCACAGATGCTTAAAATGAACTCTTTTTCTCTCAGGCAAGTTCCTGTTAAGACAAAGGAATTAATAATCATTTACAAGGTTTATTGGGCTAAAAAGACAGTGTCATATTTTTTCTTAATCTCTGATTAACTGTCATTTGAAACAATAGGATAGGCGTGTTTGACATAAGGAAAAAAAAAGTATATAGTTCTTGAAATACACAGGGACAGAGAACTTTGGGTGTAGAACATGATGCCCAAATGTATGAAACCTACCTGGAATAGTTAGATAACAATATAAGGCAGTACCTCGATGTATGGTAATTGCAAGGTAAGACTATAATTAATTGTGTACATAGATACTTAAAAATAGTGGTGATCAATGTGAGGAGACACAGTCAAGATGGTTTGGAGGAATAATTTAACTTTCAAGGATGGATGTGATTTAGAAAAGGACATTCATTAAAAAAGTGAGCAAAAGCTTGCTGTTAGATTAATAAGATTTTGAAAAGAACTTTTTGGCTTGAGTGATAAGTTTCAAGGTAAAGTCTTCCGCTTGCCCCCATTAAGATAATACCGTAACGTTTTTCCTTTCTTGAACTTAATATGTCATGAATATTTTCTCACAGTTCAAATGACATGACTTTTAGTGGTTATACTATTTGGCATTTTAAGGATTCTTTTTTTAAGACTTATTTATTAGAGAAAGTATACGTGTGCATGTGCTTGTGTACATATATGCACAAGCAGGGTTGGGGGGTAGAGGGAGAGAGAGAATCCTAAGCACAGAGCTTGATGCCAGGTTTGATCCCACAACCCTGAGATCATGACCTGAGCTGAAGCCAGGAGCCAGACACCTAAATGACTGAGCCACCCAGGCACCCCAAGGATTCTTTATTAATTTATTTTGTATGTATACCACATACAAAAAAAAAATACCACATACTGCTGACTTTAAATATAAACATCCTATTGTTTTTTTGTGTTCCAGATCAACAATAAAGCTGCCACTGGAGAGGAGGTTCCTCGTACCATTATTGTTACCACACGTTCTCAGTATGGGTTACCAGAAGATGCCATTGTGTACTGTAATTTTAATCAGTTATACAAAATTGACCCTTCTACTTTGCAGATGTGGGCAAATGTGAGTATGTGTAGATTGATTATTCATGTCTAGAGACTAGTAAAGATTACATAGACCCATCTTGCTGAGGCTGCCCTTCACCCCCCTTCAGGAGCTGTTGTGCTCGTTTCTATAAGAATAGTAGATTTGCAGCCATTTTTTATTTCTCCTTCCAGTGTCTAAGTATTACATTATGAACCTTTTTAATTTATGTATTCAAAACCAGGGATCAGCAAATTTTTTCTTAAAGGGCCAGATGGTAAATATTTTTGGTTTTGCAGTCCATACTCTCACATTTGCTTAACTCTGCCATTGGAACAGGAAAATACCATAGACATAATGTAAATGTAGGAGGATAGGTGTGTTCCAGTAAAGTTTTATTTACTGAAACAGGCAACATGCCTGATTTTTCTTATAGGTTATAGTTTGCCAACCCGTGGCCTAAGCTTGATAACAGAAGCTGTCATGTATATCCACCCATGTGTGACACTCTCGCAGTATGGTAGAGTTGTAACCAGGAAGGAATTGATTTATGTCGTTACCTCTCAGTTCATCAGACCAGTTTGCATAAATAGGACCTCTGAAATTTCTAAACTTTACTATCCATAACTGGCTCTTACTCCATAGGGTTAAATAGAGATAATTCTCGTTTGTTTTTGTTTTTGATAATGGGGTAGTTTTTTGTTTGTTTTAAGAAGTATGAGTGGGAGAGGAACCAGGTGAGTACAGGCTTACTGTCCCTTAATCTTTACTTCCCAGCATTCAAAATAATCCCCAAACCAAAAGCTTTTTCAGAAGTTTGTGGGAAATTTCTTTGGCAGCAAAACTACCAGAACTGATGTTAGGCTGTCTTTTGGTCTTTTGTATATTCCATTCAGTATGAATATTCCTACATCTCTTGTAGAGGTACTAATGTGTTTGTTTGTAGGGAGTTGCTGCTGAGGATGTTATATATTTGCACTGTACTACTTTTTAAAAATCTAAAGTATCTCGGATTCTGAAATTGCTCTGTTCTCATGCCTTTCAGGGAAGGGATGGTAGACTTGTCTGGTAACATTGAAGAGACATAGATCTGAATCAGGGGTTGGCAAACTATGGCCTATGGATCAAATCTGGCATTGCCTGTTTTTGTCAATAAAATTTTATTGACACACAGTCATGCCTGCTTGTTCACATATTGTCTGTGGCTGTTTTCCAGTGACGGGCAGAATTGAGCAGTTATGACAGACTCCATGTGGCCGCAAAGCCAAAAATATTTGTTCTCTGGTCCTTTCTGTACAAAGTCTGCTGATACCTCATCTTGAGTAGGCACACATAAAGTCAGGCAAGTGTGAACTAACCTTATTTGTTGTGTCATGCTGGGGGACTTAAAATTTGAAATGGAAAATTTCTATCTCATCAACAAAAACCCCAGTCAGTAACAATTCCCATAGGACACAGCTGCGTCAGATTTTGCCAATTAGTAACTTGTTTTGTGTCTTACATCAGTCTTCTCTTTCTTTGAGCTCTGGGGATAGCTAAGCAGAAAAGGAACCTATAATTCAGTTAATCTAACTCCATCTATAAGGGAAAGACAAAAGTTCACAGTAGGATCTACCCGGGTGACAAGAATAGACTGGTAGAATTATTAGAGCTCTATGGGAATCCTTCTTGAGAAGGGCAGAGCTGCTATTAAAAATTATTCTCATTTTCCCCATTTTAGATTCTGAAGCGTGTTCCCAATAGTGTGCTGTGGCTGTTGCGTTTTCCAGCAGTAGGAGAACCTAATATTCAACAGTATGCGCAAAACATGGGCCTTCCCCAGAACCGTATCATTTTTTCACCTGTTGCTCCTAAAGAGGAACATGTCAGGAGAGGCCAGCTGGCTGATGTCTGCCTGGACACTCCACTCTGTAATGGACACACCACGGGGATGGATGTCCTCTGGGCCGGAACACCCATGGTGACTATGCCAGGTGAGTTGCTAATAAATCATTGTAATCTTCCTTGTTCTTTTTCAAACCTCCTTCGGGGGAAACATTTTTAGGTGAAATTATGTGCTAGAAGCAGCACTAGGGCAAGATGATAAAAAATGAGCTTTGTTCAAGTCTAAGCACTCTGCTCCATTCTCATCAGCATTGTGTGGGTGCTTAGTATAAATACCATTAATAACTGCTATTTGCATTCTCAGACATGCAGTTTGTTCTCTTTTTTATTACAGGAGAAACTCTTGCTTCTCGAGTTGCAGCTTCCCAGCTCACTTGTTTAGGTTGTCTTGAGCTTATTGCTAAAAATAGACAAGACTATGAAGACATAGCTGTGAAACTGGGAACTGACCTAGAATAGTAAGTAAACTTTTCCACAAATTTTATGGTAAAGGAGATTAGATACGGAAAATTTAGAGAGAATATAGATGTTTAAAAATGAAATAGTAAAATATGGATAATATAAAATAGGTGAATTAGTTGTATGATCTCTAGATGAGAAAACTAGTTTCTAAACTTTTATAAATGCAGTGACCAATAGATTTGACTATGGAAAGAGTAATTGGCTGAATAAAAGTGAGTCAGGAAAATGAAAAGGCAAGCAAGAGAGACAGAAAAGCTTTTTTTAAAAGATTTTATTCATTTATTTGACAGAGCACACAAGTAGGCAGAGCAGCACGGAGAGGGGAAAAGCAGGTCCCTGGGGAGTCCTTTGTGGGGCTCCATTTGAGGACCCTGGGATCATGATCTGAGTTGAAGGCAGATGCTTAACTGACTGAGCCACTCAGGCGCACCCAAATTTTTGTTCCTATGTCAAATAATAGCCTGGCTATATAAAGACTGAACATTCACATCATCAACTCCTTAAAAGGAAGCTAAACACAGAAATGTGCAGACAACTCACTGAAGTAGAACTACAAATGGTTAAGAAAAAGTTTCAACCTCTGTAAGTGGAAATGTAAATCTAAAATAACGTTTGTACTATAGCCATTATTTGCCTAGAAAATAAAATATTTTTAGTATTATACCAATGATGAGGGAGCATTGAGGTGCTGGCCTTTTCATACAGGGAGTAAGTTGGTACAACCCTTCCTCAAAGTTTTAAGAGCCTTAAAACACGCACACACACCAGCCAGACCTTTGACTCTATTAGTGCTACATTTTCACTGTAGCATAAGGAAAAAACCATAACTTCAGTGCCTCAAGTAGGTGGGAATTAGAGGGGTGGTGCTTAGATAAGCAGTGCTTTAGCCATACAATGAAGTAGTGTCTCTCTTTTAAACGAGGCTTTTCTTTGAATGTTAGGGGTAATTTTTTTTCTTTGTGTTTTTCTGAGAAGTAGCATATTCTAGAGAAGCTTAAAGAAGCACCCTCTTTGAGTCAGACTGCCTGGGTTTAAATCCACATTCTCCCCATTTATGAGCTTTGTGACTTTGGGCAAGTTAGTCTCTATGTGCCTTGCCTTTTCCATCTGCAAAATGGAGATGAATGATAGTACGTACCTTGCAGAGATGTGAGGATTAAAAAAAAAAAAAGGTGTTCCATGTAAACACTTCTAAAAGTTCTTGTTAAGCATTCAAAAGATGTTAAGCATTTATTATTTTCAAAATTTTCTCCATTGAACATCTACACATCTAAGAAAAGTGAGTAAAAATTTTGAGCCCAGCCATTTTTTTTTAAAGATTTTATTTATTTATTCATAGACACAGAGAGAGAGAGGCAGAGACACAGGCAGAGGGAGAAGCAGGCTCCATGCAGGGAGCCCGATGTGGGACTCCAGGTCTCCAGGATCGCACCCCAGGCTGCAGGCGGCGCCAAACCGCTGCGCCACCGGGGCTGCCCGAGCCCAGCCATTTAAAAAAATTGATTCGTGTCCATCATTCCAGAGATAACTACGTAAATATTTTAGTGTATTTTTAAAAATTTGGGGGCTTAGTTGATTTCATATGACATTTTCCTCCAACATTTTGTTGTAGAAATAAACACTTCTATACCTACTGCCTAGATTTTACCACTAACACTTTACTATACTTGCTTTATCACATATCTATCCATCTATTTATTCCTTTATCCATCTAGTAATCCCTCTTACTTGATAAATTTTGAAGAAAATTGCAGACATCTGTACTCTTAAATACATCAGAATGGGCATTGTTAACTAGTTTATTATTTTTTTTAAGATTTTTATTTATTCATGAGAGAGACAGAGGCAGAGACGTAGGCAGAGGGAGAATCAGACTCACTGTGGGGAGCCCGATGTGGGACTCAATCCTAGGACGCCGAGATCATGACAAAGGCAGATGCTAAACCACTGAGCCACCCAGGCATTCCTTTTAACTGGTTTAATATTTATTTTTTGAGGCAGAATTTACATACAGTGGAATACACAAATCTTAAATTTGAGTTTTGAGACCCTACCTTTATAACCCAAACCTACAGCAGTATGTAGAACATTATCATCAGTCCAGAAAAGTTCCTTCGTGTTCCTTTTCAGCTGGTCCTCCACACCAGCCCTCAGAGATTACCATTTATTGGCCTGAATTTTTTCCCTATAACTTAGTTTGCCTTTCTAGAAACTTCTACAAATGACACCATACAGTATGCACTCTAAAGGTTTTTTTCACTTAGTATAATGAGATTTATCCATGATGTTGACTTTTTATTTTTTTTTAAAGATTTTATGTATGTGTTCATGAGAGACACACAGAGAGAGGCAGACACAGAGGGAGAAGCATGCTCCTCACAGGGAGCCCAGTGCGGGACTCCATCCCTGGACCCAGGATCATGCCCTGAACCAAAGGCAGACACTCAACCGCTGAGCCACCGCAGGTGGTCCCCATGATGTTGGCTTATATCAGTACTTCATTCTTCTTTATTGCCAAGTAGTATTTCATTATATGGATGTACCACACAGTTCAGTCATTCTCCTGTTGACAGAGAGAAAACTTAGAAAAATAAAATAGAGCACAGAAGTACTTTTATTTGGAAGATAGAGGAGAATCTCCCCAGCCCCCTGTTCCCAGAAGAATTAATTGCTACTTTCCCTGTTTTTGAACAGAACCATGGCTTTGGTGATACTAGGAGCGCTTTTTGTTAATATCTAAATAATTAATGTATAAGTGGAAAATTATGGCAGTAGACAGTACATTTCTTATCCCCTGGAGTATTTTTCCTACTTAGTTAAAATATTCATAAACTGAATACTTCATCTTACGTTTGTCCCTTAGCTATTGTAAATGATGCTTAATGAATGCATGGCCAGGTTTATCTGCATCTCTGATGATTTCCTTTTGAATAGATGTAAAAGTGTTACTGATCGGTCAGAGGGTTGTGAACATTTAAAGTTTCTTAACACACACCTTGCTAAATCACTTAAAAGGGTAGGAAAAAAAAAAGAAAGAAAAGAAAAGGGTAGGCAGTATACATTCTAACCAGTAGTACGGAGACACATGTCCTTGCCAATTCTTTGTTTTAAAGGTAGAAGCAAGGGGATCCCTGGTTGGCGCAGCGGTTTGGCGCCTGCCTTTGGCCTGGGGTGCGATCCTAGAGACCTGGGATTGAATCCCACATCGGGCTCCCGGTGCATGGAGCCTGCTTCTCCCTCTGCCTATGTCTCTGCCTCTCTCTCTCTCTCTCTATCATAAATAAATTTTAAAAAATAAAAAATAAAATAAAGGTAGAAGCAAGGTGCAAGGTGAAATGGAGAGAGCATGGTGTCTCATGGATGTACTTCTTTAGGAAAGAACAGAACGGTTTCAGAGGACACGGAGGTGAACTTGATTATAAGTGTTAGTTAGCATTACCTTAGCTGTGACCCTTTCCTTTTTCAGCATTGAGGTCAGGATGGCCAGGCAGAAGTGAAAAGAGTGTGAAGTCCAGTCATATAGTTTACCACAAAGGTGACTAGGAATTTGTTGAGGGCTGGTACTGAGTGCTCCGATTTTTAAACTTGGTTCTTTTTTGTTTTATTACCTAGCCTGAAGAAAATTCGTGGCAAAGTCTGGAAGCAGAGAATATCCAGCCCTCTGTTCAACACCAAACAATACACAATGGAACTAGAGCGGCTCTATCTACAGATGTGGGAGCACTATGCAGCTGGCAACAAACCTGATCACATGATTAAGCCTGTTGAAGTCACTGAGTCGGCCTAAATAAAGACTGTATGCACAGGAGATTACCCCAATACCTGAGCCTCAACCTTCTGGGGAAAGGGAACTAACTAGATATAACATACTTTTTACTTATCTGTACGGTATCATGTTGCAGATGGGTGACAAATGATAATAGAATAGCACAGCCAGACTTGCTTCCTGCATGATAGGGAGAGACACAAGAGATGGGAAACTGCCGTTCCACAAGGAATCTCCACAGAATTTTGCAGCAACCAGGTGGTGCATAGGCCTGGAAGGTCTGATCTCCCTTGGTCTTCCATGGGATGGTTAGTTTGGAGGGGAGATAGAGATTGTCCAGCCGTTTTGTGATTCCATGGATTGATTGAGTCTTCTGAATTAATTTTTTTTCTTTATATTTTGGGTATTGGAGCTTTTAAAAACGTTTGGTTTCAGGTATTTTTATTCATGTGAAGTGTATATGATTCTCTTGAGATAAGGTTTTAAGCTAAAATGTTGCTCCTTGTTTTAGTTTCTGAACTCTACAGATTAATGGGGACTTTGCTGGTGTAGTCTTTTTATAGGTTTTATAAACCACTTGAGCCTATATCAGTCGTTTTAGTGTCTGACCTAATGTTTGGAGCTATCAGTGCATTGTTGGTTTAGATGATGACTCAAAATTTTTTTCTGGTCCGTTTCCCATTTCCTTCCCTTCCCTTCCCCAACTTTAAAGTTTCTCCTGTAACTCAGCTAACAGAGCGAAGTCTGATTTTAAACCTCCCAGAGTGTTTCTCTTAAACACATCATCTGGTGCCAAATGAAAATTCTTAGGAGTGATTATTAATTATGCAGGGCATAGTTGTGGTACTGTCGATGATGATGATAATGATGATAATAATATAGATTTTTTTGGGCCTAGTTTTGACCTATTTCACCAGTGTTTTACCTTTGCCCCTCTATGCTGCTTCCAAAAGTGATTAGTGTATGATACGATTTTTACCTTCCTTTCTCAAGTGTTTTTTTTTTTTTTTTAAGTGAGTCTTGTTCTTCCTATTTCTTTCAGCAGAAATGAAATCCCAGGTAAGTATAAGTATTCACATATTTGATCAGTAAGTCGTAGTTCTCTTCAATACATTAAATAACTTTCATCAAAAAAACAAAATAGCGGTAAAAAGCTCTGAAGGACCAGCTGTGTAAATGAGTAATTATTTTTCAGACCTTCTCGGGTATTATATAATAACTGTCTTCTGGACTTGGTCTTGAAGAGTCTGTATGGATCAGCCTCAGTAGTAGCAAACAGCACTGCTACTTGGAGTACAAATTAGACTTTAGCCCTCCTGGAGCTTGAGTTCTTGGTATTAAAAACCATAGGAATAAAATTATTGAATTACAACAAAGGATCGAAGGCTTGAGGCTTAAACAAGCCAACATATGAATATATGTTTCGTGTTGCTGTACTGTACTTACGCTATCCAGTAACAGTTAATTTTTTTGTCTGCTAGTAGTGTTCTAGATATGTCTTTCCAAAGTGCTGAGGCAGTGCATCTATTTTGTAGTTGCAGCTGATGCCTGAATGTATCCTAGCTGACAAATTATTAAGAACTTGAATTTCTGAAAGATTCTTACTGTTAACCAAAATCTGAGCAAGGAGACTCAAATGTAATTCTTGCCAGAATTACATGTTAATGAACTGTGTACCTTTTAACAATATATAAATCAAGAAACATCAGTTTAGGGATTTAATTTATTTTTTACCCGATGGAACTATGAGTTCAAGGTTGCCAGCATGGTTGCAGATAAACTGATGTTTGAAATTCACCAAACTACTTAATGTGGAATAGGATAATATACTTCCAGTGCCCTCAAGGCTGTGACCTTACAGCCATTTTACATAGCACATCATTCCTCCTATAGGGATGAACTTTTTCCTGGCACGAAAAGTAGCCGCTCTGGTTGAAGCTTTGCTTATTGTAATAGGCTTTTGTTTCCAGGTAACATGTCTGTGGAAGACTTAATTCTGAATAGAGATATAGATATTACTGGAAACTAATTGTTTTTTTCTATTATACTCTGCTTTATCAAAAAAGTAAAACATTTAAATTGTGCTACAGAAATCCACATGTTGTCTTGCGATCTTTAAACAATAAATGAATGATTTGCCCTTAATATGGCTGATGGTTTTTTCTTTTTTTTGGTGGCTGATGTATTTTGTGTTCTGTTAAATTGAGCATTAGACAGAACAATAGGGTCATCCAGTAACGAAACTTCTATTTGAACAGCTCCAAACAGCTGGAGGACCACCTTTCCCTAGTGTAGCTATGGTCTTAAGGATTATTTTTTCTCAGCCAGGTGTGGTAGAGGGATGGGGCTGGCATAAAGATGATGACAAAGCCTGTGACCCCCAGCACACCCATCCATGATTGTTTTTATTGGGCCTACAACTGCACTGGCTTCAAACTGCTATAGTCTTATTTTTCGTGTGGACTGTTCATGCTCTGTGTGGTGGTTGAACTCAGCCACAGGTAGGAGGGAAGATAGTGCAGCAGGGACCAGAACAGGCTGTTTGAGCTGCCTGTTTTCTCAGAGATAATAAATGAGAAAAAATTTTTCAATAGAATTTCAAGGGTACCTGGCTGGCTCAGTAGAGCATGCTACTCTTGATCTTGGGGCTGTGAGTTCAAGCCCCATGTTGGGCATAGAGCTTACATTAAAAAAAATAATAAAATTTCAGCTCATTTACCTCCCAAGCTCTGGGTTGTGACCCTCAAAGTCCTAATGTGGATAGTTGTTTGTTTACTAAAAGGTCAAGGGAACAGGGTGGAGAAAGGTATCCAGTAGCCTAATCAAAGGTTCTCACCCCTACCCTCTTTATATGTCACGAATATGCCTCCCTTCTTTTCAGCCCACTTTATCTCCTCCTGCCTTCAATCTAAAGGAGTTGCTTGGGCATTTGGGATAAGGTCAGGCAACATGATTCGATTCCAGTCCTAAGCCGCTTTTTACTTGAAGCACATGCCTCTTAATATTAACTACAGCTAACATCAAGGTTCTTTGCCCAAACCTCTGAGGCACACAGTTAAGTAACCCCCATTTTTACAAAAAAGGCTTGTAGAAGTAAACTTATAAGTTTATTGTAGAGATTTTTATTTATTTTTATTTTTTTATTTTTTAAATATTTGTTTATTCAGGATAGACAGAGAGAGAGGCAGAGACACAGGCAGAGGGAGAAGCAGACTCCATGCAGGGAGCCCGACGCGGGACTCGACCCCGGGACTCCAGGATCGCGCCCTGGGCCCAAAGGCAGGCGCCAAACCACTGAGCCACCCAGGGATCCCAAGAGATTGAGTTTTAATGACAAGCCCCATTTAGGTAATTCCCGATCCATTCAGAAAGTATCGTTATATACGTAGGCAGTTTGGTGCTTAAGAGTTTAGGTTTTCTTTTTAAGGTTTTATTTTTGAGTAATCTGTATACCCAACGTGAGGCTCAAACTCACATCGGGCACTTCTGGAGTTTGAATCCGAGCTCTGGCACTTTGTAGCCATGTGCTGATCCCTGTAAAATGAGTTGCTAACATTTGCCTACTTATTAAGGCATTTTAAAGTTTAAAACCACATAAAACACTGGGAACAGTGCCTCGCATGAAATAAAGAGTAGTATTAATATCTTTAAATGCAGAGAGGTTTTATTTGTATTCTGTTGGCTACATGTTTAAATTATGAAATGTCCGGATGTCTGCCAGAGAAAAGAGCACCTAGAAAGCATTTTACTTCCCTGGTGTTTGTTTTTCTTGGTGTGTTCGGAGTGAGTGCCAAAAAGCCCTCTATCTCCAGGATTTGGAGGATTCTGGAAGCAAACGTCATAGTGAAGTGTTGCCATGCGCTGTTGGATTGATGCCTTGCTCTTATCTAGGGGTCTAGGTGACACCCCCACCCCCACCCCCACCCCCACTCAGAGTAGTTTGGGAGGGCAGGCAAACAGGCTTAGAGGTTTGGGTGATTCAGGCAAGGAATGAGGCTTGCTTATCGCGTTCTCACAAAAATGAAACTTTGGGAAGATTCAGCCCAGTTTTTCTCTGTCACCCAAAAAATTAACTTAGGGATCAGCAAACCGCAGAAACCTGCCTTGGGGACCAGAGCTCTGCATGAAATGGCGCTTTCCGTGACAAAGCAAGCAACACCCGTGGAAGTGATACACTTGACTCCGGAAGCACTCGGGCTGGGCGCCAAACTTGAGTTCCTAGTCGCGAGGTTTAAATTTGCCCCGTGACCACACTGTGATAGGTGGGTACAGGTCCACGTCAGTTCCTATCCCCCACTGAGCCTGGGCTCTATAAAAGGTCTTGCGCCCGGCTTTCCCTCGCAGTTGCTCGAGATCTCCCGTGCTGTTTGCGACTAGCTGGAGGTGAGCAGCAGGCAGCCACACTAGAGGCAACCCGCCTCTAGCGAGGCGGCAGGAGCAGGTAGGTTCCTGGCGGGGCCGAAATGGGTGCCGAAGTGGAAACAATCTTGAAGCTCATCCTAGTTCAGTGGACTTCGTTAAAATCAGGACCACCATTGTGCCCTGACTGTCCATGAACCTGGGGACTGAGATTATGGCAAAATATTTTGCCGGTTTCCACTTTTTAAAAATGCTTTCAGAAGAAGCAATTTTTTTTTTTTTTTTTTTTTGCGATTGAACTCTGCTAAAGCAAAGATGAGGAATGGCGGTGTGGAGATCCCGCTGGGGGAGGTGGCGTGCTGTTGGGAGGGGGTCATCTAGGTCTGAGTAGTGGAAGACTGGCTGGCTGAGGGAGATTGGGGTGTGGGGGGAGGTGGAGGGCTGGTGAAGGCATAGGGGCGTACGATGCCTGGTCCCGAAAGGCCAGTGGGCCGATTGAGGTCAGAGTAGGGGGGTGGAAATGTGGGCACATGGAAGGTGGGTAGGAGTGCAAGCGGTGGGTGAGGGGTGCCTGTTCCGCCAGCTGCAGCGAGAGGGGTGTACGGGTGCCGGCGAGTGTAAGCTTTGAAGCTGGATTGGTGTAGCATACAACTCGCTGAGGGTGGGAGCGGTGAGGGTGGGAGCGAACAGGGGTCTGGGTGGGTTGGTGTAAGGGCTGTAAGGCCACGTGGTGGAGCTGGGGCAGAAGGTGGGTGGGGTGAGTGGGGGTGTCAAGGCCTGATTGGTGCAAGACTGGCTGGGGGTGGAGTCTGGGCCTGTTGCTAGAAGACCTCCTGGGGTTTGGGGAAGGGCGAGAGGGGGGGGGGAAGGGGGAAATGGAGTGAGTGGAGGTGTCGAGGCCTGATTGGTGCAAGACTGGCTGGTGGCGGAAGTGTTGGGGGCGGGGTCTGGACCAGAAGAGGGAGCTGGGGTGTGGGGGTGAGTGGAGGTTTGGAGGCCATTTTGGTGCAAGGCGAGGCAGAGGCAGAAAGCGAGAATAGGGAGATAAAGACATTGAGGGAAGGTGGAGAGCCGTTGAGGGAGGGGGTGACCTAATCCGGTGTAAGACCATTGGGAAGTGGGTACGGGAGGGGGAGAGTAGAGGTTGGATGGTGGAATATAGTGCCCTGGTCTGTGTAAGACTGCCTGGCAATAGGAGTAGAGAGGTGGAGGGGCGGGAGAGGGTAGAGGACTCGAAGCCTGAAGACTATCTGAGGCTTTACGCAGCAATAGGAAGAGTGCAGGTGTGAGGGAAGTGGCGGGCCAGTGCGGACGTGGGGAGTGGGAATCCCCTTTGGGGGCAATATCCCTGAGCCAGGGACTAGATAGTGGGTGCTAAATCCTTACAATAGGAGAAAAATTTCTCTGGGAGCTGATAAATGAATGATTGTCTTCCTTTGCACATCTCTATAATGTTGGGGTGACTGGACATCAGAAGCTGCCATGTGCTTTGGGCTTTTTTTTTTTTAGGTTTCATTTATTCATGAGAGACAGAGCGAGAGGTGCAGAGACACAGGCAGAGGGAGAAGCAGGCCCAATGCAGGGAGCCTGACGTGGGACTCGATCCTAGGTCTCCAGGACCATGCCCTGGGCTGAAGGCGGCGCTAAACCGCCAAGCCACCTGGGCTGCCCATGCTTTGGGCTTTCTGATTGATCTGCAAAGAACCTTGGCAGGGCATGGTGGGAGAGGTGGTGGTACACCCTGTCTCTCGTTTTCTCCATCCAAGAAAAGCCTGCAACAAACATTTAAATACATCTTATTTCAAAAGCAAAGCTTTGGCTTTAAATTAGGGTGACTAGGCTGCTCAAAGATAGATGCGGAATGTAGAAATGGTGGTTCTGGGGGCGCCTGGGTGTCTCAGTCGGTTTAGCAGCCAACTCTTGATCTGAATTCAGATCTTGATCTCAGGTTTGTGAGTTTAAGCCCCACATTGGGCTCCATGCTGGGCATGGAGCCTACTTAAAAAAAAAGTTGGTTCTGGATTTTGGCTTTCTTTAAAAAGTATATTTTTGTCTTGTCTATAGACATGGACATGTCCGAAGAAGCCGGCCAATCTAAGATCCAGGATGATGATTGGTGAGATTGGAAAAATTCTGTTTTCTCTTAGTTTAATCCTACTTGTGTTGGCAAAATGACTCTCAAAAAGTATATGTTTCTTTCATTTCAAGTCTGCAAAGTGTGTAACTTGGTTAGTCATAAAATGAGAATTGTAAAAAGGGATCTTAGAATCATACAGGTATGAGTCCAGCCTCTTAATCAATGCATGAATCCTTTATATAAAGTCTCTGTTAGTGGCCAGGAGCATACAACTCCATGAAGTGACACAATGCATTGTTGAGTATGTATAATTTCTAAAAATTTCTTCATTCAAATGAACTTAAAACTTAGGTTACTTCCATCCCATTGTTCACAGTGCTGCCCTCTAGAGATACACAGATGAGGTGTTTTTTTTCTCCATGTTAAGGAGGTGTTTTTTTTTTTTTTTTTTTTGTTTTTTTTTTTTTTTTTTTTTTTTTTTTTTATGATAGTCGCACAGAGAGAGAGGCAGAGACACAGGCAGAGGGAGAAGCAGGCTTCATGCACCGGGAGCCTGACGTGGGATTCAATCCTGGGTCTCCAGGACCGTGCCCTGGGCCAAAGGCAGGCGCTAAACTGCTGTGCCACCCAGAGATCCCTAAGGAGGTGTTTTAAGATAGCTGTCTTACCTCTTAAGTTTTCTCCCCTGAAACACCGCCCTGATTTCCTCCTTCACAGGTAAGCTTGTAAGCACATAATAAGGGAGAAAGTAGAAACCGTAGAACAGATAGTCTGGAAATAGACCCAAATACCCAAATATAAAAATTTAGCTCATGATAAAAAATGACATTTCAAATCAGTGGGAAAAAGATGGATTCATCAACAAATAATTTGAAGGTAATTGGCTAACCATTTGGAAAAAAAGAAGAATTGGATTACTTTATCTTCCTTATAACAAAATAAATTACGCATGGAGAAAATATTTAAAAATAAAAAGTGAAATCACTAAAAATATTAGAAAACCAGGTGGATTTAGTTTCCAATTATTTTGGGAGGGGAGAAAGCCTAATTTTGATATCCCACAAAAGCATAAAAATGACAACTGGAAAAGTATTCATATTACCCATGATAAAAAGCTATTTTTCTTAGTCAACAAAGAACTTTTATAAATCAGCAATTTAAAAAAGGTAAACACATGAAAAATGGCCAAAAGATATTAAGAGGTAGTTCTCAGGGAAAAAAATACATTTGGCCCATAGACATATTCAACTTTACTTACATTTAAAGAGATGAAAAAAATTTTAACAAGATACCATTTTTTTTATACCAGATTGGCAAAGATTTAAAAAAATCAGTAATAACTGGAATTGGCAAATTTGTAGGAGAACAGACAATTTCTTATAGCCATTGTGGAAGTATAAATTGGTGCAACTTTTTTGGAGGGCAGTCTAGAAATAATCAAAATTTTAAATGCCCATGTCCTTTGACCCAGTAAATACTAGGACTATTTCTTTTCCTGTTAGAACAATTTTATTTCTGTATATACATATTCATGTATACTTAAGTGCATAAATGTGGTTTTGTCATACGTTCTTTCTGTGTATTCACGCTTAACTTGATGCCTTTCCCATTTCTCCCCGTAACTCATGTTTATTTAATCATATATAGACATACACAGGCTGATTTGGTCTTTGTTCAGTTCTGGGGAAGAAGGATGTATGACTTTATTTTAAAAGCTGTGTGCATTTGACTTGTGCTGGTATGTGCTTACGTTTAAGAAGAACTTTCTAGAAGAATAAATAAGACGTTGTTTATTCCTGGTGAGTGGGACTCTTGAAGGAACAGGGACAATGTGTTCCTTTTCCTCACTCCTCTTTTCAGTATTCTTTATCACTCAGAAAACTATCTGGTAAACATTATAACAGGATAGTAATTAAAATGAAAGGAGGGATTAGAAAAGGAAGGCAGTGAACAAACATTGGAAAATACATAAATAATAAAAGGAAATGCTAATTGCAATGTTATGTGCCTATTAAATGAGCAAATGAAAAATACTTAATCCTATTCTAGTAATGTTGCTGAACTGTACACTGATCTAACCCTTTGAAAATGATGACGCACTTGTACCAAGAGCTATTTCTTTTGATGAATTTGACTTTTGGGAATCAACTTTAGGGAGATCCAATTTATAAAAGTAATTAAATGCACAAAGATGCTTGTTGCAGCATTCAACTGAAAAATTAACGTGTGTTATCAAAAATGCACAGGGTAAAATACTAAGCTCTCTCCCTGACCCTCAGTCACTCCCAAATAGTGCCCTGAGTGGATGGTTGGCATTAGTTCTCCTGAGAAGTAAACTGACAGTCTGGTTTATTAGTTGGTCACTTGCACATTTGTTTAACAGGAGTCATTCCTCTAGCATTTGATGAAGAGTCGAGAGACCTGAGTTCTGGAAATGATACCTGTGAAGACCAGATCCTGGAGTTCTGGTTGGAGATTGCTCTTGAGGCTAGATAGTGACCAGCCAGGCTCTCCACCCACCCTTACTGCAAGTCGGGACTGACCATTAAGGTTTCAGGATCTGGGCACTGTGTGTTCATTAATGCAGATGACACTATTAGTTTTTTTGTGTGTTCGTTTTTACTTTGGGCTGACTCCGTACCTCACATAACCTTCACAGAAGGTTCGCATAAATGGGCATGCATAAATAATTTTTTAACTGGAGAAAATTGTTGGTAAGATCTCATAAGCAAAGTCTTTTTAAAAACAGGGTTCTGTGAGGGCGTGGGTGGAAAATAATTAAAGGGGTCCTTCGAACCACTTTTTGAGATTCGTCATTCTTTTATTCAACCAAATAGTCGAGTAGTGACTTTGTACTGAACAGTATGAAACAGGTATACTTTTAAATCCTTGCATGGTTTGGTTTACTGTCTGGGATGAGAGTTAGAAACATGTAACCAAAAAAAAAAAAAAAAAAAAAAAAGAAACATGTAACCAAGCCATTACAGTATAGTGTGATAAATGTAGTGATGGGGGAGAAGTACATGATCCTGTAGGAGAGCAGACATTATCTTGTTTAATTTTCACAGTACCCTGTGAGGTAAGTGGTTCTTTTTTTAAAACTTAAGATATATTTATTTTAGAGAGTTGGGGGCAAAGGGTGGGGGGAGAGAATATCTCAAGCAGACCTCCAATGAGCACAGAGCCTAGCGAGTGCTCAATCTCACGACCCAGAGATTACAATCTGAGCTGAAATCAAGAGCCCATCCCTTAACTGACTGAGCCACCCAGGTGCCCCGAGGTAAGTGGTGGCTTTACAATTGAGGCCCGAGAGCATAATTTATAGAAGTCTAGGTGAGAGGTGATGGTGGCTTAGGGGTAAGGTGGTAATAATAAAGTTGGAAAGATTGGAATGAATTTAGGATATATGGTAGTTTATCAATTCTGAGGGGTTTTTTTCCCCCGCAGTTTTGAAATTGGGATGCATCACATGTTTAATAGCATGTCATCATTTGCTAGTGTTTTCTTTTTTTCTTTCTTAGAGGTACATATGCCTTAGGTTAGGTGAGTTGTATTCTAGAGGTAGAGCCAATAGATCTTGCTGATGGATTTGATGTGACAGGTGAGAGAAAGAGAGAAATCAGGGGTGATTGGTTTATGTTGCTGGGTGGATGGTGGTGCCATCAGCTGAGATTGGAAAGTGTCCTAGAAGAACAGGATTGAGGGAAGAAATCAGGAATTCTGTGTTGGCTCTGTGATGTTTCAAATCCTTAGTAGTAAATGTCTAAGAGGTTACACAAACAATAGGAGTTTGGTGGAGAGTTCGAGGCTGGAAATACAAAATTGGGGGATGTGGGGTCTAGGGATAGTAGAATGAACAATCTAGAAGAGAGGGGACAATAACGCAAAACAGTATAGAAAATTCCAGGAATAAAATCCTTGAGAAGGCTGGAGGGAGATGAGATCCACAGTGCAGGGGAAGGTTTGGCTGGAGACCATGGTAGAACATTGTGTTCATTGTTAACTCTGGAGAAAAAGTTGGGCATAGTTACAGATAGGATTCGTTGGTGGGAGGACGAGGCAGTTTCTGTCTGATGGTTTTATTTTCCAGGGACTCATGAGACAAGGTCATTCACAGAGTGGAGGAGGTTTCTGCAGTTTGAAGGCAGAAGTACTACTGAAATACATACTGTAAGGGGCAGGGGACTGGTTTTCATTGATGAACCAAAGCCCACTTAGTACCCTCTGATAGCCTGGCTGCTCACTAGTCTTTTGTAGCCCAAGATTCTTTGTTTTGATGCTACAACAAGATAGACAAGCAGAAATACCATATTTTAAAAATTACCAGGGGCACCTGAGTGGCTCAGTCAGTTGAGTCTCCAACTCTGGTCTCGGCTCAGGTTGTGATCTCAAGGTCCTGGGATAGAGCCCTGTATCATCAGGCTCTGCAGTCAGCATGGAGTCTGCTTGATATCTCTCTCTCTCTCTGCCCCTCCCCCTATGTGTTCTTGATCTCTATCAAATAAATAAAATCTTTAAAAAAAATTAAAACAATAAAAATTACCATTATGCTAAGTTAAAAAGAACTTGATCACAAAAGAAAAATGGGTCACCTAGTCGGCCAGCTATTGTAGGTGCTCAATAAACGTTAAATGAACAAATGGATGAATGAACCACAGATGTACCCACATTTCATTATAACTTTTTCAAAAAATTTTCAATAATTACCAAGGGAATATGGATGGGTCCATGATAAAAATAAATACAGAAGCATCTCTGGTGAAAAGTGAAAAGTCTGCCCTCACACATACCTGCCCTCCCATTCTTCTGCGGTAATAATGAATGATGTTGGTTCTTCTAGATCTTTTCCCCTAGTCCTATACAAGCATACACTCATCTTTATGGTGTATGGGCCCAGTTTTAAAGGGGAGATCTTCTTTGGATCCTAGAAAGTTTTTGAAGGTTCTTGAGTCATATATTTTCAAAGCTTCTAATGTGATTTCTTAGTCCTTTTGTGGTAGGGTTCTGGTGAAACCAACTGGCTTTTCCCAGGTGAGTATGTTCTCTAATAACCATGACATGAGCTTTGCAGCACTTGTGAAGGACTTGTACTCCTGGCAGCAGATTTTACTTAGAAAAGGTACCTAACCAAACTTACCTCCTTTTTGACTATTTCTTCCCTAGAACTTTCCTTGGACTGCTTTTCCCAATGGTTACTATCCAACCCAGAATTCAATGTTTTATCTTCAGGGATTAGAGTGTAACCTTTTGTGGTATGTCCCTGATCCCTCATTTCTTTCATCTGACCTCTAAATATGTGTGTGTGTGTGTGTGTGTGTGTGTGTGTAACACAAAAGTATGTAAAAAGATAGATATGAATCACGTTTTAGTTTGTATATGGTGCTATATGCTGTATATAGATAATAGGTTTCAAGGTAACCCCGGTCATGCTTTGGCCCATACCTGGGAAACCATACACCCAGCAAGAGTTTTCTTTGCTGATTAAAAAACAAAACAAAACAAACTTAAGGCCTTCTACCAAGTATGTCAGTCCAGTGTACAGTGATTGATAAATGAATAGGAAATTGGGATCCCTGGGTGGTGCAGCGGTTTGGCGCCTGCCTTTGGCCTGGGGCGCGATCCTGGGGACTTGGGATCGAATCCCACGTCGGGCTCCCGGTGCATGGAGCCTGCTTCTCCCTCTGCCTGTGTCTCTGCTCTCTCTCTCTCTCTCTCTCTCTCTCTCTCTCTCTCTCTGTGTGTGTGTGTGTGTGTGTGTGTGACTATCATAAATAAATAAAAAAAATTAAAAAAAAAAAAAGAAATTGAACCAAGGGGGTGAGCCAGCATACATCTTGAAAAAACTGATAAAGGTGTGTAATCCATCCAGTAACCAACCTCGAGGTTAAAATGAGAGCCCTCAAGAAGTGGTTAGGGTTACCTTGACACGTAAAACCTTTTAACTGTTAGTCCACCTTCTTTAGCACTTTTAGTTTCCCATGTGAGCTCTGTATCGCACTAGCTATTGCTAAAATAACCTATGTTAAATCCTAGATTGTAGCTGGGCTCCAGCACTGAAGTGATGCTTACTGCAGCATGACTTGTTGGAGCCGGATCGTAGATCCATGTCAGTGGATATCCATTCAGCTGCAATCTGGAGAGCTGAGGGATCCCAAGCCAGAATGCGCTTTGGTGTCACCTCAGGCATTACTGTGCAACTATAAGGGGCCAGGCAGCCTGCCATGGGAAGGCCGGGAGAGGGGGTGGAGGGGTGAGTGCTAAGGTCTCTGGCATGTTATTAGGGGGGAGCAAAGAAGCAAGAGGCCCCAGCATCACAGTCTGGAGCAGTTGCAGCTTAGAAATCACCCTTCATTTGCTTCCTGAGAAATGGAGTTCAGCATTTGTCCTTCTGATTTTTGCCTGTAATCTCTTCATCATTGAGTCCTTTCACCTGTGGCCCATTTCTCAGAATTCACTTTCATATCTTTGTTTTCTTATTTTTTCTTAAAGATTTATTTGTGTATTTTGGAGACAGAGAGAGTGGGGGTAGGGAGGGGCCGAAGAGAATCTCTGGCAGACTCTCCACTGAGCGCAGAGCCTGATGTGGGGCTCCATCTCACCTGAGATCACGACCTGCGTAAAGACCAAGAGTTGGACATTTAACGGACTGAGCCCCCCAGAGAAGCCCTCACTTTCACGTCTTTTTTTGAAGATATTATTTATTTATTAGAGACAGAGACACAGGCAGAAGGAGAAGCAGGCTCCATACAGGGAGCCTAATGTGGGACTCGATCCCTGGTCTCCAGGATCACACCCTGGGCTGAAGGCGGCGCTAAACCGTTGAGCCACCAGGACTGCCCACTTTCACATCTTTTAAATAGAAATAAATCACTTGGCAGAAGACAGGCTTCTCGCCAGTGGCCGATGATAACTAACATTGTTTCCCTGTCTTTGATTCTGCAGTAAATACTGAGCACCTTGTTGCTTCTAATTTTTCTTCACCTCCCCTACTGTGATGTTAATTTTGTAACTCCTAAAAACCTTTTGCATTTCAGAAACACTGATTGGTGGTTCTCTCCCTGTGAGATTTGGACTGTGGGCTTGCCATTTGAGGTTAATTGCCTTCCTTTATAACTGTGTATGTCTCATTTTTTGCAGTTGCATTATTATTGTGGACTCAAGCAGTGATGGAGAATTTGAGCCCTGTAAGTAGAGTCCCCTCAAAGCATCAATGTCCATTTCAAGGTGTAACTTAATCCTGTCTCTGTGGTGATGACTGAAATGTAATTTTGGACATTTGATGTAAGCTGGACCAGGGTTTGTCTCCCCCAGGGTCTCTCTCCAGATTGGTGAAATGATTATTTCCCTGCTGTTAGGAGCAGAGGCAGTTCTCTGTGCTCACTTTCCAGTTTGCTACCTTGACTTTTTCATTTTAGGCCTCCTTTTATTTCCTTGGGGTAGGGGGATTTAAGAGTCTCCCATCGATTTTAACCAGCCCTAACTTCTGGACTTTGGCTTTAGGGAGTTAAAGATGGGGGTAACCAGATTTTTACCCTGCTTCCTGACTCCCTCTTTTTTTCCCTGATTTAGATGCAACCAAAAGGAAGGAGCAGAAGGGGAATGTCAGGTGAGTAGGAAAAGTAGTGAAATTGGACATTTTTTGAGGGATGACATTGTGGGTAAGAAGATTTGAGAATAAACATCCTGCTTCCTCTGCACACTGTGTTCAGGGTTATAGTGGGTATCTGATCTCACAACCAGGTTCAAGTATTAAGTTCTTTATGTCAGGCTCATTAACTAAATTGGTTGGTTTCTTCCTCAGAATGCCTTTGTGATGATCTGTCTTCTAACTTGCCTTCTCTACTCCTTTTGCCCTTGTGGGCCAAAGGGGTGTTGCCCACCTGCCGGACTATAGGAGGTGCTAAGAAAAATTACTGGAATAAATCCAAAATAGGATGCTAGTTAAGTGACGTGTCTACATTGACTCCTTGAATTACCGTAGTGGGTTTGTTGAGGTATGGCATATAACAAAATTCACTCTTTTTTTTTTTTTAATTTACGATAGTCACACACACACAGAGAGAGAGAGAGAGAGAGAGAGGGGCAGAGACATAGGCAGAGGGAGAAGCAGGCTCCATGCAGGGAGCCCGACGTGGGATTCGATCCCGGGTCTCCAGGATCGCACCCTGGGCCAAAGGCAGGGGCTAAACCGCTGTGCCACCCAGGGATCCCAATTCACTCTTTTTGATATACAGTTTGATGAGATTTGACAAATGTATATGGTAGTGTAAACAGCACAGTCAGAGATGCAGGATATTTCCATCATTGTCATTCATGTTTTACTTCTTTTTAAAAAAGATTTTATTTATTTATTAATGAAAGACACAGAGAGATAGGTAGAGGGAGAAGCAGGCTCCATGCAGGGAACCTGATGCAGGACTCAATCCTGGTACTCCAGGATCACGCCTTGAGCCAAAGGCACACGCTCAACCACTGAGACACCCAGGTGTCCCTTTTATTTTATTTCTTTTTTAAGAGATTTTATTTATTTGTTTGAGAGAGAACAGGTGGAGGGAGGTGCAGAGGGAGAGGGAGAAGCAGATTTCCCACTGAGCAGGGAGCCTGACAGGGGACTCGATCACAGGACCTTGGGATCATGGCCTGAGTCAAAGACAGATGCTTAACTGACTGAGCCACCCTAGTGCCCATTCTTTATTCTTTAATTTTTAATTTTTTGTAATTTGACAATATTTTTTATTTTTCATTTTTAAAAAGATTTTATTATTAAGTAATCTCTACATGTGGGGCTCAGTGAACCCTGAGATCAAGAGTCACATGCTCCTCCGATTGAGCCAGCCAGGCACTCCTACAATATTTGTGGGTAGCACAGGGGTTCTGCCGAGTTTGGCTCCTGCCCAAGCAGTCTGTCAGAGTGGTGCTGGTTTTGGGGTGCAGAGAATGGTACCCGGGAGAAACCTCCCCACTGTCAGGCTGAGTCTCCCAACTCTGGCCCTCTACCCTTCTTGGGCAGCTGGATCTCAACCCTCATAAAGAAAGCTGGCAATTAACTAATGGAAATCAGCATTTCCCTAGTCCTTTTCTGCCTTGCACCTGGACTGCTAGAACATATGCCCTCTGACAGCCCATTTCACTCAGTACTTGACAGATAACCCCTTTTGAAAGGATTGAGACAGATGGAATGGTTTGGTAGAAAGATGGAAAGTCAGGAATAAGGATCGAGCAGTTCCAACGAAGGGGAACAGAGTTATCACAGGAAACAAGCCAACAGACCATTTCTAGGTGACTACATTCACGGTAGAGGAGTCAGGAAAGGCCGTGGAAAGAAGACTGCGGTGCTTATGTTTGTCTTTGGTCTTTCCCTGTCCCATCCCTCAGCTATGTGGTGATTGACTCAGACTCTGAGGATGAGTACTTCAGTGATAAAGTGAGATCTCACATATCTGATATGAGCAGCGAAGGTCGGTATACTCCTTACTAACTGAGGGAAGTGGCTGAGCTCTGCAGCCCCATAACATGGTGGTTTTGGGATACAAGGCAGCAAATGTTCTATTCTAGCTTTTCCCTGGTGGCTTCCACTGGATGTGGATATGGCTGGATTCCCCACCCCACCCTGGTGAATTTCCAGACACAGAAAAAGCTGTTCTTGCTGGTTTAGACCTTGGCCGTCCCCCTCTGTAGAGTTCTTACCTACCAAGCAAGCGTTATATATGGGGCCCTAGGGTGGGAAGGGTGGGGAGAAAAATCAGGAACTGACACTTAGGAAGGTATGAAGATCTCTCTTCTATCCCTCTCACCCCGCTGCCACGACACTTTTCCTCCTGTGTGTGGGAATGACAAAGCAGGGAGGGGGTTAGGTGAGAAATGTGGGTTCATTTTTTCCAGCCTGTTGGAGACTTAGGTAGGTGATGGGTCTGAGTCAGCCCACCGCGACTTCTCAGGGGAACCCTTGCTTGCTCCAGCTAGCTGTTTGTCTTTGCCTTTCACTGTTATCCTCATATTTTCTAGAAATTTTTGTTTTTCTCAGAGCTCAATAATCTGAAGTTGAGTGTGTGGCAGGGAGGTGGAGGGAATATATTTTTATGTGATTATGTCTCTTGAATTTCAGATGAGATTCTAGATGTGCTCTCTGATAATGAGGAGCAGCGGCGTCCTGCCCAGGAGGCTCCAATACTTATTACTGATGATGATAGTAGTGATTTTGAGGGCCCTGTGCTGATAATAGATGAGGATTCGTGTGATCAGGGCCAAGCTGCCTCAAATGGAAATGCGATGGATATCTCTGATGTCTTCCAACACAATTCATCTCATGGTGTTGGTGAGCCAAATCTTGGTGAGAATCTCTGCCAACCACCAAATGTTGCTGAGGCTACAGTGGAGATTCCAGATGAAGAGCCCACCCCTGTGGTAGAACAACCAAGGAAAAGGAAGAGTAAAACCAAAAATATATGTGTGACACCTGGTAAGCCATTCAAATCAAGGATGCCTGACCTATTGAATACATCTCGCCCCCCAAGTGCACCAGCTGTGCCTGCCATGCCTTCCCCCTGGATAGGTCTGTCCTGTCAAGTCTGCCTGTCCTGCCTACCAACCTTATTGCCATTTCATCTTTTTTTTTTCTTATTGCCATTTCAGCAACTTCCTCATGGCTAAGGGAGACAGCCATCCTATTGAGAAGGATCTTTCTGGAAATGGGAGAGGAACACCCACGTCTTGATTTGCCATTCCCTCTGCCTGGCATGCTTTCTCTCTGCACTTTTTGTCCTGAGGAGATCCCATTTTTCTTGGGGCCCAACCCACTTGTCAGTTCCTATAGGAAGCCAAACATCAGAGATGCTCCTCCCTTCTGGGTCCCCAAGTTCTCAGATCCCATCTCTACTGAAGCACTGATGACCCGGTTGTCTTAGAATATGTTTCTGAAGCTGTCCCCCATGTAGACAGTGAACCTCTTGATGGGGCAGGACTCTTACTCATTTTTAAGTCTCTCCCAGGGTCTGCCCTGCTATTCACATGATAGATGTCTAATACTTTTTTTTTTTTTACATAAATGAATGAATGACACTACTGTTACAGAAGTCTCTGGCTAGAGCAGTTGGCAGTATATGGGTGCTAACCAAAGATGGAAAGATTTGGCTTGTTTATTGAGTGGAGGTCTTGCCTAGAATCTGAGCCACTTCCTTTTTTTTTTTTTTAAGATTTTATTTATCTGAGAGAAAGACAGCAGGAGCAGGGGATGATGGGAGGGGCAGAGAGAGAGGGAGAAGCAGACCCCTTGCTGAGCAGGGAGCCCAATGGGGGGACTCCATCCCTGGACCCCAAGATTATGGCCTGAGCCAAAGGCAGACGCTTAACCACCCAGGCGCCCCTGAGCCACTTCCTTTGAGCAAGTGTGTGAGCTATACCATAACATTCCTTATACTTCATGTGCCTCAGTTGTCTACACAGCCTAACCTCTAGCAGCATGCTCATGTAATCTCATTACATTCCTTGTACCTATGACGGACTCCTACCTGGTGTCCTCTGCTAGCAGCTCTGGGATTCATGTAGGAAGAATCGTTGACACGGACCGATGGAGAGCATGCAGACTTTAGACAGTTTCTGTTTCTGGATGGTGCTCTGGGTGTGGCTGTGGGGGCTCCTCCCAGGTGTACCTCTCTGCCAATTGCTTGATGGGACTGATTTTCAGGGTACAAACCAACTATTGTCTTTTCAGCTGTGAGAGCATCCAAAAGGCGTGCGCCTTCGAAGAAAAAGCCTGGTGCAGGGAAAATTGAAAAATCCAAGCCTGGGTACGTACAGTTCATGTTAAACTGCATGGGAATCAATTGTACCATTGTCCTGTGTTAAGCAGTCCACTGGGCTTAAGAGAGGGTCTTCAAGGGGATGAAGGAATCTGGTGGGGGAGGGGGGCAAGGTTTCCATCCCTGAATTGGGAGGGGTGTAAGAGCAGCAGCAGCAGGAGGAGGAGATTGATCCCTGTACTTTCTCCAGCCAGGCCGGAGCCCTTTTGCTCCCACAGTAGTTCTGGCCTTTCCTTTGTCCTTAAACTCAGATCAAAAAATGGTATGTAGCTGAACATGAGACTTTTCCTCAGGCTGAATACTGCCTGTCGGCATGAAACCAAAGTGAATGGAGCCAAGATGGTAAGAAGGCAGAGTGGACATATTCCCGTCCAATGGAATTGGAGGGAGGGTGGTCAAGATCGCCTTCCAGGTTTTCCTGGTGCTTTGGCCACATCCAGTTACTCCTACTCCCTGTATGTGTTCTTACACATTTCAAAAGCTTAAACATTAGGATGAAGTAGATGGCTTGTAGTTCCTTTATCTTTATGAAGCTAGATGTAATAGATCTATGTAATAGAACCTGAGAACAACAGATCATTTAGCCCAAAGACATGTCAATACTGAAAGGAAGCTAAAAATGAACATGTTTTTTTGTTTGTTTTTGTTTTTGCATTCAGATTCCAGGAAGTTCTCATCTTTCCTCTTAAAAATGGGATGTAGTAAACATAACGTTCTTTGTTCTAACTTGCATCCAGGACTAATAGATACTTAGATCTGATACTTCGATCTGTTTCTTGTGAAACAAGGGATGTATTCGAAGGACTGTTGATTTTATTTTCACCTGTATTCTGGAACAATAAATGCATCTTAAAGCAAGGAGAAGGACAATGTGTCAGGCATGGGGGAGGGGGGGCAGCAAAGCAACTTGGACCCAGGCAAAGAGGCTCTCTTTGTTTCTGCACCTCTTGCTCGGTGAGGCAGCCGATGTAGTTTTATGTTAAATGATCCTTTTGGTAGTTCTATCTTAGATGGATCCCTGTTCAGCAAAGTGTCTTCTCTGGATTCCTAGATACACAGTATATAAGCTGCTTTTGCCTCTAGGCACACATGCCTCAGGTAGCACCCGGGTTGCTTGGCTATGGTGTGAGCAGAGAAAGCATATAAGCTGCCCCTTGGTGTCATCCTCGGCGTCCTCCAAAGGAGGCTAGTCTGTTAGGATGCCTCACTGTTGCTTTGGCGCTTCCTGTGGCAGCCTGTAGGCTTCCTGTTGTGCTTCACATTGTTCCTGTGTAGGCTGCTTGCTGGTCATGGTGTCTGATGTACCTGCTTGGAGTCTGGTTGGGTCCTCTGATGTGGAGCCGCTCTGCCTGCAGTGAAGTGGTACAGAGACATCGAGGGTTAGGCGAGCTAAGCCACAAGGCCTGCTTGATGTCAGCGCCAACCCGGGGGGGTCCCCATTCTCTGCTGAGGCCTGCAGATGGTTTGGGCTTTCGCCTGCTACCTTCTCGGATGCAAATTTGCTTTCAGAACAAAGTAATTTGAGGCAGCTGGCATTAGTCACCATTATTGGGCTTTGGGGTGAGGACCCCTACTTTAAGCTGCCTTGGCCTGGTTTGGTTCTTATTTCCTCTCCCAACCTCACAGATGGTTTATTTTGTGACTTAGCGGTTCACAAGTGTCCTGGCAAAATCTTAGTCTCCAGGGTTCTGTGAAGTCAGAAACTCCACGTACCTGTGTCTGCTCCTGTTTTATCTTTCCAGCCCTGTGGCTCATCTCCTGGGACTTGGGGGTTGTTGCGGCCAGGAGAAAAGGGTGCAATGAACAGTTATTACAAATGTTAGTCCTTCATGCACTTAGCATGGAAGATGTGCTCAGGTTAATTGGTTGGAAATGTGTTACCTTAGTTTAATATCTGCCCCAGGAGAGAAGGGAAGCAAGATGGTGGATACAGGAAGAGGGCCCAGGAGTTTTCTGAGTCTCTTTCCATATGACCTGTGTGTGTGTGTTTCTCTTTTTTCTTCCCTTAGCCACACACAACTCAGTTGAACTTACTTTTGCAGGAGGGCTATGTGCAAAATACCTGGATGTTTCTTGCGTGACCTAGAAAATGCAAAGCAGTATTCTGGAAGGAATTTCAAGCAGAACAAGGACAGCCTGGTCCAGAAGATCTACACCCTGTTTAACAGTTCGGTCTTTGATAAAAAGGTATATTTGATGAATAAGCACTGGATGAGCCCCAGATATATGCTCTTGAGGTGTGCCGATTGGATATTTCCTGCTGTGGAGAGGTGTCAGCTTAGATGGAAAGATGATGTGTGCATAGGTGAAAGAAATAAGAGAGTGTCTGTGGGTAATCATCTGTGGTACAGACTATTACCGGCACGGAAGATCAGCAGGGGCAGAAAAAAAAAATCACTGAGAACCTGAGTGGTCAGTAAATAAGATTGCCTGCAGGAAGTAAGACTTCTGGTTCTTGAGGGATGGTAGGTGGAGAGAGCAATAGTGGTGGAGGAGAGGGCGTGTGTTGATCCTTAACTATCTAGAAAGACAGGCTTTATGTTGAAGAGTAATGGGAAGGAGCTCTGTGACCCTGGGCAAGCCCCTTTCTGCCTCAGTTTGCCTCATCTGCAAAACGGGAGCAATGATAGTATCCGCTGCTTCACAAAATTATTGTTAGGCCTTGGGAAGGTAATACACCTGAAGTACCTAGAACAGGGCCGTTGACATAGTAAGCAATATAAGTTGGGCCATTACTTGGTTTCAAGAGCATAGGACTTAGGTAATGGAGGGCCTTGGGCATCAGGTTGGCGGAGCTTAAATTAAGATCAGTAGGCACCACTGCACAGGGATGTGATAGGACATGAAGTGGCTGCTGGGAAGAACTTGTCCAGAACGTGGGGTGTGAACTGCATCAGAGAGAACTTGGAGGCAGAATCTAGAGCCTTGGCGGTCATTAGGGTTTTCAGACTTAAGTATTTCCGCTGATGCAACCATCTGCCAGGCAAGTCCTCCAATCTTTCTAAGGGAAAGTGCCTTTGGGGAAGGCACTCCTCATTCCTCATGACTGTGGTGTTACATCCAGTGGCCGATCGGGGGACCAAGGTGCATGTGCAATTTCAGCTTCCTGCTCTTACACATGGGGCTCCACCTCCCTACCTCAGCAAGTTTGCACTTCTCTCCTTGGCTGCCCTGACCTGTGTCCCCAGGCAGCGCAGTGCAAGTCCTGCATGCCTGTGCCCTCAGCCCTTTCCCTTGGGTCCCAACTGCCTGTCTGTTGTTTTCACCTGGGCTTCAACCTGGCTTTTACGCTCCTTGGGATGTTTCAATTTGTGGAGCTCTTGATTGAATAGTCTTTGGTTGACTTAAAACTGCTCGCTGACTCACACACTCTGCTTGCTGTTTTGTTCCCAGCTGCCTGAGAAGATAGATATTGGCTGGAACAAGAAGATGCTGAGAACTGCTGGCCTATGCACCACTGGTGAGACTCGTTACCCGAAGAAGGAGCGTTACGCGAAGATTGAGATTTCTCTGAAAGTCTGCGACTCTGCAGGTGACCAAGGCAGCTTTCCTTGTGGCACAGGCACAGGTTACTCTTAGGAGCTGGTCTTTTTTGGCAGCCTATGCCATAGCTTTATCTGTCATTCCTGGGTAGAGAGGCCTGCTGGGCATTGCTCCGAGGACATTATTTTTTTTTTCCTAGAAAAAAAAAAAAAGATTTATTATTTATTTAAGAGGGTGAGCGGTGAGCATGAGCAGGGGGAAGGGCAGAGGAAGAAGGGAGGGAGGGGAAGGGGCAGACTCCCCTTCCCCCCAGAGCGCAGAGCCCAGACCCTGAGATCAGGACCTGAGCCGAAACCAGGAGTCAGAGGCTTCACCGACTGAGCCACCCAGGCGCCCCTGCTCGGAGGACATCATCAGATGTCTTGCCATCCTTGAGAATCCAACTTGGCCATCTTTCCATTGGGCTAACTCTCTCTGCAGCTAGCTCCCCCTTGCCAGCGGTAACATCTCCGTTCACCCAGTAACTGAGGTTCAGGAACCCCCTACCCCCTACCTTGCTTAGCTTAGCCAGTCACCAGAGCTTCAAATTGCTCCTCCACCCTTATTCCTTTGCCTCCACCCAGGCATGGGCCCTCGGCACCACGCTCTTCATCTTGCTCTGTTTGGTCTCCAGCACGCTGCCACATCACTTTTCTGCTTAGACACATAGGGCTCCAGAGTGCAGAGCCTGGCTTTCCAGGCCTTCCAGTCTGCCTCCCTCCACTCTGCACTCTGCTTGGCCATGTATGTCTCTCAGTACGCTGCTGCCAGCTGCACTCCAGCCAAACTTTCCTTACCTTGGCTTTCAGAACGTGCCATACACCTTCCTGGCCTCAGCCTTTGCTCACATTTTTTACTGTACCTAGAGTGGCCTTCCAGACCTTGCAGAGCCAGCCAGTTGTCAAGGGGCCGGCTCAGATCCCATTTTCTCCCTGGAGCTTCTCCTGACTGAACCCTACAGCCATGGCCATGGATCCCTGCTCTGTCCACTTCTGTTTATGGAGGGTGGAAACTGGGGCTTGGCTGGATGTATTTCTAGTAGCATCCCACAAGAAAATGAGCACGTTTGAGCTGTTCTGAAAAGACGTGCTCACCTAAGGTCTCTGACGTCAACAAAATCAGTTGAAGTGGGTAGAAATGTTACTTTTCAGTCCTGGGAAGCCACCACTCCTGCTTCCTTACATAGGCTTATAGGAAATGGCTTTGTGTGTGGCATGGGCTGAGAGTCTGGGGGTAGTTGGTTAGCAGACTGGAACGAATTATTTTAAGTGCTATGATTTTTTTTCGTAACCTCTTCTAAGACCGACTCCGGGATACTTTGATCCATGAAATCTGCCACGCAGCCTCCTGGCTATTGGATGGCGTCCGTGATTCTCATGGTGATGCATGGAAGTATTATGCCAAGAAATCAAACATGGTGCACCCAGAGCTGCCCATGGTCACCCGCTGCCATAACTACAAGATTAACTACAGGATCCACTATGAGTGTACCCGGTGCAAAACCAGGTAAGACCCTTGGCCTCAGATTTTTCTTCAGTGATGCTTTCTACCACAGCCTCCAACTATTTCCTTGTGATTTTGTTAGTACGTGGCCAGCTGACTTGAGTGAACCTTCTCTGTTCCTTTCCACCTCCTCTTCCTCCATGCTCTCCTATGTGGAGCCAGCTTGGCCTGCTGCCGCTATTTAGGTGTCCCACCCACTCTGAGAGGCCACAGGAAGAGTCTCAATCTAGGCCCCAGGCCAGCAGCTCAGAAAACATGCTGAGGTGCCCGTGACTGATATCACGTGATATCATGTACCTTTATCATGTGATGTCTTTTTCCTCCATAGGGTTGGCCGCTACACCAGATCCTTGAACACTGATCGCTTCATCTGTGCCAAATGCCAGGGACCTCTGGTCATGCTGCCGCTAACTCGAAAGGATGGGACCCCCATTGCGCCCCATGTGAGACCCTTTGCTAAGTATGTGCAGGAGAATTATAGAACCATTAAACATGAGACGGAAGGGATAAGCCATGGGGATGTGATGAGAAGGCTCAGCAAGGATTATGCCATTAGGCAAGGGCGGGATCGGGATCGGGATCAGGATCCAGATCAGGATCAGGATCAAGATCGGGATCAGGATCAGGATCATTGAGATTATCTGGGAGTATATTCGTGTGGGCTGAGCACCCTACCGCTGAGAAGTTTTAGAAAAATATCTGTTTCTGCTAAGTGACGAATAATAAGATTTAACCCTTTTCATTATAGCCTCATACTGTTAGTGATGATTGTTCTTAAGCAAGGATTCTGTTGATAAGCATTTTGTATCCTTGATGGTACTCACAAGCCCTTTGGGTATATTACTTAGATTCCATAGTTTTAAGACATAGAACATAAGTGCAAAAGGCAAACTGCATTTTTGGGAGGGGTGGGTGGAAAACATGAGAATGATGCTGGGAAGAGAACCAGTTTTAAAGGCAGCATTCTCAGGACTGGGGCTGCCAGCATATATACCTAGACATAAAAGACATGTTTCATTAGTTTAGTTGCTCTTGATATTGAGTAAAGCCATGTAAGCCAATGTAACCATTCATTAACCCGCCCCCCAAAAAAACCAATAAAATGTTTTCTGCAATTTACTGGTTAACGGAGTCCATTCATTGGCAGCCTGTGCCTAGCACAGAACAAACCCTCAGGTCTTTTTGTCCAAGACCCCGGATGTCAGAAGTTGTCCAGAACGTGTCTGTGAGAGCACTCTGGGCCGTTCCACTGTTCTGGGTTTCTCCCTGATTTTGTGACTGTCCCTAAGCACCTCAGTGCTTCCTGCATGGAGCCTGCTTCTCCCTCTGCCTATGTCTCTGCCTCTCTCTCTGTGTCTCTCATGAATAAATAAAATCTAAATAAAATTGTCCTGATGTAGGACTCGATACTGGGACTCTGGGATCATGCCGAGCCGAAGGCAGATGCTTAACCACTGAGCCACCCAGGCATCCCTCAGGGAGCCTTCCTAAATAGTTCCAGCCCCAGGGCTCTGAGCGCCATGTTCCCCGTGTGCTACACGTTTGCCTCATGACCTCAGCTGTTGGGTATTTATTGCTACTTCTCACCACATCGTCCCTGCTGGCTGAAGCTTCTGGAGTGCGGGGACTGTCTTAACTCATGTCTGAAGGCCCTTGCCCCAAATCATGCCTAAACAGAGTCTGGCAGGTCCGGTAACTGTTAGCCCACACCCATGCACCTGGGTGCTTCCCTGAAAGGGGCAAGAGTACCCAGGAGGGCAGAGAGGAGGCTCAACATAGCTGTGAACACAAGCAGCGGCGCTGGCTGGCACAGCCCTAGGGCCAGGCAAGGAGAACAGGAAATGCATCCCTGAAGTTTGTGTGCCGGGGTGGCTCTAATGATGTAATGATGCACGACTGACCTCCCTGGTCCCAACAGTCATGTTTATTGAAAAGTCGTAAGCAGAATTTTAGACATGACAATTAAACATGGAGCAACTACAGAGATCTTGGGGACCACAGCTACAGTTGCTGCTGAGTTTGGGGGAGGGCTGGGCCAAGTTCCCATAGGGGCAGCCTCTACTATGCTGTTGGCTTCATACTTCCTGAGCCGGGAAAGGCCAAGGTCTGGTAACTGGATAAGAAGGGCGGTGGGGCCCCAAGGCAGCAGTGGGGTGCTTTCTGGAATGGCAGTGGGGCTTGGCAGCTAAGGAGCAGCAATGGCGTAGCTCCTAGAGCTAGCGGGGGTTGAGGGTGTGGCCCCCCAGGAGAACCAGGGGTGCTGGGGCTGCTGGAGAATCCCAGCGGCAGCTTGAGGAGTAAGGCAACAGGGAGAAGGAGGGAGGAACATGGAGGGTGGGGGTAGGCAACCAGGCTGCTCAGTGAAAGGAGAGGCCGCCCCCTCCTCCCCACTCCAGCCTCACAAGCCGGAGTAGGAGGCCTCTGTGGTCTCGGACCAGGATGACTCCCGGCGGGACGATGTTGGATGCCGCTGGTGCCCTCTATGGTCGGGGCAGCCCAGGCGCAGGAGTAGCGTCCACATTCGCTCTCGGAACTTGACACCCACAAAGGCGTAGAGCAGTGGGTTGAGGCAGCAGTGCATATAGCCCAGGCCTGAGGTGACAGACTTGGCCACATCCACACGGCTTTCTCGGCCACAGTTGCGGTCCAAGGCCCCCAGGTCCATGAGGGTGTCTACCAGCACCACTAGGTGGTAGGGGGTCCAGCAGAGGGCAAAGGCCACCACGACCACCACAACCAGCCGCATGGCCCGCAGGCGCCGCTGGCCCCTGGAGACCAGCAGCACGGCCAGGATGCGGGCATAGCAGTAGGCCATGACCAGCAAGGGCAGTAGGAAGCCAGCAACGAGCTGCAGCCCACGCAGGGCCGTGCGGCCCACCTGCGGGAAGTTGTACTGACAATGCGTGGCATTGAGGCGCTCGTCGCGTTTGGCTG
Organism: Vulpes vulpes; assembly: GCF_048418805.1. NCBI lineage: Eukaryota > Metazoa > Chordata > Mammalia > Carnivora > Canidae > Vulpes > Vulpes vulpes. Next base: position 53,166,094 of record NC_132796.1, read on the forward strand.
ACAGGAAAATGAAATCTGGGATGGCAAAGAAGAGGCAGAGCCCCCAGACGACCACACAGGTGAGGGTCACGCGGGCTGGGGGGCCCCGGCGGTAAAGCTGCGTGGCGTGCACGATGCTCAGGTACCGGTCAAAGCTGATGCAGGCGAGCAGGAGGGCCCCCGCATAGAAGTTGATGTTGAACAGGGCCCCGGCCACCTTGCAGAGGCCTGATCCGAAGACCCACTGGACGGCAGTATCCACCGCCCACAGGGGCAGCGTGAGCACTAGCAGCATGTCGGCCACGGCCAGGTGGAGCAGGAAGGTGTCGGTGCTGCTCCGCGCCGCCCGCTGACTCAGCAGCACTGCTGCCACAGCGCCGTTGCCCAGAAGCCCCAGCAGGAAGAGGAGGCCATACAGGGCGGGCAGGAAGGCACGGTCAAAGTTCAGGCTGATGTCCTGCGGGCAAGGCGGGGAGGCACAACAGGAGTCGCTCTCATTCTCGGCATAGTCGTAGGAGGAGCTACAGTTCTCCAGGAGGTAGGTGAGCTCCGAGGCTTGGAACACCTGGCGTTCACTCATCTGTGGAGGGAGGCGCGGGGCGCACTGCATGAAGGCCTGGCGGTGCTCCTTACTGCTTGGAGCGCAGTGGCTCTGAGGAGCTCCTCTGTGAAAGCAGGCCCCAGGCCTGGGCCGTCCCCTGGAACCGTCCCTGCCTTTCTTCCAAGGCTTTGCCTTTACTGAACTCGGGTCTGCCCAGCCTTGGACCACCCTTACCACCGCCACCCTTCTCTCTCACCGTCTTGGGCCATCCCATCAGCCCAGGGATTGTGGGCCCCAGAGAGGGCTTCCCTCCCAGGTCAAGAGCCTTCTCTGCCCCCTCTCCTCTCTCCTGGCTCTTCCTGGTTGGCCAGCTAGCCCTTCTGTTTTCCGGGCCACACCTAGTTTTACTACCTTCCTCCCAGGCGCCTCCCTCCAGTCCCCCCTCCCAGTCAGCCACTGGCCCTCCACTTCCCTCCTTAGTCCTTGCCTGGGGACCCCCAACTTCCTGCCCCTATGGGGCCTCTACACAGAAGCACCCCCCCAATCACGTGCTTTTTGCTCCCATTCTTCCCTTCCCAAACTCCGAGGCCATCTGCCACCCACTGGGGGCTCCCCCACCAAGCTCTAGTGGAAATATTCCTTACCCCGTGACCCTGCAAAGCTGCCCCCTCCCCGGGCTGCAAGCCTTCTCCGTGTCAATTTGGTCCCTCATGGAAGAGTAAGTTCCAAGTCATTGCTGAAGGAAGCCTTAGAGGCCATCCAGTGGTAAGCCTCTACCTCCCGCTTTCTGCAGATGAGGCACCAAAGCCAGACAGGAAAGGGGACTCGCCTGTGGTCATACATAAGTGGGGGGCCAAGGTGGGTTCTCAATTCCCTGTCCCGGGGCTCCTTCGGCCACCACCCCTGCCTTTTCTATCTACTCACGCAGCCCTCAGGTGGCCCTGGCTCATGGGCCAGCCCTGACTTTCACCTAGTGTTCTGAGTGACGTTCCCCTAGTGTCTCCACTCTAAGCTGTGCACCGGACCCCTGGGCAGCAGCACTCACCTCAGGGACCATGGCTGGGCTGGTACTCTGGCTGTAGGGCTGTGTGCCGCCTGCCCCCTCTGCTTTGGTGCTTGTGGTCAGGAACCTACACTACACAGAGGAAGTGAGGGTTTCACATGATTCTCGGCAGCAACCTCTTCCATGGGGTTGTCTGTACCCTATCTCAGACCCGAGGCCCCGAGAGTTCTCATTCCAGTCATCCTCTGCCTGGGCCAGGGGAAGCTGTTCTGGAGTAATTGGTCACAAGCCTGGGACCCAAAAGGCTGGGGCCATGGGGAAGGGCAGGTCCTCTGCGGGGAGATATTTGAAGGAGCAGCGGAGTCTGGGAAGTGGAGGGCAGCCCTGCTGCCAGTGGGGCAGAAGCTGCTTCTCCTGCATTGGGAGAGTCAATGCTCAGTGCACTGGAACTTGTGCTCCTCGGACCCAGGCTGGAGCAGATCCGGGCAAAGTTGCAGATTGCATTGCTAATCGTCTTAAGGCTGCAAAAGAGCTTAACTGTCTTTAAAAATGAAAATGAGGGGATCCCTGGGTGCCTTAGGGCGCGATCCTGGAGTCCGGGGATTGAGTCCCAGGATCGAGTCCCACATCGGGCTCCTGGCATGGAGCCTGCTTCTCCCTCCTCCTGTGTCTCTGCCTCTTTCTCTCTCTGTGTGTGTCTATCATAAATAAAAATATAAATAAATCTTTAAAAAAATAAATAAATAAATGAAATTAATTTTGTTCATTTATTTTTAAAGGTTTTATTTATTTATTTGAGAGAGAGAGGGAAAGCGTGAGCCCAAGCAGGAGGGGAAGGGCCAGAGGAGAGGGAGAAGCAGGCTCCCTGGGAGCCCATGACACTGGGGCTCAATCCCTAGGACCCCAAGACCATGACCCGAGCCGAAGGCAGATGCCCAGTCGACTGAGCCACCTGGGCAGCTCCCCAAAATGAAAATATTTCAAAGCAGTCTATCACACTGAAACTAGTACTCCACTATTGCCCCACCCCACTAATCACCAGGGGACCAAGAAAGGGAACTACCTACTAGGCATGAGACTGGTATGTGCTAGACAGTGCTTTAGGCGCTTTCTCTGACACAGCCTCACTTAAACCACACAACTCCCCTGTGAGGTGGGCGGTTATCCCCATGGTTAGTCCAGAATGGGGAGAGACCCTTCAGCAGACCCAACAATTAAGGCTGTGTGGTGGGAATGAAACCACGGCTTCCTCTCTCTTTACCACTCATCCCACTGCCTTTGGTGTTTTTCAGTGGGTAAACTGAGATATAGTCATGCAGTTAAAAACAAATGACCCAAAGCTATATATTTTGATGTGGCCACAGCTGGAAAAATCCAATGACAACATGGTGGAAAAGGCCAGTTGCATAATATCATGTAGAGTTGGATACCACTTACGTAAATTCTAGAAACCACACATATGAAGCAATACCGTGTTGTTTGGGATGCAGCTGTTTGTTCTAGGAGTTTCAAACCAGGGCTGGAGGAGCACCTGGCTGGCTCAGTAGGTGGAACACACAGCTCTTGGTCTCGGGGCTGTGAGTTCGAGCCCCCACGTTGGGTGGAGAGGTTACTTCAAAAAATGAGAATCTTCACAAAAAAAAATTAAAAAAATAAGACAGGGACTGGAGATCCTAAAAATTCACAAGAGCAGTCGCTTCTGGGGCGAGAGGGAGAATAGGGTTGGTTAAGAGGTTGGGCCCTCCTGATTTCGAGGGAAAGCTGTAAACAGCATCCATGGCAAGAGAGTGAGCCCCTTCCCCACTTTCTGTGGACAGAAGATGTGACTTAATCGTTGCTCTAAAGAGCTTGTCAGCTGCAAGTTCTGGGCCACAGGGAACTGAGGGCCTGACGGATGCCAGGAGAAGCACAAGTGGACAGAACTGGTGAGTCCAGGTACCTCGACACTTAAGATGGGTAGGACTTGGCACCGGACTTCCCACAGAGTGAGGAGGGAGGTTCGGAGCTGGGACCACAGTTTCTGGCTGCCGGCCTGTGAAGAGTTTCCACTCACAGGGTTTTACATGTGAAAGAAGTGAGGATGACAAAAACCTCTGTCTGTTCCACTTAACAGCAGGTCTTGTGTTCTGCGCAGATGTCCTTCATCCCCTTTTGGGTATTAAAGGGATCTTTTCTTTATGAAATGGCAGAAGAAATAGCCAATAGACCTGGAGATAGCTTGTGTTGGCCCAAGTGGACGACTGCCTGGGGTGGGGTGGCTCTGCGTCGAGGTTGGAAAGTCACTGGTCTGTGTGAAATTTAAAAGTCTAGGGATTCCTGGTCCCTTTCCTATGCCCCAGTCCCCATTGGGCACATGGGGACAATGATCCCCACCTGTGTGATCTGTGGGACCTTGGACAAGGGACAGAGCTGTTTTGTGCTGGTCCCTCCATCAGGGTGGTTCTAAGATGAACTGAGCTCAATGGAGCTCACTGAGTTTGGAAGGTCCCTTCCAGGGCCCAGCACGTGATAGGAGCCTGGCGGAGAACGCCGAGTTGAGAGGGATGTTGGCCACACACGTAGAGTGACTGGGAGCCTCTCAGGTCAAGGGAGCCCCGGGATAGAGTGTGCTGCCTTGTGGGGCATGCGGCGGTGGTAGGGGGTGTGTGCGTGGTGTGTGTGTGGGGGTAGGGGGCAAGGATTTGGCCTCCAGAAAGGCTTCCATGCCATGTAAACTCAGGCAAATCATTTTGCTTCTCTGCCCCAGGTTCCTCATCTGAAAAGTACAGATATACACAGTCCCCATGTGGAAGGGTTGCTGTGTGGACTGTGAATGGTACATGGAGGTGCGTGGCACCCAGTAGGTGCCTGGTGAGCAGCAGGTTTCTCCTCCTTCTGGTCACTTTCCAAATCAGCCTCTCCAGGGGCCTCAGGATGGCAGGGCCATGGTAGGCTCCTGTTCCATGTCGCCACTCAGATGCCTCAGAAGTGCCTTGGCCATAGTGCCTGGCCAAAGCCTTGCCTGCCCCTCTACCTTGGTCCCCTCCTGCCCCGAGCGGGCCCCCACAGCAGGTCAGAGGCAGGTCCAGCCCTCGGGGGCACCCATCTAGCTGGAGTGGGGCAGGGGCTGATGGGGGGGGAACGCCCACACTCAGAGTTTTGCTAGCTGTGCCCTCCTGCTTTTGCCCTCCTGAGCAGCCAGTGGGGAAGCTTCAGGAGGAAGTTACTCAGAGCGAAGCTGTTCCGGGCCCCACCTGCGGTCAAGGTGCGAAATGTGCACCTGTCTCTTCTCTGCCACCCATCCCCCTGTTTTTTTCTTTCTTTCACACCTCTGGGCTGTGGTTTGGGGAGATGGGAGGCTCAGAGGTCTGAGCCCTGGGCCCAGGCCCTCACAGGAAGGAAGGCTTCTACAGCTCTCATTTGGGCCAGCCAGGGAAAGGGGCCGTTTCTTCCTCCCCTTCAGTGTCTGCTGCCTCACAGCCTCCCTCCTACAGCTTCACAATGCCATGCCCCCACACCCTGCCCCTGGTTCCAAAGCCCCTAGCTGTCAGACAAGTGGGCTCAGTGAGGCCCTGGCTTCTTGTGGGGTTCGATTATGGCCTTGGCTGTGGCAGGGCCTTTCTTAACACGTGGGTTAAGAATAACACGTGGTTAAGAAGAGGCCTAACTAGCCCCACAAAGGAGTGTGGGTCTGCCCCCAGATGGGGCTGGGACTTCCACTGGCCCTTCTCTCCAAAGAAGAAGAGTTTAAGTCACAGGGAGGCCCAGGGACTGGGATCCCCCTCTCGGGCCCTCTTCCACAGCTGCCTCCTGCAGCTCTGAGACCTACTGGGAGCTGAGAACATTTTAAGTGCTGGGGCCATGCGCTGGTATGCACTCCACGCCCAAGAGGGTGATTTCCCAAGCTGCAAGGCCCTTGTTCCTTTTGGGACCAGAGCAGGAGGATGTTGCCATCATTTGTCAAGGCAGTTCAGGTGATGGGAACAGTAGGTGCCAAGGCAAGGAAATCAGGACCCAAGTACAGTGACCTTCGTACCATCCTGTTGCCAGTAGTGCCTGGGAACTGGTGCGTGAAAATAGCTTCCATTCAGCAAGACTTTTACTTCCATATACATGATCTCTTTATTTTTATTTTTTTAGAATGAGCCAGAGAGGGAGAATCTTGAGGCTCAGCATGGAGCCCAACGTGGGGCTCGACCTCATGGCCCTGAGATGATGACCTGAGCTGAAACCAAGAGTTGACACTCAACCCACTAAGCCACCCAGGTGCCCCCACATGATCTCTTCTAAAGAATGGAGATGGTGGTTCAGAGAGGTAAAGTGACTTGTCCCAGGCTGGGAGTGTGACAAGTTTCCTATCTAGGCTGCTTTCTGATACACTATTCTGACTGCTGGGGCTGGAGATGCCTGCTCCCCTGCCCCCACCAAAGCACACTGCTGCCCAGGGACTGGTTCCTCTAAGAGCCATGCCTTACTCACTACACAGTCTCACCAGGCATCTTGTGTCCTAGAGTATGCTTTGGTAAAGCTCACCACATCCCCATTCATCTTGCCCTGCTCCTCCCCTCTTACCAGGGAGCAGAAATATCAGAATCTCCATGATGAGAGGCCTGGAGGACTAAGCAAAAATCTGCTAAGTGCCAGACACTTTTCACAATGTCCCCAGGAGAGTCTGTGTTGCTCCTAGAAATCTCCATCCCACAGCAGGCCAGCCCTGGAAGGCCTGGCCTGGAAAGTTCCCCATGTAGGGGGTCAGCATGCATCTGTTTCCACCACCCTACACCCGGGACGACACCCACCTCAGCCCAGGCCTGTCCAGTACAAGTGGCAATGTTGCTGATGCGCACAAATCTGGTTATGGAAACCTGATCTTGATGGGTTGTCAAGTTCCAGTTGCTCCCATAGAGAACTGGGGGGATGTCCCTCCACACTGGTGAGCTGGACTACCCCTTGGAACAAAGTCATGGGTGGGCCCAATGTTTGGTCGTTGCATTCCCTTGGGTTGCCCCATGGAGTAAGGTGAACCAGGTTAAGAAGAACAGCTGACATTTACTGATGATGTAACTATGTGCCAGGCACTATTCTGAGAGCTTTATTGGGATGATTTAATTTAATAGCTGTAACTATGTAGTAACTTTGACACTATGGCTCTTATCATCCCTGTTTTACAAATGACAGAGACACGAAGTTTAAGGAGCTCATTCAAAGCCACATGACCAGCAAGTGGCAGAGACCTCCCACCTTTGCTCATCACGCTATAATACCTTTTAAGGTATAAGGGACTGGGATCAAGGTGTTCCAAGAGGACCACTTTGGCCTTATCTTAATGGTTCACACAGAGACCGTATTCATGTGTTAGCTGAATGAGTAAGAAGCCATCCAAAAGGAAAATAAAATTAAGCTAAACACTGGGGCTCCTGGGTGGCTCAGTGGTTGAGCATCTGCCTTTAGCTTGGGTCATGATCCTGGGGCCCTGGGATCGAGTCTTGCATCGGGTTCCCCTTAGGGAACCTGCTTCTCCCTCTGCCTATGTCTCTGCCTCACTTTCTGCATCTCTCATGAATAAACAGTCTTTTTAAAAAAAATTAAGCTATGAGCAGCCCACATGGCTCAGTGGTTTAGCGCCGCCTTCAGCCCAGGGCCTGATCCTGGGGTCCCAGGATTGAGTCCCACATCAGGCTCCCTGCATGGAGCCTGCTTCTCCCTCTACCTGTGTCTCTGCCTCTCTCTCTCTCTCTCTCTCTCTCTCTCTCTCTCTGTGTGTGTGTGTGTGTGTCTCATGAATAAATAAATAAAATCTTTTTAAAAATTAAGCTAAAAATCTGAGACGATAGGCAAAATTTGACTATGGCCCAGAGATTTGACTATGGCCCATGCTATTTTGTAGATTTCGACAATGTGATAAAAAAAAAGTCTGTGGGAAATGTGCACTGAGATATTTTAAGGGTAAGGGGCGATCACGACTTCAACTTTCTTACCCAGGACTTGGAAGACAAACAGGCAGAGCGAGAGAAGGTGAGGCAGGGATCAAGCAAACCAGGCAACTGGCAGATAATTGCTGATACATGTGTAAGGGGGTTCTTTGTACTTTTGCAACTTTTCTCCAAGTCTGATACCACATCGAAATGAAAGTTACTGAAGGAATCTTCCTCAAGCAGGATGGGTTTGGTGTCAGATGCTATTCCGGAGACCAGCTTAGAAACTTTGAGTGAAGAAAAGTGGGGGCGGAGGCTGCCTGGGAACAAGGGTTCCCTGGCTGTGGCCCAGCGGCCTTGCCCAGCAGCACCGCCCCCTCCATCCCTCCATGTTCTCATTCATTTGGGGAATATAAATAATAGTGAAAGGGAATATAAGGGAAGGGAGAAGAAATGTGTGGGAAATATCAGGAAGGGAGACAGAACATAAGGACTCCTAACTCTGGGAAACGAACTAGGGGTGGTGGAAGGGGAGGAGGGCGGGGGGTGGGGGTGAATGGGTGACGGGCACTGAGGGGGGCACTTGACGGGTTGAGCACTGGGTGTTATTCTGTATGTTGGTAAATTGAACACCAATAAAAAATAAATTTATTATTAAAAAATAAAATAAAATAAAATAAAATAAAATGCTGCTAAACTGGAAAAAAAATCCCTATTTAACATCAAGGCTCAGAATTGATTGACAATAAAAATGCTCTCCTCCATGTCCAGCCACCAAGCCAATATTCTGAAAGAAGTGCACTGTGGTGTTCTCCTCATTGACCAATCTGAAAAGAGAAATGGCCCCACCCGCACATAAACAGTATATTTTAATGTTATTGTAATTGGATGCCGGACCAGCAGTGCAAATTGATTTTATTCTTGTTGTATAAGATAAATATCTTTAATAAAATTCTCATTTTATTTAGGAAAAAAAGGAGAGATTTATTTGAAGAAATATTACAACATATAAAAACTACATAAAGTCTTAATTTCCACTCATACAGTGGTAGATTTGATATAACGCATAATAAAAAACTTTTAAAATCCAGAATGCACAAAGAACTGCACAGTTTGATCACTAAGTCATTAGTTGATAAGCAAACCTCACAGAACAGCTCCATGTCAGCCAAGGCCACAAACACTGTGAACGACACATTTGAACTGACAGATTTTGACATGTTAGAAATACAACATCAGTGCATGTTGGGGATCCCTGGTGCCAGAAACAAGGGCGACGGGAGGGCAAAACTAGTCCTTAAGCAGTTTCCTCCTCCTTGGTTTTAACTGAGGCACTCTCTTGAGCTTTGGCCAACATACAGCGCTTGATCTCCAGGCCGATGGCTTTGGCCAGGGGCGGTGGCACAGCATTCCTCACCTGTCGGTGCTTATCTAGGATGTTGCCAAACAGTCGGTAGGTATCCGGGAAGCCCTGGGAACGGGCGCACTCCAGCACGCTCAGGACGCGGTGCTGCTCAGGGTGGAGAACGCGGCCCTGCTTGCCCATGGGCTCAGGGTTGGTGACGGTCGTGCTGAAGAAGCCATCCCACTCCAGACGTCCGTAGAGGCTGGCCCAGTGGTTGTGCCTGCTCCCGGTGTGGGGCAAGCACCAGGAGATGAGGGTGTTGAACTGTCTAGCCACGGAGTCACAGGCTTTGCCGGCTTCCACACAGGAGCAGACCCCGCGGAGGGCCCCAGTGCTGCTGCAGCCCTTTTTCTTGTCATGGTATGTGCACCGCAGCTTCCCATGGTATGTGCACCGCAGCTTCCCAGCTCCCCACCGCTGCTCACCGCTCTGCTGGGTGGGGGTGGGGGGCAGGCTCTCTTTACTTCCCCAATCCTGGGCTTCTTCCCTTTTCCCTCTGCCTGGCTACCTGTGACCTCTCAGCCCTGACTCCCTCCCAACCTCCCCCTCCCCTCCCCGAGGCCTTTTGAACCAGGAAGGGAAATGGGGCCTGCTCTTCTTGAAGCTGCTCAGCACCCCCCAGAGAACATAGACTGTGCCTGAGGCTTTCAGGCCACACTGTCCTGGGCTCAGAGGCGCTGAAGACGGGGAAATGGGGAGTGTGTCCTTCAGAGGCTGTCACTGGCTGAAAGCCTGGGATTGTCTTTCCTAAATGAAAGTAGGCCCGCCAAACTGGGAGAGGTCACTGTCAGGAGGGCTGCTCTCCCTGGACTCTGGGCTAGGGCTCTTAGCTGCTGCTGGGCTCTCAGGAAGAGGAAAAGATGCACCCTGGAAACCCTGGTGCCCATGCCAGAAGTAGTCCACTGAGCAAACGGGGCTGACCAACGTCCCTCCCTTGGGTGCTTACCTCGGAGGGTACCTAGTTAGTTGTGTTTTAAGCTGGCCTCCTGGGACCCTGCATGAGGCCCCTTGGTGATGGGCCTGATCTGATCAGTCAGTTTCTGCCTGACTCTTGGGCCTTCTGGGCAAGTCCTCAACTAGCCACACACATTTCCTAAAATCCCAACAGAGAGCTGGCATTGGCCTCAGGGGCTTTTTCCTGTGCAGATGCTGCTATCCCCAGACCCCGCCTCCTCTGTGTTGAGCCCATAACTCTCCAACTGGGCACTGAGTCATCTGCACAGGCCAGGGCATTGGTGCTTGGTGCTCGGTGCTCGGTGGTCAGAGCTGAACTGGCCTTGTGTGAGGCAGTGTGGCAGAGCAGGTGAGCACAAGGACAGTGGGACAGACTGGATCTGATTCCCGGCTCTGCCATTTACCGGCCCTGTGACCCTGAGCAGGTAATTTCACTTTGTGCTTTGTTCTCCTCTGTGGATGAAAAGATGCAGTATGCTGTATGTGTACAGATGCTCAGAACCCTGCCTAGCAACGTGGTTAGTACTAGGTGTGACTTGTTAGTTACCCACCTCGGTATGGCTGCCAAGGTGCTCTTGGGACCAGGCACACCCATAGGGGCAGCTTCATTTGCAGGGAGATACGGCACACCAGGCTGGGAGGCCTGAGCCTTGGCCCTGCCTGAGTTGCAGAATTGGTCAAAGTGCCCAGGCCTTTGACCGGGGGGCCTGGGTGCCAGTTTTGACTCCTGTGCCCAAGTTTTCATGGCTAATGAGGTGAGAGATCCCTTCTAGACAAAGAGCCTACCCATCTATTCAGAGCAGTGGGTGCAGAATGCGCCAGGCCTTGGAAGTTCATCCTTGCTTCCAGGGGTCAGGCCTTTAAAGGAGCTTGAGGGGACACCAAATAGTTTCCGTGGTACCCACAGTTTCTTTGCTAACAGAATACCGCATTAATTGCTGACTCAGCCAAAATGTCTTGATGATGATACAGATGGGCACCATCAACAATATTAATCAGTCACGCTTAGGTAGAACTACGTACCAGGTGCTGTTTTATTTATTTATTTATTTATTTATTTATTTATTTATTTATTTATTTTTATTTAATTGAATGAGAGAGAGCATTAGGTGGGGGACAGGCAGAGGCAGAGGCAGAGGGAGAGGGAGAAGCAGACTCCTTGCTGAGCAAGGAACCCGATGTGGGACTCGATCCCAGGACCCTGAGATCATGACCCGAGCTGAAGGCAGATGTTTTACCGGCTGAGCCACCCAGGCACCCCAAGTCCTGTTTTAAGGCACCATTACAGGGACGCCTGGGTGCCTCAATGGTTGAGTGTCTGCCTTTAGCTCGGCGGAGGGGGGCGTGATCCTGGGGTCCAGGATTGAGTCTCGCATTGGGCTCCTTGCAGGGAACCTGCTTCTCCATCTGCCTATGTCTCTGCCTCTGTGTGTGTGTGTGTGTGTGTGTGTGTGTGTGTGTGTGTGTCTCATGAATAAATAAGCAAAATCTTTAGGGAACACCTTGGTGGCTCAATCTGTTGAGCCTCTGCCTTAGCTCGGGTCATGATCTTGGGGTCTTGGATTTGAGCCCCGTATGGGACTCCTTGCTAGCGGAGAGTCTGCTTTTGTTTCTCCATCTGCCTCTCTCCCTGCTTCTGCTCTTTCTGTCTCTCTCTCTCTCAAATAAATAAATAAAATATTTAAAATAAAATAAAATCTTTTAAAAAATAAAGCACCATTACACATACATATCCTCACAAGTCTTTGACATAGGTTCTATTTAAATTCCTATTTTAAAGATGAGGAATCAGACACAAATAAGTAACTTGCCGTGGTTAAACGACTAAAAAGCAATAAGCAGCAGAGCCTGGAATTCAAACCAAGCAGTCTGGCTTCAAAGACCACACTTTTAACCACCCTCCTCTACTGCCTCAGGTTTGAAGAGGTCATCATGTGAATTTAAGAGGAGCAGAGCAGCCTGAAGCTGACCACCCCCACCCTCCTAGCTGGGCCTGGTGGAAGGGCCATTGTGCTGCTCATTATGCAAATCCCCAGCCAAGGTCCCAGAGTGGCTAAGCCAGTGCAGGAACTGGGGTGGGGGGGAACCAAGGCAGGGCCCCTTTCTGGAACTGGGGAGCAAGCTGCCTCTGGCATTTCACAGCTGGGTGCCAGCACAGGAGATGAAGGACAGGAGTCTGGAACCAGGGAACCAGGAGTGGTTGCTATGGAAACCAACAGTGTGGTAAAGCTCAAAGCTGAGCCTGTCTGGGTCTTAAAAAAAAGGCAAATGGTATTTTAAAAAATTCTAGATTGTTTTGGAGGATACCTTAGGACAAACCCTCTGTGGAATTCAGATGAATTTTTAGCATATTTGCTCATGAATAGAGGTCTTTCACATGACTACCCAGAGCATCTAGAAGTTACTGTAGCTTCTAGTATAGCTGGAGAGGCAAGAGCACTTGCCTCTGAAGAGGCCCAAGATGGGAGGGGTGAGGGGAAGGGAGGCGGTGGGTCAGGAAGTGAATTGGGAGAGGAGAGAGGTTTTCAGGGGAAGTAGGTGCAGGGAAATAGGTTGGAGGGAATGTTAGCTGAAGTGGGGTGGCAGGGAGGGGACAGAAGGTGATTCAGAGCTGGAGTCCACAGCACTGATTGACCACCCCGAGCCCAGCCTGCCTCTAGGGGGTCTCTGTCCACCTTTACCGCAAGGATGACATCCACAGTGGCTTCTCGGCTTGTCCTCTGCCCTCATGTGAAGTCTAGGAAGTCTGGCAGAGATCTGTTTAGGGGTGCTTGGGTGGTGCAGCTGGTTAATTAAGCATCCAACTCTAGATTTTGGCTCAGGTCATGATCTCATGGGTCTTGGGATGAGCCCTGCATTGGGCTTTATGCTCAGTGGGGAGTCTGCTTGAGCTTCCCGCCCCCCCCCATGTCAAATAAATAAGTAAATCTTTAAAAAAAAAAAGGAGATATGTTTAGTCTCTTTGTACTCCAACCTATTGGCAAGAAACCTCTACTTTCTCATGTAATGCCCAATCCTGTCACTGCTATTACTATCCTGAGACATGTGTTGTCTGCTTTGGCCAACACTAGCCCAGAGAGTGAAGGCTGTTCTGTGATCTGGTGCCAGCTTCCTGCCCAGCCTTATTCTTTACCTCTGCTTTGGGTATCCTGTTAGGTTTTTTAGTAACTAAATGGAAATGAGACCGCCAAGGCAAGCGAGGGTCCAAGAGCAGATTTTATTGCAGGCACCCTCGGGTGAGGTCCCATGACTAACGGGGGGAAAGAGTGAGTCAGGGAAGTCGCGCCAAGACAAGGTGGTAGGGGGTTTACATAACGTTGTAAGGCAGAACGGTTTCCTATTGGTTGGCTCATATGCAAAGGAAGGATTGCAATCCAACCAGTCAGAGTGACCCTCACTATGCAAAGGAAGGATTGCAATTCGGCCAGTCAAAGGTGACTTCCTCCTCTGGGGTTTGAAGGGCATTGGGTTCGGTTGGGGAAGTCCAAAGGAGAGGTCTAAGGGTCTGCGTCAAGCTGTCAGCAGGTCATTGGTCCATTGATGTCCCAAGTGGAGGTGGTGACAGGAACCTCAGCCATTTTGGGGTATCCACCATCTTGAGGAGTTTCCCTTCCCGCCCGGCCCCAACACATCCTATATCCTAGCCAAAGTGGGCCACCTGCTGCTGCTAGCATACCCCACTGTTTCCAAGGCTTGGCTGGCCTCTGCTCAAGTCCTACCCATGCCATCTAGGACCCAGAAGTGCAGCAGAATCATGAAGCCATGAAAATGAAAGACTCCCTTTATCTGGATCCCATGGCCCTGCCCTGAGGGCTCCAGCTGTTGGGGTAGGACAGAAAGGAGAGCTGAGAACAACCAGGGGAGAAAGCAGGAAGCTCCAGTACTCCGTGCCTACCTTCCTGACACAGAAAGAGACTGGAGGAATTCTGTGGGGCAAGTCTCTGAGAGGAGTGCTCCTCACCATCTGATCTCCAGTCTTCTCACCCTTGGAACTGTTCATTCCACTGGTATAGAGAGGCCAAGGCAGGCTCTGGAGGATCTCAGTGGCGGTCCCACTGAGTACAGACGATCTGTAGCATGCTACTAGTAAATGGACCTTATGTGTGGGCCGTGGTGTCCGTCAAGCCTCAGTTTCTTTCTTTCTTTCTTTTTTAGATTTTATTTATTTATTTATGAGAGACACACAGAGAGAGAAAGGCAGAGGAAGAAGCAGCCTCCACGCAGGGAGCCCGATGCGGGACTCAATCCCTGTACTCGATCCTGAGACTCCAGGATCATGCCCTGAGCCGAAGGCAGATAGGCGCCCCCCAAGACTGGGTTTCAATCCCATATTAGCCACTTGATAGCTGGATGATCTGGGCGAGTCACTTCACTGCCCTGGCCTCAGTTTCCTCATCTGAAAAATGGAGATAATACGTACCACACATGGCAAAGCTGACATGGTTCTTGAGAGGACTGCATGCGATTAATTTAGGTAATCACCTGGTGAAATGCTTGGCCTTCTCTGCTACCCTCTCTAAAGGAGCCACCCCATCCCTCTCTACCCTTTTAGCTCATTTTTATGTTCTTCCTAGCATTAATAACCATGTGCTATTTATTTGCTTCTTTATTTATTGACTGTTTCATTAGAATATACTTTTCACAAGAGACATGATTTTCACTCTTTATTTTTATTGTTTTTATGTTCACTGTTTCTTTATTTTTAAAGATTTATTTATTTGAGAGCGAGCAAGAGCAAGAGCAAGAGTGAGGGTCAGAGAGAGAGAGAGAGAGAGAGAGAGAGAATATCGAAGCCGACTCTGGCTGAGGGCGGAGCCTGACTGGGGGCTCGATCTCAGGACCCATGAGATCACAACCTGAGCCAAGAGTCAGACGCTCAACCAACTGAGCCACCAAGGTGCCCTTATTTTTGCTTTTTAAATCACTATATGCTTCGTGGCTTGAGTAATTTCTGACACATGGTAGGTGCTCATAAGCATTTATTGAATGAGTTTATAAATGAATGCATAGTAGGTCCTGAAAGGGTAGACACATGATGTATCTGTGTACGGCTATAACTCGTGCATAAAGGTCTTGCACACACAGAGCCTGCAACGCTGGCTAGCCTGTGACCTAGCACAAGGCACGTTCTAGGGGAGCATTTGTCCAGGGCTAACAATGCTTGTTAGCATAGGAACTGTTATAAAGACAAGAGTTATCAAACTTGTTTGGTCACCATATCAGCTTCCTCGGGCCACCATAACAAATGGCCACATGGAGGTGGAACTACATGGAACAACAGAAATTTATTCTCCCACATTTCAAAGGCCCAAAGTTCAAAGTCAAGGTGTCAGCAGGGCCACACTCCCTCCCGAGGCCCTAGGGGAGAATCCATTTTTTGCCTCTTCCAGCTTCTGGTGGCTGTTGGCCAGCAGGCCTTGGCTTGTGACCATATCACTCCAATCTTTGCCTCCACCTTCACATGGCCCCCTCTTCTGTGGGTCCAATCTTCCTCTGTCTCTCTCTTATAATGACACTTATGATGGCATTTGGTGCCCACTCAAGATAATCTAGGATAGTCTCCTCATCTCAAAATTTCTAACTTAATTACATTGTAAAAACCTCATCTCCAAACAAGAAAGTAATATAACATCCATGGGTTCCAGGGTTTAGGACCAGATGGATCTTTGGGAACCCTATGGTTTTCTGCAACTCCCCTGCTATGACTGTAGAGTACATTTAGAAAAATAGTGACTTGAGAAAAACGTGCTTTTAGAAAGAAGGGAGGCGGAGATAGGAGTTAAAGGAAGAAACAACTCCTCCAAAATTTAAAAGGATACTACAGATTGTCAGTCCCTCCTCAGCATGGGAGGGATCCACCAAGCTCTCCTGCTAATTCTTTTTGTGGGTCAAGGACTGGGATCAATGGCTTACAAATATGTGAAGAGGTAATTATGCCTGATGGAGAGTAATGACTGCACTGTGCTTCTCATTTAATTAGCCTGGGGAGGATGTCTGGGTATGGATGGTTTTCAAGAGCCCTCCAGGTAATTGTAATACATAGCAAGAGTGGAAAACCACTAGACCATACATAGTGTTGAGGAGATGCAGATTTCAAACACTGCTGTTAATGAATATTATCTTTAAGAGTAGTAACAAAGTTCACAGTGTTGACACCAATTATTCACCCCCTTGACCTTCTCCGTGAGATAATAAGGATGCGAAAGTGCCAGGAACACTAGCTAGCTGCCTGGGGGGAGTAAGGAGTGTGGGGGTGGGCTGGGGAGGCGATGCTCAAGCAAGTGTGAGGTGCAGAAAGAAAGCAGAAAAAAAGAGAAAAAAAAGAAGAGAGAGAGAAAAAAAGAAAGAAAGCAGAAAGCGTGGCTGGAGCCACCGATGTTCAAGAACTCAGCCCCCAGATGGAGACTCCAGGGCCAAGGCTGGGGGGACATAGGCAAGCAACAGAGAGCCCCCAAGACTTTCCAGGAAGAAAGAGGAAGGTGCTGTTTATTTAAATTTTTTTTTAATAAAAAGGACAAACCCTTGGGCTGGTCCCAGTGGTCAGTGGCCTGTATTCCCTCCTGGCTCAGTAGGCTAGGGCCACCCTGCCATCACTGCTGAAGTTGGAGCAGGGGTTGTCAGTAACTCCACTGGCTCTCTTCTCTGAAAGAGAAGCTGGCCTTTCTGATAGGGCGAATGCTTTTGATGCCAAAATATTTTTTTTAAGTATTAAATGTGAAGTGCAAGCCAAGTGATATGAAGGCCTCACAAAGGATACACAAGCTCTTTTCTTGAGGTTGGGGCTGCCAAAGAGGAATACTCTTTCCTTTCTCTGTGGTGTATCTATCCAGAGCTTTCTAATCTCCCTATGCTCCCCGGGGAGATCAATCTAGCAGGCATTTGCTATTTTTTCTCATTTTAGAAATTACACAAAACTTACCATTTTAACCATTTTGGGGGGACAAAGAACCACAGATACCTTTTTATGATAGGCAGTGCATTCTTCACATATAGAATATCACATGAACCCCAAGATCTCCAATCATTTCAGTATATTGAGAGGATAAAATGGGATGATGGCTTTGAAGCTAGTTTGTGTAAACTTTAAAGTTCTAGAATAGTTGGAATACTTATAATCACCAAGAAGAATACACTAACCATTACCTGTTATGTCTCTCAACCCTCTCCCCCACCACCACAATTATGGGATGGAGTGAGACCTGTAATCAACGTGGAATCAGACTCTGTTTTGAGTTGTTTATTTTTTTATTTTTTAGAAGATTTTATTTTATTTATTCATGAGAGACACAGAGAGAGGCAGAGACACAGGTAGAGGGAGAAGCAAACTCCCTGCAGGGGGCCTGATGCAGGACTTGATCCCAGGACCCCAGGATCACGACCTGAGCCAAAGGCAGATGCTCAACCACTGAGCCACTCAGGTGCCCCTTTACTCTGATATGATATCAATTTTCATAAACCCACTCAGCAGCTAATCAGCTCATCTCTGGAGGCACCTTAGGCTCATGGGCATATTTTTCCTTCTTGTATAATCCTCTTTCTCTTCATACCCCACTAAAGCGAAGCCAGCTCTGCTCTTCATTGCTTCACTACTTTGGTACCTCAGGGAGCGGATTTAGCCTGGTAGGGTTGGAGAAAGAGCACTGTGGGTCCCTGGACCCTGCCTTCCTAGCAGTGCTCTGAGGAGCGGGTAATTCCCCAAGGTGTAGTGCCTCCCCCCTCCCCGCCCCCTCAGTTCACACAGAAACAACAAGGGCTCCCAGCTGCCTGGCAGACTTCTTCAGCTTCCCATGGAAGCAGCTGTGGACAGATGCAGTGAAAGCCTTAGTGGCAATTTACAGATGACAGATAGTTGATGACCAGATGGGGCTCCCTAAGATGTCTGGCACTGTGGAAGTTTTCAAGACCTAGTCTTGATCTCAGGGAAGCAGGAACTGCAAGAATGACTCAGGTAGACTTTCTCAACACTCTGCCGAGATGGGGTGCAGAATTGAAATTGAGGTGATTTCGAAAAACAAGAGGGGCAGGTAATATTTCTTGCATACCTAGATTTATGATCTGGGACTAATTACAAGCAAGAAACACACCTTTCAATTTGCCAAAGAGCTTGGGTACACAGTTTAAGAGAGATCACCTGCTTAAAATGAAGCTTTTGAGTTTTGTGATCCACAATCAGAGAATATGATCTGCTTCACGGAGCTGTGTATGTGGAAAAGCACTGTAGAAAGACCAAGGGAGAGTGGAAAATAGAGATGCTCTATAGAACTCGCCTCAATAAATTGGCCAGCATTTTTGGAGAGCTGTTGGGCAGTATCTCCTAAACAGGTGCATCTTTTATGATTCAACCCTGCCAACACAAGTGCTCAAAAATATACATATAGGATATTCTCAAATAGGTTTCGTCCTCTCTAGCCCTCCTCGAGTGGCTCAAGCCAACATCTTTCACCTGGTCCACCCTGAACAGCCTGCTCTCTGGTTTTCCTGGGTCGCTTCTTGCCTCTCCACAGAAGATTGTTCAGAATACAAACCTGATCACATCACTTTCCTGTTCAGAACTCTACAGTACCCTTCTCCACCACCCTCTGTAAATAGGCTGATGCTCTGAGTTTGCCACACAAGGCCCTGTGACCCGGCTTCTTAACAGTGACCCAGTTTTGCAAGCACACTGCGAGGTTTGTTCACCAAATGGGTCCGCGGGTTCCTATCTGTGTCTCTAGGCTCACTGTTCCCATCTGCTGTACCCTAACTCAATTGCCTTCTTATGCATCAGGAGGCTCTTTCTGCCACAAGCTGGTCTTCAAAGCCCAGTGCGGTAGTGGCTGCTTCTCCTCTGGGATCCCACAGTACAGCATCTACCAGGATGAAATGGAAGTTAGCATGTTGGATTGTAATTTTAAAAACAATTCTTTGGGACGCCTGGGTGGCTCAGTGGTTGAGCATCTGCTTTTGGCTCAGGGCATGATCCTGGAGTTCTGGGATCAAATTCTGCATCGGGCTCCCTGCAGGGAACCTGCTTCTTCCTCTGCCTGTGTCTCTGCCTCTCTGTCTGTGTCTCTCATGAATAAATAAATAAATACAATATTAAAAAAAATTCTTTCTCCTCCACTGATGAGTTCTTTGAAGGTACAGGCTATGCTGTTATGTCTGTATTTCTGTCATTTTAGAAGAGTCTCAATAGTTCTCTCCATAGATAATAGTTTCAGGCAAGCAGGGCTGCTCCTTTGCCTAGACCACCTCCTTCTGGTCCCAGACAATTCAGACTGAAGGTGCTAGAGCTAGACATTTCTTCAACACTGAAGGGATGGTTTGGGAGGTGGGGGAGGACAGTAACTCCTGTTTTCAACACCATGTCTGGACTGCACCCCTTTATCTGTCACTTCCTGTGTGATCATGGGCAAATCACAGTCTTCGAGCTTCTGTTTCTCCCCAGGAAAGCGAGCCTAATAATGGTGGTTACCCTCAGAGACTGTCATGAAGGCATCAAGTGATGAAGTGAAAGTGCTCTGTAAGTTGTCATGTGCTGCACATGGATAACCTCCAAAGAATTACTTTTGTGAAAAGTGGCCCAGAGAAAAAGAGCTATAGAAAAATGAAGTCCCCCCCCAAAAAAGAAAAATGAAGTCCCCCCCCGCAAAAAAAGAAAAATGAAGTCCCAACTTTAGGAACCTGGTTCATACAGATGAAACTCTCCTTTTTAAAAATTAATTAATTAATTTGAGAAAGAGAGAAAGAGAGAGAGAGCGAGCACTAGCTGGGGGTGGGGAGGAGCAGAGGGAGAAGCAGATTCCCCACTGAGCAGGGAGCCCGAGGCTGGACTCCATCCTGGGACCCTGAGATCACTACCTGAGCCTGAGGCAGATGCTTAACCAATGCCCCCAGACAAAAACCCTCTTTATCCCTTTTCCATTGTTCAAACTAACTTTGTGCTCAATTCTGCCTTCACCTGCCCCCATCTGTGAGACTTTGGCCTCCCTGCATACCATCTGTGTTACTTCATCCTTAGCTGACAGAGAGGACCATGTTCCTTTCATGCTGGCAAATCACGGTCACAGATCTGGGTTCAAATCCAAACTCCACCATGTCTTTGTTGCATGACTCTCCGCCAGTTACTTCACCTCTTTCTGTCCAAGTTTTATCATCTTCTGTGTCCTCAGTGTGTGATGGGGATTAAATGACACTGTATAACTGTTCCTTTCAATTTCAGTAGTTTCTACCTCTACTCTTATTCAGCCTCCCACGGGTTTTATCACATCTAGGATGACTTCTTCATTCAACTAAAGTTTCAGATTTTCATTTTCAAATACTTAAATGTGGAAATCCTCTTTTCTGAGTACCACACCTCCATCTTTTTCAGTTCTCTTCCTCCTGCCACTCTGCCTTCAGCTCAGCTTCCGGCCTCTCAAGCCCACCTCATTTTCTCAGACAACCTTGGTCTGCCAAGCTAGAACCTTAAGGTCAGCCGTGTCACCATGCCCTCCTTGTCGCCTGTTTTACCTTCCAAATGTTCACATCTGCTGGACACAAAAGGTTTTTCCTCCTCTGCTGGTGGAGCCCCCTCATCAGCAGAAAGTCTTTCTGCCCTTTGACCTTCTCTTGCCATGGCTGAGGAAGAGTTGCTCACTTCCCTGCCAACAGTCTCCTCTACAGGCACCCTGGCTCCCACCCAATAGCATCTCTTCCAGCCCTTGATCCAACAGTGATCCCCTCTATGATCTGCCTCTTTAGTTCTTCTCTCTCCTTCTCCTCTTTTTCAGCATTTAGCAAACTCAGATCCCCTGCATTCTGAAATGACCTTCTCGGCCTTCCACTCCGGACACCACCTTATATGCATCCAATATACCACAACACAGGTTCTTGTACTTGGTCATGGATTTACCTTTACCAGAGATTCTTCCATTTTGACATGGCTTCACGTAGCTGTTTTACCATCCCTTTGTTTCAACTGGAAAGACTCTCCCTTTTTTTCCTCAAAGATTTTATTTATTTATTTATTTATTTATTTATTTGCGAGAGCGAGCGAGCATGAGTGGGGGGAGGGGCAGAGAGAGAGGGAGATGCAGACTCCCTGCTAAGCAGGGAGCCTAGTGTGGGGCTTGATTCTAGGACCCTGAGATTATGACCCCAGCCAGAGGCAGAGGCTTCACCAACTGAGCCACCCAGGCACCCCTCAAGGACTCCGTTTTAGCACACCTTATATAGCAGGTCTAGTGGTAAGAAACTCCCTCAGCTTTTGCTTACCCAGGAAAGTCTTACAGCCTTATTGACATGGGGGCCAGGACCTGAGATGGCTGTGTGAGGGCAGTAATGGCCACTGTCCCTACTCTCTCTCTCTCTGTTTTACCCCTGTGTCTGCTCAGGAGATCAACCCTTCTGTGTAGACAGGTTAAAAAACACATATGCCTTTTTTTAAAATAAAAATTTATGGGCAGCCCGGGTGGCTCAGCGGTTTAGCGCCACCTTCAGCCCAGGGTGTGATCCTGGAGACCTGGGATCGAGTCTTGCGTCGGGCTCCCTGCATGGAGCCTGCTTCTCCCTCTGCCTGTGTCTCTGCCTCTCTCTCTCTCTCTCTCTCTCTCTTTCTGTGTCTCTCATGAATAAATACATAAATCTTTAAAAAATTTATTTAGTTATTTGGAGGGGGGCAGGGGCAGAGGAAGAGGGAGAGAGAATCTCAAGCTGACTCTACGCTGACCATGGAGCCTGACATGGGGCTTGATCTCACAGTCCTCAGATCATGACCTGAGCGGAAATCAAGAGTTAGACACCCCATAATGCAGCTTTAAAAACAGCCTAACTGCCCTATCCTACAGCTTGGGTAGGTACAGAGCCTACTTTCTAAAGTACCACGGACAACATTATTTGACCAAATGTTTTACCATCAAATTACTAAGGGTGACAACTTTCTAGTTGGCTATAGTTTTACCATTATGGTTCTAAGCCCAACCCTCCTTATTATGCCAATTCTAAAACTTTAGATTTTATACCTTGCAGCTCCTACTTTGAGGTACTACATTCTAATCAATTAGAATCTGAACCTAGTTCCAGTAATTGGGACTCCAAAAACTGTGGCCTCAACCAAATTAGATAATTTTTTTTTACCATCTAAAGAAAACTCCCAAAATTGGTAATCAAGGGCTAAAATGGTATCTTCATGATGTTTTCAGAAATTCAGACTCCTTTTGTATTTCTGCTCAGACAATGTTAGCACGGTCATTTAGCCTTCACAAGATGGCTGCCTGACCTCCAGCCTTCACATTTGCCTTCAAAGCAGCAGAGAAGAAGTTAATGACATAAGGAGATGGGTCAACTGATTCAGCTCTCCCACTCATGTTTCTTTGCTACAAAATATATTTGTATAAGCATTCAGTCACTTTTAGGTGGGAAGGATGATACTCAGATTTCACTGCTAGGTTCAGCAGAATATAATATCAAAGAATGACACATCCAATGTGACACATTGAAAAGAATGTTGAATAAAGAGCACTTTATCTTCAAAGAAATTTATTTATTTATTTATTTTAAAGATTTTATTTTTATGAGAGAGAGAGAGAGAGAGAGAGAGAGAGAGAGAGGCAGAAGGAGAAGCAGGCTTCATGCAGGGAGCCCGACATGGGACTCGATCCTGGGTCTCCAGGATCACGCCCTGAGCTGAAGGCGGCGCTAAGCCACTGAGCCACCCGGGCTGCCCCAAAGAAATTTATAATAACCATTTAAAGCTTCATGAATTAGGATTATGCCAATTTAAAACACTAAGAAATAGGACTATCATGAGAAACAAAAGCAACTTCTGAGGGTATGAAAAAGGAATGTAGGGCAAACAAGAAGAAAATTAGCATTTGTTGAGTTATGAATATGAGCTTTCCATAAGGTGAATATTAATTATTATTTGGCAGCAAATCTTGGAAATACAAAATAACATCCAAATTAATGATCATCTAGTAAAAAATCTACTGCAGTAAAAGCAAGGTTATAGATTCAGGTTCTGGCTTGTCAAACATTTCTTGCACTAACACATCTATGGAAGCATCTGGTCAATTTGTACCCAGCAACTCCTTTTTATTTTTTAAAGATTTTATTTATTTGCGAGAGAGAGAACACAAGAGCAAGCACGAGCAGGGAGAGAGGCAGAGGGAGAGGGAGAAGCAGACTTTTTGTTGACTAGGGACCCCAATGCAAGGCTTGATCCCAGACCCTGGGATCATGACGTAAGCCAAAGACAGACACTTAATCAAATGAGCCACCCAGGCACCCCTGTACCTAGTGACTCCTTATGCATGCTGAATGGGATTCAGGTAAAATGACACTATATACAAAGCTGTGTAGAGAGCTGAAAGAGTGTTCTCCATTCCCTAGGGGAATTATCAGTGTATAGCAGGAGATCCAAGGGGTCAAATCTTTGTTGCCTTATCATAATTCAAATGCATTACAAGATGTGAATTTCATTTTGCCAAAATAAATATATGCCGTGAATATGTGCCTCTGGTCACAACAAGAATAAAATAGAACTCCAGCTATGAGGAACTGACACACAGCACCCCAGCTGCAGGACTTTACCTTGTGGGACATACTGAGGTCACCTTGCTTCCTGCAGAATTTTCCCAAAAGTTCTATGCACCAACATCTACTTACATCTCACTGGCCAGAATTTAGTCATGTGGTTATCCCTCTTTCAGGGAGCTTTGGAAATGTAGCTTTCTAGCTGGCACATATTCCTGCCCCAAACAAAATCACGGTTTGGTAACAAGGAAGGGGGGAAAGAAAAGATCTCAAGCGGGCTCTAACTAGTTGAGGCACAAAGAAATTTATCTCCTGCAGAAATGTTAGAAGAGCTATAGAAGCAGGTGTAGGCAAAGCTCTCAGAAACAATACTGCTTCATTCATCTGATTAACCTCAGAAACCCTGTTCCTGCTGTCATCCATGTCTGCAAAACCGATGACCTCTGCCCAGCTGTGGTCTCCCCCCCGCCCCCCCGTCAATTTCGAATCAAAGCCTTCCATGGGTGAACTTATTAGTAAAAACTATATCGCAGGCCTGCAAGGGATGTTGGGGAATGTAGTTTAAGAAAATTCTATCTGAAGAGGTAGCATTCACAGTAGTGGTTAGTAAGTGTATTTCATGAGTCAAAGACATGCATTTGTTCCACATTTTTACGTTTCTGAAATTACCATAGTTTTGACAGGTCAGTGATGGCTTTTGGCCATCTGGAAGTTTTGTGATGTGGCTGTCATTGTATGTACATGACACACACTTATAAGATTGAGAAAGCATCACCGTTGAAACCGTACAAATGGGGGTCTCACTCAATAGCTTGGAAGGAAATCCTGGACTCAAGAATGAAGCATTCTGTTTAAATGCTGTCCCATCAAAGAATCCCATTGGGTACAAAAATCAGCACACAGGCAACTATGAGCTGAAGAGGGATTTATAAGAGTTCTACACTAAATATAAGGCTCTTCTAGAAATAAATGATTTTGCTTTGTTATGCATTCACAAGAGATCAACACCAAAACAAAAATTATAAATAAAAAAAATTATAAATAAGAAAAAAATAGACTATTGATCTAGCTACACCACTCTCAGGAATTTAGCCTGAGAAAATCGTTTAAAAGAAAACAATTCTTGAGATGCCTGGGTGGCTGAGTGGTTGGGCATCTGCCTTTGGCTCAGGGCCTGGGCCCGGAATCCCAGGATTGGGTCCTGTGTCAGGCTTCTTGCATGGAGCCTGTTTCTCCTCCCTCTGACTGTGTCTCTGCCTCTCTTTCTGTGTCTCTCATGAATAAATAAAATTTTTTTAAATAAATTTTTTTAAAAAATAAAAGAAAACAATTCTCAAGGGGCACCTGGATGGCTCAGTCGATTAGGCATCTGCCTTCGGCTCAGGTCATAATCCTGGGGTCCTGGGATCGAGCCCTGTTCAGGGGGGAGCTTGCTTCTCCCTCTCCCTCTCCCTCTGCTCCTCCCCCTGCTTGTACCCTCTCTCTGTCAAATAAATAAAATCTTAGAAAAAAGTTCTCTGTGTACAAGGAAGTTTGTCCACAGCAGTGTCATTTATAAGAGCAAAACAGACTGATAACAACTTAAAAACTTAAATGTTCAACAATGACAACAATAAGAGCTACTAATATCTGTTCAAACATAACCCTGTGCCAAGTCCTCTACATACATTATTTCATCTGATTCTCATAACAGCCATATGAGGTAGATTCTAACCTTATCCCCATTTTAAGGGCAGGCACAAATGTGTGATAACTTGTCAAAGATCAAACAGCTAATGGTGGTGGAATCAGGATTTAAACTCTGGTTTATAGGTTTATATAGATCTAAACCTGTGCCATGTAACTATTAGAAACTGAAGTATGTTATAATAAATATGCTGCACAGTTCTGAGCACATAAAAGGAAAACAAATTTGTATATACACTGTATCACAATTATGTAAAATATGTGTATGAAAGGTTAAAAACTCAAGAAGCCTGCAAAATACCTAGAATCATGTCACAGTAAAACATGAATGTCCAGGATGGGTTTCTGGGGACCACTGGATCTATTGGCTCTGGATCTTTTTTGGGTTATGAGACCTGTATTAGTCTAGTCAAGCCACCAAAACAAAATACCACAGGCTAGGTCACTTAAATAATTTATTTTTCTCATAGTTCCAGATACTTAAAGTTCAAGATCAAAGTGTCAGCAAATTCAATTCCTTTTTTTTTTTTTTTTTTTGCAAATTCAATTCCTGGTGAAAGGATCCTTCTTGGTTTGCAGATGGCCACCTGCTTGCTTGTGTCATCACATAGCATTTTCTCTGCATGCATGTATATATAGATCTCTGGTATCCCTTTCCCTTCTTACAAGGATGCCAGTCCCATCAGATGGGGGCCCCACTCTTATGACTTCATTTAACTTTCCAGAGGCCCTATCTCCAAATACAGTCACAATGAGGGTTAAGGCTTCTACACAGGAATTTGTGAGACAACACAATTCAATCCATAACAAGACCCCTTTGGGAATATGATGAAAGCCCTGTACACCCTCCCGCAGAGCCTGCATACATCGCTTCCCCCAGCGTTGCACACAATTGCAGGGAGTTCACAGATCCCAGGCTGAGAACTGCTGTTCCAGGCCAACTTCCTCTTTTCACAGATGAAGAAACAGTGGGTCAGAAAAAGGAGGTGATTCTCCATAGATTAGGAGAAAGTCAGGTCTCACAATTCCTCCTCTAGTGCTTGCCCAAGTTTACTCTGCCTTCTTTTAAGCCTGTTAGATCACAGGTCCTCTGGACAGGGTGGAGGGTGCAGCTGATTCTTCACCTGGGATACTCACGTGAGTTAACAAGGCTCTAGCAGGAACGGACAGCAGGTGGGACGGATTTCAGTACCTCAAACTCGTCGGGAGGTTGTGAAGAAGCTGCACCAACTTCAATATCTGTCCATAAGAGACCTGAGGATGAGGAGACAGAGGGGCTTCTGTCTTGTTCTGACAGGACAAAGTGGAGACTGAAGAGGCCAAACCTTGAACTATTTGGTGGCCTTGACATGGCATTTTCCCTCTAGCTCTGATTCCTCACTTGTACACTGCCTAGGAGTTGGGCTATTTGATTTCTCCAAAAGTTCTTCTAGCTCTCATATTCTGTAATTCTATGATCCTGGGGCAGGAAGCATGGGGAAAAACAAGTTGAGGCACCTGGGTCCTGAAATTATGGGCAAAATAATTTTTTCCCTAAAATGTCTTCTAATGGTATGGTAGAATTAGCTATAAAGAAAATATCGTTTGAGGGAGTGCCTGTGTGCCGCAGTCAGGCATCCAACTCTTGATTTTGACTCAGGTTGTAATCTCAGGGTTGGGAGACGAAGCCCCATGTTGGGCTCCACGCTCAGTGGAGAGTCTGATTAAGACTCTCCCTCTGCTCCTATCCCCGCCCCCCAGTAAATAAATAATTTTTTAAAAAGAAAAAAAGAAAATGCTGTTTAAAGAGATGAAAAATCAGGGCACCTGGGTGGCTCAGTTGTGAGATGGAGCCCGCATCAGCCTCCTTGCTCAGTGGGAAGTCTGATTCTCTCTCTCTCTCTCTCTCTCTCTCTCTCTCTGCTCCTCCCCCACTCTCACCCATGCCCATTCTCTCTCTCAAATAAAAAAATTAATAGAATCTTAAAAAAAAAAGGAGATGAAAAATCCCTAAGAAGAATCTGAAAAGACTATAAATACTTAGTCATTTAAGGCAAAGTTTTGACAAAAATCTTTCCTTTATTTTTGCCTCAAGCCCATCCTTAAGAGAGGTGAATTATGGTAGCTGGACTTTTATTTTTTATTTTTTTTAATTTTTGAAAAATGTTTAAATTAAAAAATTATTTATTTGTGAGAGACACACAGAGAGGCAGAGACATAGGCAGAGGGAGAAGCAGGCTCCCTGTGGGGAGCCCGATGAGGGACTCGATCCCAGGACCCCGGGATTACCGCCTGAGCTGAAGGCAGACGCTCAACCACTGAGCCACCCAGGTGGCCCCGATAGCTGGATTTTTAAATAATGGAGCAGTGTCAGAGAATGGATTATTTATAATAGGAAGTGCTATTTATCTTTAGGCAGAGGCGGTGGGTGCAGAGAATCATTTTGTTTCATCAGTTAGTGAAATAAATAACCATGACAATTCTTCCTACTGACCCTATCAATGCCACAAAGCCACGTGGAGACTAAACTTGGGCCACTTTGAGGGAACACAAGACTAGAAACAAAAGCAGGGGAAACTTGTGGAGTGAGGTCTAACTTTTCAGGAAAATTCTTCTAGCTTTGCTCCCTACAAAACAATAAGGCCTCGAGGGCCACACAGAGCCACCTGCTGTTTCTCTGCCTGGTCAGTGCCCCATGCCTACTTTAACACAACAGTGGTCTCAGTTTCTGTCTAGGGAGAAGAAAGAGGAAGAGTTACTGATGGGGGAGTAGGGGTGAAGGTTGGTGTAAAGAGGTAAGTGCCAAACAGGCAAGGGAGATGCTGTGCATCAAAACCGCCACCGCTGCCACCACCACCACCACCACCACCACCACCACCACCTTTATTGGCACAAATAATCCCTTCAGTCCCGGTGGTCCAGTGGCTAATCGGCTCTTTACAAAGAACAAGAGGAACTCCAAATGTGAGGCATCCACCCCTTGCTATCCAACAAACAGCTTTGAACGGCACTGCCCTCGGCTGGACAAATACATGTATTACAACACAGGCCCTTTGTCTTGGATTTTTGGCCTTCCTTTTTCTCAGGTTCTCTGCCCTCCACCTCTGAGAGGAAGTAGATGGGGAAGGTAGAAATCTCTGAAGAACTGTAACCATAGTGCAACACCTTTGTGGGGATTCAGCACAAATTCATAATTACATTCTGAATGAAAATACACCACTCAAATATGGAAGATTTGTAAAAAAATGAGATGGCTCATTGTCTCCATCATTTTTAGTAAAATCTATGACATGTTGAGTATGAGAATATTAATATAAATGACATGAGATTACTAATCTTAATGAGGTCTGTTGTAAATAAAGGAAATCATTTTAGTTTTACTTTTGGTTATAATGTGATTACAATATGTTTATATTGCTATGTTATTTCCCTTAGTGTTATTTTTTCCCCATTTATGGTGACAGGTAACATAGATAGAGAAGATGTCACAATTGTATGCATATTTTAATGAATGATTATCAAGTTAATGGTAAACTCCCCGGGGCCCCAGAAGAGAACACTGTCAATATCCTCCAAAGCTCCTGAGGCTTCCCTGTCTAGTCTCAGCCCTATTCCTCCTCCAAAGAGGAAATCCACAACCCTACATCTGTGACCACCCTTGCCTCACTTTTCCTCATGGTTTTATAACACTATACATTCATCTTTTTTTTTTTGTTTTATTATTGGGGGGGGTGGAGAGGGACGGAGGGAGAGAGAGAATCTTGAGAAGGCTCCACGCCCAGTGTGGAGCCCAAAGCGGGGCTCAATCTTACAACCCTGAGATCATGTCCTGAGCAGAAATTAAGAGTTGGACGCTTAACCAACTGAGCCACCCAGTGCCCCCTTATAGGCATCTTTAAATGATACATTAGTGCTGCCTGTTATTTACAGTTGTATAAGTGGGATCATTAAGTATATCAGTATTGGGGACGCCTGTGTGGCTCAGTGGTTGAGCATCTGCCTTGGGCTCAGGGCATGACCCTGGGTCCGGGGATCGAGTCCTACATCAGGCTCCCTGAGAGGAGCCTGCTTCTCACTCTGCCTATGTCTCTGCCTCTCTCTGTGTGTCTCTCATGAATAAATAAATAAAATCTTAAAAAAATAAATATATCAGTATTGCTTCTTGCTTCTTTTATTCATTCTTATATTTGTAAGATTCATTCTTATTATTTTGTGTAGTGGTACTTTGTGCATTTTTGCTGATGAAAAAGTATTTCCTGGTGGCACCTGGGTGGCTCAGTAGGTCAAGTGTCTGCCTTCAGCTCTGGTCATGATCCTGGGGTCCTGGGATTGAGCTCTGCGTTGGGTTCCCTGCTCAGTGAGGAGTCTGCTTCTCCCTCTCCCTCTGCCTGTCGTTCCCTCTGCTTGTGCTCACTCTCTGTCAAATAAATAAAATCTTTGAAAAAGAAAGAAAAAGTATTCCCTCATATAAATGTGCCACAAATCACTGATTTTGCCCACAAAAGTAGAAATTTGTGTTGCTCCCCTATTTCTAACAAAATGATAATAAAAACACTACTCATAAACCTTTCTCTGATGCCATTAAAGGAGTACATTTAATGCATATATTTAAAAGAGGACAGTTAAAAGTTAATGAGGATAGTCAGAAAAAAAACCCCGGTAATTTAAGCTCAAGAAAAGATGAAGGAAGAAATAAAGGTAAACAGAATTAGTGAAAGAGGAAAAAGGTATACAGCAGACAGGATCACAAAGGCAGGAGCTGGCTCTTTGGAAAAATAATAAAATTGGTGAAACTCTAGAGAGATTGGTCAAGGAAATAGGGAGCAAAACACCAACATCGGAAAAGAGAGGGTAGAAATGATCACAAAACCAAATGATCAAAATTAACATCAGCTTGTGGGACAACTGACCTCAAGCGTATCCTGATGTCATGCACAGAGAAGGACAGAACATTACCTCTGTGGTATTCCTGCCCAACATGTTTAGCCTGAAACTAAACAGGAGAAAGCAATCAGACAAATCCAACCTGAGAAGTTTTCTGAACACCTGGACTCAATCTTCAAAAGGCAATGTCATGCAAGACCAACAAAAAAAGTCTGAGAACATATGTTAGTTTAAATGACACTAAAAAGACTTGTCAACTGCAATGCAATGTATGATTTTAAATAGGAAAGATGAGGGTTTCTGCTTTTGTTTTTGTTTTAGGAATCAGGTACAAAGAATAATTTTGGGACCATGGGAAATTTTGAGTGAGGATCTTTACTACGTACTGTCTTGTCTCAAAGTTAAATTTTCAGAGTGTGATCACTCTGAAATCATTAAGATTTTGCAGCAGGAGGCAGCTGGGTGGCTCAGTGGTTGAGCGTCTGCCTTTGGCTTAGGGTATGTATGATTCCAGGGTCCTGGGATTGAGTCCTGTATCAGGCTCCCCACGGGGAGCCTGGCTTCTCTGTCTGCCTCTCTCTCTGTGTCTCTCATGAATAAATAAATACAATTTTTTTTTTAAAAATAAAAAGACTTTGTAGCAGACTATTATTTTTCTTAAAAAATATATGCTGAAGTATTTTCTTCAAGTAACTCCAATGATTCAATGAAACATTTAAAACTCATACACAGGGCAGCCCCGGTGGCTCAGCGGTTTAGCCTAGGGTCCTGGAGACCTGGGATCGAGTCCCACGTCAGGCTCTCTGCATGGAGCCTGTTTCTCCCTCTGCCTGTGTCTCTGCCTCTATCTCTCTCTGTGTCTCTCATGAATAAATAAATAAAATTTAAAAAATAAAACTCATACACACAGGGGAGGGACAGAAAATGACATATGTGACAAAAAATAACGGGTGAATCCAGGTGAAGGATATATGAGTATTTCTTGTAATTTTCTTGCAATTATCTGTAGGAGAGACATTTTCAAAATTAAATTTGAGGAAAAAGAAGATATTTTATATGCCATTTTATGCCTATCAGTTTGAAAACTCAGAAAAAGGTGACCAATTTTTAGAAAAAAATATCTTGTCAAAAATCACAAAAGAAGGAATAGACAAGGGGTACCTGGGGTTCTCAGTGGTTAGGCACCTGCCTTTGGCTCAACCCTGGGGTCCTGGAAGCAAGTCCTGCATTGGGACCCCTGCGGGGAGCCAGCTTCTCCTTCTGCCTATGTCTCTGCCTCTCTCTGTATGTCTCTCATGAATAAATAAACAAAATCTTTTTTTTTTTAATGAGGTAATAGGCAATCTGAATTGTTTTATAACCATAAAGAAATATATCACTAGTCAAAAAAGTTTTCAGAAAAAAAATCCAGACTTCTCCACTGACTTCAGACAAACACCTTACCCAAAAACATTTTCCACATTATACAAGTTCATAGAAATACCGGAGAAAGGACATTCCCCAACACACTGTGTGAGGATACAATAACTGGATACTAAACCCTGTCAATGACAAGTTGGGAAAGGAAAATCGCACATATAGGAGATCATAGAGTGAGTGGGGGCACATGAGCAGGCTAGAGGGAAAGAATCTACAAGCCCACTCCCCAATGAGTGAGGAGCCCATCCCAGGTGTAGATCCCACCACCCATGAGGTCATGACCTGACCCGAAAACAATAGTTGGGCGCTTAACCCTTAGAGCCACAGGATTCCCTTTCTTTGATATTCTCACAAAGTCCAAACCTTAAGGACAGAGAACTGATTGGCAGTTTCCCATGTCCTGGGGTTGAGAGAAGGGTTTGAACTACCAGAGCATGATGGGTTTTGGTGGGTGATGAAGGTTTTTTGTAGTTTGATTGTGGTGATAGGTCCCTAACATTATGAGTACTTAAGGACTTCAGACCTTGCTGTAAATTCTGTCTCAATAATTTTGAACTTTAAAAATAATTATTTATTTATTCATGAGACACACACACACACACACACAGAGAGAGAGAGAGAGAGAGAGAGAGAGAGAGAGAGAGAGGCAGAGACACAGGCAGAGGAAGAAGCAGGCTCCACACAGGGAGCCCGATGTGGGACTCGATCCCGGGTCTCCAGGATCAGGCCCTGGGCTCAAGGCGGCGCTAAGCCTCTGAGCCACCCAGGCTGCCCCTCAGTAATTTTGAACTTTTAAAAAATTGTGAAAAGTACATTATGAATGGATACTGTGTCTTACCAATTACTTTTCGAATTTGAGGATCACAATGAGAGAACCTCGAGAGAACTAGGGAGGAGAAGAGACCGGCATGGGGCAAAAGAAGAGATTATATTACTGTCAACTTTCTCTAAATCGGAGTGGTAGTTCCCAGGAATACACCCCGGCAGGAACACAGGGGCAGTGAACACCCTCTAGTCATGCAAATGGTGCACCCAAGGATCATGCAGGTAACAGCTCACATGGATCACTGGCACCTCCAGCATGCGGGCCAGCCACACAGAGCAAACACAGGCCAGAATCTCCCCAACTAAGGTCAGCCGGGTAGCAACCATAATGACATCTGCAGCCTTCACCACCATTGCCGCCGCCCCGCAAGCTCACAACCTATGAGCCGATTCCAGGAATTGGGACGTGGGCATCTTCAGGGACCATTCCTCTGCCCACCACGCCCAGCTCCGTCTCCAGTGCTCACCACCTCCTGCACTCCTGGGGTGTGCCCAGCCCCGCCCCTCCAAGCATCTGCAAAGAAAGGCTTGCTGGTGGCCGCGCTGGCACTGGTGCTGGTGCTGGGGGTGGTGGAGAGGGAGGCATCGGCCCAGCAGCTGGGAAGGCAGCAGAACGAGGCAGGCCGGAGCCTAGAGCTCTCCAGGCCAGCCACCACTGCCTCCCTGGCTGGAGAGGGGGCGTGAGGGGGAAGGCAAAAGGGGCACAGTGCCGTAGGGCAGGGGTCCCACCTCCTCGTCTCCCCTGGGGACAAGTATTCCCTTCATCTCTGCCTCACCATCTGCCACTTACTTCTCCTGGGGCAGGAAGGTGCCGAGCCACAGCCTGTGATGTATGGGTTTACAACAACATGACTGTGTGGTACTGAGTCTGAATATGGAACAGAGATCGTGAGCTCAGAGGAGGGAAGGGAGGCTGGCCAAACCAGTCAGCGAGGATTGTGCCCATGCCCTGCCACGTCCCCTTCTCCCCTTCCTCACGGTGGCCACCACGGCTCTGGGCCTCCTGGGCGGTGCGGGTGCTGGGCTTCTCCCCGGTCACCGCTTGGCCTCGAGTCCACCCACGGACACCCCAGCGGGAAGGTGTGTGCCAAAAGCATTCACTCAGTTGACAGCGCACCGTGTTACCCCGCCAGGAAATAACCACAGCCTCTGGGTCCAGGCTGGACGTGCCCTAAGCAACGTCCACCTTCTCAAGTGAGGGGCTTGGAGTGGAAGGATTAAGTCCCATGAATGTTCTTCTCCAGGCCAAGGTCTGCGCTTGTCCCACCCCCATGGGAGAGGGTCTGGCCCCGAGTTCATGGCCCAGGGCCTCGAAGGCAGGCAGGCTGAGAATAGTGGGGAGCCAAGTCGGCCCCATTTTCCGTGGGGAAGCCACTCTCGACTTCCCAGCCTCACTGCGCCCATCCTGCCCCTGTCCCCCTCAGCTCCTGGCAGAGCAATGTCCCAGGCGAGCTCCCTGCTGCTAAGATGCCGCCTGTCCCAGCCACTCCGAGCTAGCCTTCCCTCCCATTCTCCTCCCTTCAACACACACGGGAGGACTCAGACGGCATAGGATCACAGAGTAGGATCCACAGACTCCTCTGGGGGCTCCCGGCCTTTGGAGGGTCCCGGCACCCTGTCCTGGCGTCATTCCACGTCTGGGGACTTCCACGTCATTCCCCTCCAGGGTTAGGAAAGTAACAGCAGCCCCTGAAAAGTGAATCCGCCCCCTTGCTTCTGCTCATTCAATCCCTCACGGGTTCCTGACCACAGGCTCCACTCCCTTTACTCCCTGAATCGCCTTTCTCAAGGCGAGATCTCAAGGGAGATCATCCCCGATCAACTGCATTCCCACACACGTCCAGACGCACACACCAGCCTTGTCTGTTCTGTGGACCACCGACCCCGCCCCCCTCCCTGCGGTGCATGAAATACCCGGTCTCTCGGGAAGCTACCCTCTAGCCACTCAGACCCAGATCTGTCCCTCTGAGTCTCAGGCCAGCAGAGCCCTGGGTCCTGGCTGAAGGAAGGAGGCCATCGCCACCCTTCAGCAAGGGGGAAGTGGAACAGGGAGTCCAGACTAAATCTTGTGTGACCTGAAGTGGCGGTCAGGGAGCCTGAGCACGGAAACAGCACTTCCAGGAAGCCCTGTGTCACGGTGGTGGTCGAACAGCACTGCGAGGGGACCACACAGGCACCTGGAGACCCGTCACGCACACTTGCCATAGAAACGGACGGCCACTTTCCAATCAAGAGTACAGGTCGGAGGGGGTCGGTGAGCCAGCTTGGGACAGGAGGGACGTGAGAACTGCGACAGCTAGACCATCCATTTCCAGGTGCTGGCGGCCAGGTTGCCCCAGGTTGGCCAAGAGCCACCACCAGCCTCACTGCCCCCACCTCCAGCCCAGAGACTAAGCTGTGCTCCTCTCCTCAGTCCCCTGCACCTGCCCTGTAGCTCTGCACTCCACTGGGTTGTGACTCCTGCCTCCGCCCCCCTACTGAACCCAAGGAGGGAGAACTGATGGGACTGGAAACCCAAGGCTAAAGAGGAGGATGTGCCAGTTCCTGGGCCAGTTGTCCTTGTGCGTGGTGGCACTGAGAGAGGGAAGGACTGCGCAGAGGGGACTGGGCCCGCGGAGGGGGTGGGAGGATGAGCTCAGCTGTGCTCTTTAACACCCGTGGAAGCACAGGGCCAGGGAGGGCCAGCGACGACAGAAAGCCACGGGAGTGATGAAGGACGCTCAGACAGCAGAGCAGGCTGGCCAGGAGAAGCAGGACAGTGATCCCAAGGAGGGAAGGGAAGAGGGACAGGAGCTCTGGAAGGGGTCCCCGGTTCCTGCTGAAGGCGGAAGGGGTGGTGAATGGGCACCCAGAGACCCCAAAAGAGGGGGAGATTAGGGGAGAACCTGAAGGGGGCCCACGGGGGGTGGGGAAGGGGCACCGCATATGCTCAAGTGGCCAGGCAGAGCCCACGCAGAACCCAGACGTGGGGCACGAGGGGGACGTGACCGCAGGGCTCCTAGCAGAGGCAGGCCCAAGCTCCCCACAAGAAGGCCTACCACAGGATACCAGAGGTCCTGTTCTGGAAAAGGCTGGGAAATGGAGCTGCTCCCTGCCCTGCCTCCTCCCCCTCCACCACCACCAACAGAGAAGGCAGACCACAGACCTGAGAGGTACTTTAATTTGAAACTGCTGTGAACTGGGGTGGGGAGGGAGCACAAGAACAGGGAGAGGAAGCCCTGGCTGAGGTGGAACAGGAGGGAACCAGCTTGGCCACAACTTCCTGGCTCCAGAAGTACCAGCTGATCCTCTTGTACGGAGATGGAGATGCGGAGATGCTGGGCCCGACCTGTCAAAGAGAGCAGAGTCAGGGAAGAGCATCGAGCCGGGGCCAGCCCACGGCCCTCCTAAGCGGCTACGACTGTGGGGACGGGGTATGGTGTGTGTAACACTCACTTCAAAGGGTCTGGAACTTGTCAGTCAGGGACTGCATGGCCGCTGAAACAGAGACAGGCGTGAGCAGGCACTCCAGACACGGGGATGTAGAAGCCCGTCCCTCCGTCCCCGTGGGGAACCACCCAGCCCCGCAACTGGAAACCCCCTCCAGCCACTATCCAGAGAGCCCTGGGCCTGATTCACTCACATGGCACACATGGCAGTTTAGCCTGGACACTTGAATTAAATATGGATGTGTTTTCTAAGGGAACAACATGTGCCAGCGTTTCTCAAGCTTTGTTGGGGGCACATCGGAACCATTCAGAACTGGCGAACGAACACACACACACACACACACACACACACACGAACACACACCGGGCCAGCCATACAGAGGAGCAGTTAAAGGGAAAATCAACGAGGCATCCCTAAACGTCCTAAAAGGGGGAGACCTCTGGGACACGTTTTCCCTGGCAAAGCATGTGTGCAGTCAAGGCCGTATTTTCCTGTCTGTGCGCACACCTAGCTAACTATACATGCACAGCGGGCTCCAGGGCCAGGCCTGCTCGGTTCTCCTCCCCACAGGGATGTTGGGCCCCATGCGGCTGCCTGCACCTACAGCCCATCCCGGGTGGGGTGCTGCACTGAGACGCGCGACCCCCCTCCCCGCCCTCCCTGCAGCCTGCCTCTGCCCCAACCCGGGCCCCAGCCAGAGGCTCCTCATACCAAGCTGCTCTTTCAGGTCGTCTATTTCTCTCTGTAGCACGAGACACTAGGCCAGCAGACAGCAGAGAGACAGCAATGATTAGCATCCTCTGGCTTCCTCTCTCTCCGGCCCCTCCCCTTCTCCCACGGGCACTACATCCCCAGGCCCAGTGACCAGACTGGCACAGGCTCCTGAGTGGAAAGGAGGCGCCTTCCCTCTGTGGGGAGCAGAATGGAGGCGAGGTGGGGGGACAGGGGGAAGAGGCACACATGGCAGTTTAGCCTGGACACGGATCCCACCATCTAGTTTGAGCTTGCGTTTCTAGGAGCCAGAAGCAGCAGTACCCGAGGACAGCCCTGTGTTCCAGGTGGTTGCTGCAGCCTTTCCGGTCTTGGGAGGTGGTCAAGCGGCTCCTGGTCACCTGAGAGGGAGAGAACATGAAATCCAGCTTCCAAGGCCCCCAGTGAGGTGGAGAGGGCCTAAGCGGGGTCTAACGTGAGGCAGCACCACCCTCTGCTGGCAACAAGTGGCCTCTGCTCTGCCAGCAGCTCCAACCTTCTCTCTGGGACTGCCCCTCCTGTCCCCTAGGGGTGGCCCATCCTTGAAGGTGGTCCCCAGGGACCGGGGCTCTGGGTTGCACTCTGCCAGAGCTGCAGCCACAGGCAGCCCCCAGGACGCGCAATGTGGCCAAACAGGACTGAACAGAAAAACGGCTCTGTTCTGCTCAAAGCCTATGTCCTGAGCTGCTGTTTGGGGGCAGTGCCACGAATCACCCCTGCTGCACAAACCGCACGCAGGGGACGATGTGGCTGAAGGCCGGTCCTTTGGGAGAAGCTGCCTGGCTAGGTGGGGAGGCAGGCAACAAAGCTGACAGGCCCCCAGCAGAGCCAGAGCCAGAAGTTTCCCTCCTCATCTCCTCTCCCCTGGACTCCTGTGAAACCCACAGGACTCACTGGAGGGTGCACGCCCTCTGGGCATGACGTCTCCCTGGCTCAGGGCTGAGGGCGCGGAGCTTCCTGGAACTTCGGGGGCTCTGGTGTTGAGGTCGCCACTGCTGCATTCTCCACGATGCATGCCCGAACAACATGGTCCTGGCCTGTGTGTTGGAAGCTAAAGGAAACATTTCTCACTGATCTGACTTGGGACGTGGGGTGTGCGTGTGCGTGTGTCTGTGAGCGTGGGTAGGTGGGCACAGGTGCACATCTGCACACGTGCGTGTACGGGTGGTGTGAGACAGGGAATAGGGAAGGGAATTGAGAGGCCGATGTGGCTGGTGATTTCTCCCTCAGTCAGCCCCGGGCCAGGAGGCAGAGCTGAGCCAGGCAGAAGGAGTAGCGGGCTGACAAAGGCCAGGCTCCCCACAAGCAAGGTTTGGGGACCAGCTAGAAAACAGGAAGCAGGAAGCTGATGAGTCTAAAGGCTGAAGGTTTGTGCTCCAGACTTTGAAGGGGTTCCTGGCTTCAAATCAGCTACCAGCCCTCCCATCCATCCCAGCCCCTCTCTGACGGGAGGAGGCAGGAAACGTGCCAAGGGTCCAGAACGGTGACGGGTACACACGGAGTGCTACCTTAGTTTACTGTCTGCCCCCGTGAAAACGACCCACGACCCGATCTGGCATCCGAACGATCCCAATGACCCAGGGGCACCCATGGCAACCCCTGAGGGACGGACAGGGTTTGTGGGTAAAGAAGTACGAGGCAGGGGAGGAGGAGGGGAAGGGGAAGGGGAAGGGTGCACAGAAGAGGAGGAGCATGGCCTACTCACTTGGCCCTTGGGCACTGTGTCTCTGTTTGAGTCACTGCCTTCTCCTGTCACCACCACTGGCTCCGACTCCCGTGTCGTCCTGGGCCCAGATTTCTTCCGGGAGCGGCCGGTGTGCTTGGACTGTTTGCTTCCCGATGGAACCAAGGAATACCTCTTGTTCCTCCCAAGCAGCGGAACCCCAGAGATTGGGGGAAAGGTGGCTGGTTCCAGGGGAGCTGCCGAGACTCTCTGCCCCCAGGGAGGAAAGCTTCTCCCTTGGGTAACTTTTGAGGCCCCCCCTAGGGATTTCTTCTCCTGGGCCACCTTCTTCCTAGGGGTGGCCGGGGGCAGGCTGCCAGCAGCAGCAGCGGCCGCCGGGGCGGCTGCGGCTACCGGGTAGCTGGGCCTGTTCCCTCCCTTCCCCCAGACCACACTTTGCATTTTCTTAGAGGAGGAGATGTCCACCTCTCCCACGGCCTGCCTCTCCACAACCGAAGTGAATCCTCGGGGAGCCGAGGACAGGAAAGAACCTGGCACCTGAAGGAAATTCTCCCTGACATGGAAACTCGGTTGTCTGGGTGTGTCCCCGGGATCCTCGGGGCTGTTGGGCTTGGCTTGGCCTCTTTCTTTGGAGTAAAAGCTCACCCTCATCAGCTGTATCTCACCGAACTCATCTGATGACTCGGGGTCGGAAGGCCGCCGGCCCGGGCCTTTGGCGGAGGGCCGCTGGCGATCCACCCTGACGGTGGACCTGCTCTTGGAACCTCTTCTCGGGTTCCCCCGGGGCCGGGCTCCCTCGGGCCCACCGAGGTGGAGCGGGACAGCGGAAGGCGGCTGCGATTCTCCGCGGCTCAGGGCAAGCGCGCCTCGACCACCGGGCCCTGCCTCTAGGCCCGCCCAAACGCCAGACCCTTCAGCGGCGCAGCTCTCTGGGGATGGGTTTCTCCGCACGCCCAGGGCATCCGGGTCGGTCAGCTGCTGCACGATGGCGGCCCCGGACTCGTCAGCAAGGTGGGACGCGTAGTCCAGGGCGTCCCCCTTGTCGTCCGCCGGGGTGCCGGGGCGGCCTTCGCGGCCCCAAAGCACCGGCCCTCCCGCTTCCATCACTTCCCGCTCGGACTCGAAGCCCTCGGGGTCTGGGAACCCGCCCTCACCCTCGCCGCTCTGAGGCGGCCCCGGATCCAGACCTAGTCCTGGTCCCCGCGGGGCTCCGCTGGCCTGCTCCCCGCCCTCCGGGCCGAAACCCGCTCGCCAGACAGACACCTCGTCGGGGGCGCTCATGTTGGTGAGGCCTGGCAGCCAGGGGTTCCGCGGAGACGATCACCCTGGTCCAGGCGCCAACGGCGACAGGCGAGAGGGGAGAGGCGGGAGGCGAGCGGTGTGTGACGCGTGGAGGGAGGCGCGAGGCGTCCTGGCGACTCCGGCGGTTGCCACAGGCGCGGTGCCCAGCCGGGGGAGGGCGACGTGGCGTCGTCGCGGCGCAGCACGAGATGGACTCAAACAACGCGCGGTTGGCGCACCCTTCTGAGGCCCGCGCTGCCGCCTCCTCATTGGTCCGTCCCCAGCCAACCAGCGCGCCCCTTGTTGGCCCGCCCATCGAGGCCCTGACCAATAGGGTCGAAGGCCGTTGGTTCACCCTGGAGGGGCTACGGGTTTCGGGTTTCGGTGTGAGCGAGTCCAGGCGTTGGTCCCGGCTGCTCTGGTCCCGGCTGCTCTGGTCCCGGCTGCTCTGGTCCCGCCTCCCCTGGCCTGGCCTGGAGCCTGCTTTCCAGGTGGAGTCATGGCTCTGAGCCTCTGCCTCCCCTTCCACAGAACAGGGTGTGCCAGTACCTGTCTCCGGGGTTGTGGGAACGAAACGTCAGGAGGGAGGTGAAGCACCTAGTGCACAGAGGATTCGCCGCCCTCTGTTCCACAGCGGCACTTAGATCCTGATGGGAAAGTGGGCACCGGAAGGCAAGGTCTGGAGCAACGCCCAACTAACTAGGCCTAACGGTGGGGGTGGGGGTCAGGCCCCGCTTGTCTCTCAAATTTTCCTGAGACTGCCGGTTCCCAGCTTCTCTGAGCTGAGCAGTCCTGATATCTGGGATTGGGCCCTCCCTTGGCTTGTGTGAGGTCCTGGCGTGTTATATATAACTTCCCTTGTTTGCCACCCAACCCCTACTCCAAGGGCCCTCCGTTCCTTACGTACTTTCCCTTCCTCTCATACTCCTCTGTCTGCCCCTTGACTCTTCTTCCTGCATCCTACTCTGGCTGATCCCCAAGAGAGGCCTGGGGTGCCTGAACACCTCTTGCTTGCAGTGGGTCTGCACCTGAGAAGCCTACCATGCTGGAGAAGGTTACAGGGTGGGGGGAGATTGGGCACATTCTAAATCTGCAATGAGCCTCCTCCTCAAGTGTGCCACTATTCCCACTATCCCTGCTTGGCTGTGGAAAACGCCCTCTTGCCACTTCTCCCAGTGACTCTTAAAGTCATGGTGTGCTATTTCAGACATGGCAAAATGGATCACGAAGGATATAGCAGAATATCCTCTACCCACCAGCCTCCTAGGAAACATTACCGATGGATCCAGTGGAAGCCTCCTCCATCCCTCTCCCCCTAGACAGAATCCTAGAGCCCTTCACACCTTCGCCACTCTCTTCATCACTGGGGTTCTCCTACCTCCTCTTTTGCTGCGTCCTATAGGTCTCCAGTGGTGTCCATCCTCTCTGCTGACTCCCTTCCTTCAGCCTCGCCAAGATCTGATATTGGTTTCCACTTACCAGTTTGGCCTGTGGTGGGGACCAGTGTCAGTGGATCCGCTCGGCCTCCCCCAGCACCATAACCTCTTACCCCACAGACAAATGGCCCAGTGAGTGTGTGTGAGTGGGTGGGGGGTGCTCCAACTGCCAAGCAAATCAGTTGTCAACTTGTGGACTGGAGAAGTGACCACCGCATCGGTCCAGGGATCCAGTCGGCTTTCCATGACTGGGTCTCTAGCCCCAACTCCTTTTATTAGCAGAGTCTCCTGATCCCCAGTCCGACCGGGCCCCTGTGGTGACACTTTGGGTCTCCAGAATCAGTTTCATCTCAGACCCTCTGTCAAATAGTCCTAGACATGTCTGGGTATTCCTCTTTCCCCAGGGCACCGTCTCCTGAGCAATGGCAGTCCTCCACAGAGAAGGACAGTGGCATCATAAACAGTATATAGACTCACCGGCTTGTTTCCACATCCTTCCTCCTCAGGATGCCTCCAACCCTTCAGTCAGTGGGGCCGGTCTCAAAATTGGCTCAGGACCAGGAACTGAGCCAGAAACCGTGACTTTTTTTTACTGGGACGACCACCCTCTTTCTCTTGCCTTTTTCTGGCTGTAGTTGCCCCAAGGGAGCCAGGCTGTCTGGACCATCCTCTCAGCTCCGTGCCAGTCAATCACTCTTGACTGCCCCTCTGACCTTGCCAGTCGTGACTGGAAACGGGGTCTCCCCGGGTCTCTTGATCAAGAGCCATCCCCTGCCCTCTGTTACGTCAGAATTCCATCATTCCCGTGGGTAGTAATGAGCGTAGGCCAGGGTCCCTTTCCACCTGTCATCTGCATTGGCTTGCAGAGGAGAGCAACCGCTGGACTTCTTGGTGATGCTGGTGGT
Organism: Vulpes vulpes; assembly: GCF_048418805.1. NCBI lineage: Eukaryota > Metazoa > Chordata > Mammalia > Carnivora > Canidae > Vulpes > Vulpes vulpes. The sequence continues at coordinate 53,207,642 of NC_132796.1, forward strand.
TTTGGTGAATGGTGTGTCCTCTCGGCCCTCCCCCAGGGCATAACCACCTGGCGATGTGACCAGCCTCACGTTTTCTGTCTGCTCCAGCATGCCTGCCTCGATAAACCTTTTTCTTCCTTCCTCTACCACCGGCTGGTCCACGGTGGGCACTTGCACTTCTCTCCATGTGGGGGGGGGGGGGGAGGAGCATCACTTTCTTAAAGCTTTGAAGGGCCACTCTGGGTGGCAAATTTCCCCCATCTCCTGGAGTCCCTGCCAGTATGTTAAATCCTGTGCTATGGAGAAAGTGCCCCCACTCAGTAAAACCTGCTTATCCAGTCTTCTATTCCTGTCCCTCTTGATCCAGCACCCTCAAATTCCAATCCCAGGGATATTTCCCCTGCTCCTGCCAGTACAGACCGGCTATTTCTTGCCACTCCCATGGTGTATAATTTCTTTTCTCTCTTATCAGGCTTGGCATATCTCCAGCAGGGTTCTGGAGAGAGGATCGGGGCTTCCACTGGGAGGGGTACCCGTGGCTTTGCAGGGAGCAGACTCTGTAGCATCTATCAGCACGGGGCATATGCTGGGTCTTGCTAGGGAACAAAGGGCCACCCGAAAGCTCTGAGGCCTCTGGGGGTGGGGACCTGGAACAGAGGAATCAGGTGGTATATTAGAACACACCTATCTAAAACAAAAGATAGTAGTTGTGGAGATACGGAGGCCCAAAAAGACATGAGAAATGTATAAAACTCATAGTGAGATAACATATGTAAATTGATCCATATATTTCATGCATTAATCACAAGCTATAGAGGGTCAACCCGGTGTAAGAACCTGCGCATTCAACTATATGCTTTTAGCGGGGGATATACTTCCAACGATGACATAAACCCACGGAGAGGGAAAGGACAGAGGATGATCTACCGAGAGTTCGGCAGCCAAAGTGCGCTGTCGTGGCCATGATAACAACAGACAAAGTAGACTTTTAAGACAGAAAGTGTTCCTAGAGACAGAATTGGACATTTTATAATGATGAAAGCATCCACTGATGTGGGAGATAACAAGTGTGAACTTAGATGCACAGAAGTTCAGAGCCTCAAAGTACATACAACAGAACTTGACAAAATTGATGGGAGAAATAGGACATTCAACAACAATATCTGGAGGCTTTAATACTCTGTCTCGATAATTGATAGAAGGACGAGACAGAAAACTCGCAAGGAAGTAGACGACCTGAACAGCAGCGTCTATTAACCCGAACTCATTGACACCTACGGAACACTCCAACAGCAGTTGCATACACATTCTTTTCTCTTTAAATTTTTTTAAAAATTCAAATTAGTTAACATATACTGTATTACTGGTTTCAGAGGTAGAATTTAGTGATTCATCAGTTGCAGGTAACACCCAGTGCTCATTCCTTCAAGTGTCCTCCTTAATGCCCATCCCCCAGTTACCCCATCCCCCACCCGCCTCCCCTCCAGCAGTCCTCAGTCTATTCCCTACCGTTAAGAGTCTCTTACGGTTGGCCTCCCTTTCTGTTTTTATCTTACTATATTTTTTTTCTGCCCTTCCTCTATGTTCATCTGTCTTGTGTCTTCTATTCCACATTCTTTTCACGTCCACATAATCATTATCTAGGGTAGGACGCACTGAGGGCCATGAAGCTAATCTCAACAACTTTGAAGGGAGCTAAATTATGCAAGGATTTAGTGCCATGGTGGTAGAGGTGTGTGAGAGACTCGATAGCACCTAAGAAACGCTTCAAGTAAAGTAATGATCTTAGGAAACAGCCAGCTTTCAGGTCAAGCAAGGTGATTAGGGGAACATCTAGGGATGTTGAGCATTTTTGGGGTCCTTTCTGATCACTCACCATCTTCACTCTCATCTTTCCATTTCCCCGAAATACAGGGCACCCAGCAGAAAACTTCCCTCCTTCCTTCCTTCCTTATAAATGTTTTCCTCCATTTGGGATCACTCGTATCAACCTACAGTCCTGTCATTTCTCCTAACTTAAAAACCCTCCTCTGATCTGACTTTCCATTTGAGCTACCCCACATGTCTCTTCTCAGCCTTACAGAAAAACTTCTTTTTTTTTTTTTTGAAAGATTTTATTTTACTTATCTGAGAGAGAGAGAAAGAGAGAGTGAGCACAGCTGGGAAAGGAACAGAGGGAGAAGCAGACACCCCGCTGAGCTGGGAGCCCGATACGGGGCTCGGTTCCAGGACCCTGGGATCATGACCCGAGCCAAAGGCAGACACTTAACCGACTGAGCCACTCAGGCACCCCAGAAAAACTCCTTTTACAGAATTGTGTCAAGGAGCCTCGGTGGCCCAGTCCATTGAGCATCTGACTTTCGGTTTTGGCTCAGGTCCTGGTCTCAGGGTCGTGAGGTAGTGCTTGTGTGGGGCCCTGTGCCCAGTATAGAGTCTGCTTGAGATTCTCTCTCCCTCTCCCTCCCTCCCAACCCCCCCACTCATTGTCTCTTTCAATTAGTCACTGTACCAACGTCCTCTCCTCCCATTCACTCTTTCTCTGTTTTTCAAACCTAACAAAGTGTTACTGAATGCATACCATGTGCCTGGCAATGTTCTAAGACCTGGAACTACATTGGTGAACACAACTAAAGGAACTTCCATTTCTGTCATAGACCTATCACCTGTCTTTCCCAAATCTTCTAAGTATCTTCATTCCTTTGTTCTTGGAGTGCACCTTCCCAGACCGTGCTGCAATCTTTATTGGTTGCTAAGGGTTCTGCATCGATCTAGAACATTCTTTTGCTAGGCCCCAAGTTCAATCTGGGGCCTATTGGAACCCACTTTTTTTTTTTTTTTTTTTTTTTTAGTTTACTACAATGTTTTTGACGGGACACATCCTCCAGGAACTTCCTGAGAAAACGCTCATGGCTCATGGGAGGGCATTTCTTTTGAGACTTTGTATGGGCATCGTTTGTCCTTCTCTCATACTTCATTGACTTCGATATTCAAATTTCAGGCTGAAATTTTCCCACAAGAATTTTTCAGGCATTGGTCTACTGTTTTTGTCTCTAATATTACTTTTGAGGTGCCTCCCATGATTTTGAATGCTGTTATGTGTCCAAGTCCTGTTCATGAGTAAGTTTGTGTAATCTTCACCCGAATCAGGATATAAAATATTTTCGTTACACTTGAATTCTCCCTCATTCTGCTCTTAGGTATTCAAACTCTCTTCCCCATCCTAGACCTATGCTAACTCATGATATGTTTCCCATTACTATATTTTTACCTTTTCCAGAATTGTATACAAACATAATGATACCATATGAAATCTTTTGAGTCTGGCTTCTTTCATCTCACATAATGCATTTGTGATTCATCCAAATTTGCACATATCAATTGTACTTTCCTTTATGTTAGCTAAGTAACATAATCGCATCCACGGCTGCAGCCAAGGTTGTTTTTCATTCATCTGTTGAAAGACATCTTGATTTCTTTAAATTTTGAACAATTAGGAATAAGATTGCTATGAATATTCATGGAAAAATAGTTTTGTAAACATAAGTTTTCATTTCTCTAGGGAAAGCACTCGGAAGTGAGATTGCCGGGTGCTATGGCTATTCCATGTTTGCCTTTATAAGAAATTGGCGATCCGCTTTACAGAGAGTGGCTGTACCATTTTGCATTCCCTTCATCAATATCTGAACATTCCATTTATTTCAAATCCTCACCAGCAGTTGGTTTTGTCAGTATTTTTTTAAATCAGCTATTCTAATAGGTACGTAGTGGTATCTCATTGTGGCTTTAATTTGCATTTTCCTAATGGGTACGAACATTTCTTCATGTGCTCAACTGCTATTCTTATATCCTCTTTGGTGAAGTGTCTGTTCAAGTCCTTTGCCCATTTCTTAATTAAGCTGTTCATTTTCTTATTGTTGAGTTTTAAGCGTTCTTTGTATACTCTGGATCATAGTTGGATATGTAACTTACAACTATTTCTATGCATTATTTATTTTTTAAAATTATCTTAACAGAGTCTTTCTCAGAAGAAGTGTTTTTAATTTTGATGAATTCAAGTTTAACACTCATTCCTATTATTTCTTACATGTTTTTGGTGTTATGTCTAAGAATTATTCATGTATCCCCAGGTCATGAAGAAATTTTCCTGTTTTCTTTTATAAATAGTATAGCTATATGTTTTATATTTACATATATGATCTACTTGAGTTAATTTTTGTATTAAGATGTGAATTATAGGCTCATGGTTTTGGGTTTTTTTTTTCTTGTATATGGATACCCAAATGTTGCAGTGCCACTTTTGAGAAGACCGTGCCTTATCCAATCAATTTGTTTTGTACATTTCTCCAAATCAATTGGTGGTATTTGTGTGGGTCTTGTGCTTGCTTCGGCAGCACACATACTCCAATTGTGTGGGTCTCATTCTGCAGCCTCTGTTCTGTTCTACTGATTTATATGTCTATCTCTTCACCGTTATCACAATGTCTTAATTATTCCAGCATTATAGTAAGTTTTACAGGCAGGTAGTGTCATTCTTCCAACTCTATTCTTTTAAAAACTGTTTTATGGGCTCCGTACTGGGCGTGGAGCCTTCTTAGGATTCTCTCCCTCTTCCTCTGCCCCTCCCCTGCTCCCGGTTCCCTCTCTTTAAAAAAAAAAAATTCATGATCACTTTGGCAGCACATATACTAAAAAAATTTTTTTAAATTCTTTTAGTGATTATACTTTGCCTTTATATGTAAATTTTAGAGTGACTTTGTCCTTGTATATATCTTGCTGGCATTTTTATTATAGTCCATAAAATTTATAGATTAGTTTTAGTAGAATTGATATCTTTATTATGTTGTGTATTTATTCCATTAGTATGGTACATCTCTTCCTTTTATTAGGTCTTGGATTTCTGTCACTGGCACTTTATGGTTTTCAGAAAAAAGATCTTGTATATATTTTGTTAGATTCATCCCTAAATATTGTGAATTGTATTGGTGTTTAAGTTTTTGGTTTCCATGTGTACGTTTATTGTCTATAGAAGTACAGTTGATTTTTGTGTATGACGTATCCTATGATCCTACTAAACTCGTTTATTAGTTATGGGATTTTTAAAACAGATTTCATGGGATTTTCTATTTAGATAATCCTATGGTCTATGAATATAAGTGGTTTTATGTCTTCCCTTCCTATTGGAATGTCTTTTATTTATTTTTCTTGAATTATAACATCAGCTAGGATTTTCAGTATGATGTCGAATAGGACTGGTAAATATGGACATCCTTGCCTTGTTCTCAATCTTATGAATAGAGAATTGAAATGAATCTTATGAATTGAAAAACGGACTGGGGAAACCAGTCCGTTTTTCACTATCAGGTATGTTAGTTGTAGGTTTTTTTGTAGATACTCTTTATTAGGTTGAGGAAGTTCCTTTCCATTCATAGTTTGCTGAGTTTTCATCTTGAATAAATGTCAAAGGCTTTTTCTTAACCATTTGTTGTGATAATGTGAATTATCTTTTATAAACAATGTAATGGCTTTAATTGAGGGGCACTTGGGTGGTACAGTTGTTTAAGCATCTGACTCTTGGCTTCAGCTTAGGTCATGATCTCGTGGGTTGTGAGATTGAGCCTTTCCATGGGCTCTGCACTCAGTGAGGAGTCTGCTTGAGATTCTTTCCCTCTACCCCTTCCCCTACTCATGTGCACACGCATGCACATGCTTTCTCCCTCTCTCCCTCCCTCCCTCTCTCTCTCTCTCTCTCTCAAATAAATAAATCTTTTTTTTAATAATTACTTTAATTGGTTGTTTTACAAACATTGAACAAGCCTTGTATTCCTGGAATAAACATCACTTGTTTGAGATATATTTTTCTTTATATACATAGCTGGATTCAATTTGCTAATATTTTGTCAAGGATTTTTGTGTCTATATTATTGAGATTGTTGGTGTGCAGGTTCTTGGTTGCTTGCTTTTTTGTCTTTGGTTTTGGTGTCAGGGTAATGCTGGTCTCATGAAAGGAGTTGGAAGCTGTTCTCTCCTGTTCTATTTTTGGGAAGAGGTTTGGTAAAATTAATATTAATTCCTTATATCTATGGTAGAATTCACCAGTGAAACCTTCTGGGCCTGTAGTTTTCTTTTTTGGAAGGTATTTAGCTATGAATTCAATTTCTTTATAGGAGTATCCAAGTTATCTATTTAATATTCGATAATTTTGGTAATTTGGGGTTTTCAAGATATTGATCTATTTCTTATAAGTTGTTCGATTTATGTGGATTGACTTATCCATAGTACCATTTAAAAAACTATTTTATTTATTATTTGACAGAGATAGAAGGAGAGCACAAGCAGGCGTAGCAGAAGGCAGAGAGGGAAAGCAGGCTCCCTACTGAGCAGAGAGCCAGACATGGGGTTCGATCCCAGGACCCCGAGATCATCACCTGAGCCAATGGCAGATGCTTAACCGACTGAGCCACCCAGGTGCCCCCCCCCCCTTTTTAAACTATTTTATTTATTTATTTATTTATTTATTTATTTATTTATTTATTCTTTGACGGGTGTTGGAGGAGAGCACAAGCAGGCGGAGCAGCAGGCAGAGGGAGAGGGAGAGAAGCAAGCTCCCCGCTGAGTAGAGAGCCCAACACATAGTACCATTTTTTTTCCTATTTGACCAATATCAATATACTTTATGTATTCCTGAAATTTGGAAGTATTTGATTTTTTTTTTTTTTTAATGATGTGCATTTTATTTTTTTATTTTTATTTTTTATTTTTTTTTATTTTTTATTTTTTATTTTTTTTAATGATGTGCATTTTAAAAAAGATTTTATTTATTCATGAGAGACACAGAGAGGCAGAGACATAGGCAGAGGGAGAAGCAGGCTCCCTGTGGGGAGCCTGATGCGGGACTCGATCCCAGAACCCGGGGATCACGACCTGAGCCAAAGGCAGATGCTCAACCACTGAGCCACCCAAGCGCCCCAATGTACGTTTTGTTGTGTACTTAATATGTATATCCTTTCAGCCTGAAGATGTGTGTCCTTCTATTCCAGGAACTTTTCTACTTAGTCAATTTGAGCTGTTGTAATAGAATATCATAGACTGGGTGGCTTATAAATAACATAAATTTATTTCTCACAGTTCTGGAATCTGGACTGTCCAAGATCAAGGCACCAGCAGATTTGGGAACTAGTGAGGGCCCACTTGCTGGTTCAGACAATGTCTTCTTATTGTGTTCTCACATGACTAAATGGGCAAGGGAGCAGCTCACTGAGGTCTCTTTTATAAAGGCACTAATCCCATCTGTGAGGGCTCTACCCTCATTAGAACTCATCACCGCCTAAAAGCCCTGCCTCCAAATACTATCACCGTGGGGATTAAGTTTTAACCTTTGAATTTGGGGGGACACAAATATTCAGTCTATAGCATTGTCTTAATTTTTTCTCTCCAGCATTTTCTTTTTTCTCTTCTTTTAGAACTGCTAGCATTTCCATGCTGGCAAGCTCTCCACATTTCATAGAGCTAAGAGCACCATTCCTAGACCAGCAGACTGGATTTTTGAGATTGATCATGAAATCTTATCTTTTCTCTTCCATTATCCGTCTCATGGTCCTCTCTCCATGGTTTCTCAGATAACCTCTGAAGCTTTCGTTTTCAACCTTTCATTGAGGTTTGTTGTTTGTTTTATTTATTTATTTATTTATTTATTTATTTATTTATTTATTTTTAAATTTTTATTTATTTATGATAGTCACACAGAGAGAGAGAGAGAGAGAGAGAGAGGCAGAGACACAGGCAGAGGGAGAAGCAGGCTCCATGCACCGGGAGCCTGATGTGGGATTCGATCCCGGGTCTCCAGGATCGTGCCCTGGGCCAAAGGCAAGCGCCAAACCACTGCGCCACCCAGGGATCCCATGTTGTTTGTTTTAAATCTCCATTCTTCTATTTTAGTTTTCTCAAGTTCTTTTTATTTTCTGTTCCTCTTTTAGAGCATGGATGTGGTATCTTCTCTCATTTCTCTAGGATATTATTTAGGGGTCTTGGGGTTTATGGTTTTATAAAAAGTATTTTTTCTTTTCCTTATATCTGCTTCCTCTGAATTCTACTTTTCTGTTTGTTTTGGTCCCTCTCGTATTGGGGATCTTACTCAGGATCCCTGGAAGTCCATTAATACTACATTCTGAAGCACTAAAATGCTGGCTGGGCATTGCATTTATGTTAACAGTATTTGATCACACACTCTTCCACCACATACTGTTTAGCGATTTCAAATTTAGAGTACTCTTCTTTCTTTTGTTTTCTAAGCTTTTTAATTGTGAAAATAATGTATATAAGATGGTCATCAAACTCACTGGATGATCATAAAGCAAACACCCTTGGAACTACCCCACAAGTCAAGAAATAGAACATTACAGTACTCAGAGGCTTTCCCTGTGTCCCTTCTCAATCAGCTTGCCTTTCCCTTCCCTGCAGAGTAACAACTCTCCTAACTTTTATGGTAATCACTTCTTTGTTTTCTTCAGAGTCTTACCAGCAGTTGCAGGGGATACTGTTAAACATTACTTATTCTTTTTCTCCATTTAAAAAACTTTATGGGGGTGGGGAGACGGGGTAACTGGGTGATGGGACATTCAGAAGGGCAGGGGTACAACGAGCACTGGGTGTTATATAAGACTGATGAATCACTGACCTCTATCTCTGAAACTAATAATACACTATATGTTAATTAATTGAATTTAAATTTAAAAAAATTTTGCGTACCTGGAATCTTACTGTACACAGGACTGTGGGTAGACAGTAGACAGACTGATGGCCCCTTAAATATGTCCATGTTCTGTGAAACTTGTGACAGTGTCTGGTCACAAGGCTAAAGTGAATTGACGTAGCAGAAGGAATGAAAAGTTGTTAATCAGCTGACCTTAAGACAGGGAGATTACTCTGGATTATCTGGGTAGGCTCAGTATATTCACAAAGGTCCTTAAAAGTGGAAGAGGGAGGCAGAAGAGGGGGAACCAGAGAGATGGTAGCAGAAGGACTCAGTACATTGTTGACTTTGAAGATGGAGGAAGGGAGCTACAAGTCAAGGGGTGCAGGCAGCCTCTAGAAGCTGGAAAAATCAAGGAAATGTATTTTTCCCTAGAGTCTCCAGAAGAAACAGAGGCTTGCCACCACCTTTATTTCAGCATAGTGAGACCTGTGTTGGTCTTTTGATCCACAGAACCATAAGACAAGAAATTTGTCTCAACTACTTACTTTGTGATAATTTGTTATGGCAGCAATAGGAAACTAATGCAGGTTGCTTTTTCTCAGCATTATATTTGTGAGACTTGTCCATGTTATGATGGGTAGCTACAGTTTATTCATTTTCATTGCACTGTAGCAAGGGTAGGCAACTATGGCCCATAGACGGAATCTGGCCTGGTGCCAGTTTTTGTATGGTCTTTTTTTTTTTAAGATTTTATTTATTTATTCATGAGAATACACAGAGAGGAGAGAGAGAGAGAGAGAGAGAGAGGCAGAGACACAGGCAGAGGGAGAAGCAGGCTCCATGCAGGGAGCCTGACGTGGGACTCGATCCGGAGTCTCCAGGATCACGCCCTGGGCTGAGCTGAAGCAGTGCTAAAACGCTGAGCCACCCGGACTGCCCTTTCTTTCTTTTTTTTTGGGGGGGGGGGCGGTCTTTGAACTAAGGATGGTTTTCACGTCTTTAAAAGGTTGGAAAAAAATACGAGAAGAATAATATTTTGTGAAATATACATTTTAGTGTCCATAAATAAAGTTTTATTAAAGCTACCCTCCTTCATTAATATATTGTCTATGGATGCACTCATGCTACAGTGGCAGAACTGAGTAGTTGAAACAACATATGGTCTGGAAAGTCTAATTATTTACTACCAGGCCCTTTACATTAAAAGGTATCTAGCCCTTGCTCTGTGACCACACTATCTGATAATACTTTTTATGTTGATGGAAATGTTCTATGTCTATATTATACAGCTTGATGGCCACTAATCACGTGAGGCTACTGAACATTTGAAATGTAGCTCATGTTATTGAGGAACTGGATTTTTAAATTCTATTTTAATTAATTTAAATTTAAGGAGCTACGTGTGGCTAGTGGCTACTGTGTCGGATACTGCAGCTCTAAAGTGTTTCACTGTATGGACAGGCCATTATTCATTTACCCATTTTACTGTTGATGGGCAATGGAGTTGTCTCTAGTTTGTAAGTATTATTAATGAGCCTCATAACTCTTCTTGCACATGTCTTTGGGTTTCCCCATATGAGTGACTTTTTGTGCATATGACTTTCTGAATGTAACACAAACAGCATGTGAGAATCCACTGCTTCCACATCCTCACCAACTAGGCAGTGTCAGTCTTTTATTTTAGCTATTCTGATGGACACGTAGCTGTATCACATTGGGGTTTACATTTGCATTTTCTGTTTCCTAATGAGATTGAGAGATTTTTCATATACTACTTGTCTCAGTGCTAAGACCTAGCATACTTTAATTCCATGTTCCGTGTACCGCCACTCCTGATTTGCATGCCATTGTTATGCATTTCAACTTCATCAATTTAAACCCCGTAAGACAGTACTAGTAATAGTACTAGTAGTAGTAGTAGTAGTAGTAGTAGTAGTAGTCTCTTATTTCTCTCCTCCCCTCCTTATCTACACTTTTCATTTTCTTCATTCCCAAGTCTGACTTCTCATCCAGAATCATTTTCCTTATGCCTAAAGAAAAATCTTTAGTATTTCCTTTAGTGCCGGTCTACTGATGGTGAATTCACTCAGAGTTTGTTTGTCTGAAAATGTTTCCATTTCAACTTAATTGTTTAAAAATATTCTTGCTGGGCATAGAATTGTGGTTGGCATTTATTGTCTTTCAGTACTCTGGCACTATTATTCCATTCTCTTCTGGCTTTTATTTTTTTCTGAGAAGTCAGCTGTTAGTTTAATTATTTCTCCTTTGGGGATCCCTGAGTGGCGCAGTGGTTTGGCGCCTGCCTTTGGCCCAGGGCGCGATCCTGGAGACCCGGGATCGAATCCCACGTTGGGCTCCCGGTGCATGGAGCCTGCTTCTCCCTCTGCCTGTGTGTCTCTGCCTCTCTCTCTCTCTCTCTCTCTCTCTGTGTGACTATCATAAATAAATAAAAAATTTTAAAAAAATTATTTCTCCTTTGAAGTTAAACTCTTCTTCCTCCAGATTTACTTGAATTTAAAAAAATTTAAATGTGTTAAAATCTACATAGTATAAAATTTACTATCTGAACCATTTTTAGGTATACAGTTTTGTAGTGTTAGGCACATTCCCATTGTGCAGCCTATCTCCAGAACTCTTTTCATTTTGCAAAATTGGATGTCTGTATCTATTAAGCATTGCCCCCCCAGAGCCTGGCAACCAACCTATTTTCTGTCTCTGTAAGTTTGGCTATCCTCAGTACCTCATAGTGGGGTCATGCAGTAGTTGTCTTTTTGTGACTGGCTTATTTCACTCAACATAATGTCCTCGAGGTTTATCCATGTTGTAGCATGCGTCAGAGTTTCCTTCCTTTTTAAGGCTGAATAATATCCCACTGTATGGCTATACAGCATTTGATCCATTCATCCATCAATGGACACACATGGGTTACTTCTAACTTTTGGCTATTGTGAATAGTGCTGCCATAAACGTAATTTAATAGATATCTCTTTGAGATCCTGCTTCCAATTCTTTTGGGTGTATACCCAAAAGTGGAATTGCTGGATCATATGGTAATTCTACTTTTAATATTTTGATAAACTACCATACTGTTTCTCTGTATGCTTTTTAGGACTCTCTCTCTCTCTCTCTCTCTCTCTCTCTCTCTCCTATTTCTAGCAGTTTTACTATAAAGTGCCAAAATTTGTTTTTCATTTGATTTATATTGCTTGAAGCTCTAGGGATTCTTGAGCCTATGTCTGGATATCTTTTCTCAACTTTAGAAATTTAATTCTACAAACACTACTTCTGCCCCATCATTTCTCCTTCTGGGAATCCACTTACACATGAAAGTGTGTCTAGTCTTAGCTAGACTTTCAAGGTATATCCCTTTGTCTTTTACACTTTCTTCTGTTTTTCTTTCCCATATTTGTGTCCCTCTGAGTTTCATTCTGGATATTTTTATTCTTATATTTTTAAGGTTTTATTTATTTATTTGAGACCGAGAGGGAGAGAACGAGAGGGAGAGAATGAGTGTGTGTGTGTGTGTGGGGGGGGGGGGGGACAGAGGGAGAGGGAGAGGGAGAAACAGACTCCTAGCCAAGCAGGGAGCCTGAAACAGGGCTCTATCCCAGGACCTTGAGATAATGGCCTGAGTCAAAGGCAGATGCTTACTCAACTGAGCCACCCAGGTGCCCCTTTTCTGGATATTTTTCTATCCTATCTTTGAGTTTACTGATTCTCTCTTCTGCTGTATGTGATTCTCAAACTTACCATTTATTTCTGGATATATAAACACAAAAATATTTTTGCACTTTGGAAACATGTTTATGATATAGTGTTTAAAAAATGTGGGTTACAAAACCTTCTAACACACACTAGGATCATATTCATGGTGAAACACTGGAAGCTTTCCCCCTAAGATCAAGGACAAGATACGAATGCCCATTTTCACCACTGCTATTTAACATTATGGTGTAAAATCTAGCCAGAGCAATTAGGTAGAAGAATAAATTTTAAAGTATACAAATTAGACAATAAGAAATAAACTATCTCTCATCCCAAATGACATGACCCTATATAAGGAAATTCCCAAAGAATCTTTAAAAAAAACCTGCTAGAGCTAATAAATGCAGGAAAGATGCAAGACACAAAATGAACCATCAAAAACCAGTTGTGTTTCTATGAAAACACATAGAATTTTAAAAAAACCAAAGGGGAAAATAAGCAAAACAATTCCATTTAAAACAGCATCTAATAGAATAAAACACCTAGGAACAAATTAACCAAGGAGGTTAAATACTTATACACTGAAAACTACAATACATTCCTGAAATAAATGAACTATGACCCAAATAAATGGAAATACATCCCATGTTCATGGATTGAAAGACTTAATAGTGTTAAGAAGCCAGTAGTTTCTAAAGCAATCTACAGATTGAATGCAATCTCTATCAAAATTCCAGTGACTTTTTTGTAGAATGGAAAAGCCAATCCTCAAATTCACATGGAACTGCAAAGGACTCCAAATAACCAAAACAATCTCTAAAAAGAAATAAAGCTGGAGGACTCAGTTACTAATTTCAAAGCTTTTTACAAAGCTATAGTAATTAAAGCCATGTAATTCTGGCATAAGGATAGATGTATAGAATAATAGAATAGAATTGAGAGTCCAGCTATAAACTGACATACCTATGATCAACTGACTTTCAAAAAGGGTGTCTACACCATTCGATGGGGGAAAGAAGACTCTAACATATGGTAAACGGGATAATTAGATATCCAACAAACAAAAGAATGAACTTTGACCCCTACTTCATACCATATCCAAAAATTAACTCCAAATGGATCAAAGACCTAAATATAAGTGCTAAAACTATAAAGAACTTAGGAGAAAACATAACAATCAATCTTCATGATTTTATTTTATTTTTATTTTTTAAAAGATTTTAAAAAAGGATTTTATTTATTTATCCATGAGAGACAGACAGAGAGAGGCAGAGACATAGGCATAGGGAGAAGCAGGAACCCCGCAGAGAGCCCATGTGGGACTCGATCCCGATCCTGGGATTCCCGGATCACGCCCTGAGCTGAAGGCAGACGCTCAACCACTGAGCCACCCAGGCATCCCAATCTTCATGATTTCAGATTTGGCAATGCATTCCTAGATATGCCATCAGAAACTTGGGCAACAAAAGAGAAAATAAATTGGACTTGACCAAAATTACAGTTTTTGAGCATCAAAGAATATTACTGAGAAAGTGAAAAGAAAACCTATAGAATAGAAGAAAATATTTGGAAATCTTACATCTGATAAGGGTTTAATATCTGGAGTATATACAGAACTATGACTCAACAATGGAAAGACAGCCCTATTAAACATGGGCAAAGCATTTCAAAAGACATTTCTCCAAAGAGGATATACATATGGCTAGTAAATACATGGAAAGGTGCTCAACATTGTTAATTATTAGGGAAATGCAAATCAAAATCACAATGAGATCCCATTTCACACCCACCAGGGTGGCTATCATAGAAAAAACAAACAGAAAATAAAAAGTGTTGGCAAGAATATGAAGAAATTGGACCCTCATACATTGCTGGAGGGAATGTAAAATGGTGTAGTTGCTGTAGAAAACAGTCTAGTAGTTCCTTAAAAGTTAAAACATAGAGTTGCCACATGACCCAGCAATTCCACTCCTAGGTATATACCCAAAAGAATTGAAAAAAAGTATCAAACAGACATTTTGTACCCATGTTCATTGCAGGATTATTCACAATAGCCAAAAAGTGGAAACAATTCAGTGTCCATTAAAAGATGAATGGATAAACACAATGTGATACATAGTGCAATGGAATATTTTTCAGCCAATAAAAGAAATGGAGTTTTGATACATGCTACAACATGGATGAACCTTGAAAAAATTCTGCTAAGTGAAAGAAGCCAAAGACACAAGAAGGCAAATACCATACGACTCCACTTATCTGAAATATCTAGAATTGGCAAAGTCATATAGACAAGAAAGTTGATTAAAGGTTATCTGGGGTTTGGGCATGGTGGAAGTGGGGAGTTATTGCTTAATGGTTATAAGGTTTTTGTTTTAGGTGATGAAAAATTTTGGAAACATATACTGGTAATGGCTGCACAATATTGTGGGTATAGTCAATGCCAGTGAATTGTACACTTAAAATTGTTAAAATCATAAATATTATGTATGCTGTATATATTTTACAACAAAAAAATAATTCCAAAAAGTGATCAATTAACCCAAGAGAAGAAAGAAATAGAGGGGGAAAAACAAAGAAGAGACATAACAATTGAAATTGGCTAGCAAGATGGTAGATTGTATTTCAAATATATCAATAATTGTGTTAAATTGAATGATCTACACACACACCAGTTAAAAGACAGATTGTCGGGGGGCGCCTGGCTGCCTCAGCATGTAGAGCATGTGACTCTTGATCTCGGGCATGAGTTCAAGTCCCATGTTGCACGTAGAGCTTACTTAAAAGAAAAAAAAGATGGGATCCCTGGGTGGCTGAGCGGTTTACATCTGCCTTCAGCCCAGGGCATGATCCTGGGGACCTGGGATCCCATGTCGGGCTCCCTGCATGGAGCCTGCTTCTCCCTCTGCCTGTGTCTCTACCTCTCTGTTTCTCTCTGTATCTCTCATGAATCAATCAATCAATCAATCAATCAAAAAAAAAAAAAAGACAGAGATCATCATACTGGATTAAAAATTACAACCCAACTGCATGCTGTCTACAAGACACCCAATTTAAATATAAAGAAATAAATTAAAAGGAAAATGGGAGAAAGATACACCATATAGATATTATCTAAAGAAAGTTGAACCAGCTATGTTAATTTCAGAGAAAGCCAAGTTCAGAGCAGGGAATATGTTCACGGATAAAAAGGGACATTGCATAATGATAAAGGTATCAATTTTCAAGAAGATATAACCATCCTAAATATGTATGTACTTAACAAGAGAGCTTCAAAATTCATGAGGCAAAAACTCACAGAATTTAAAGGAGAAATAGACAAACCCACAATTATAGTTGGAGGATCCAACATTCCTCTATGAATTATTGATAGAACAAGTAGGTGGAAACCCAGTGAAGATATGGATAGCATGAAGAACACTATCAACCAACTTGACCCAACCGATAAAACCCTCTACCCAACACAATACAAATCTTAAGTGCACGTGGAACAATCTGAAGTTAGGCCATATTCTGGGTCATATGCAACACCTGACAAATTTAAAATAGTAGAAATCATACAAATCAGACCATATTGGAATTAAACTAGAAATTACTACCAGAAAGACACCTGGAAAATCTCCAAGTTTTTGGAACTTGAAAAGAATACTTCTAAATAACACAGGGGTCAAAGGAGGTTCTCAAGGCAAATTTAATAATATTTTAATTAAATAAAAATGAAAAAATATTGAAATTTGTGGGACGTAGCAGAAGTAGAGCTTAGCAGGAAATTTATAGCATTAAATATTTATTAGAAAAGAAAATCTCAAATCATTGAGAGCACATGTAGAGGAATGAATATAATGATTGACCATGAAATTTAAGCTGGGTAGGGAGGGAAGTGAGGACATGAAGGGAAATGGGAATAGTAGGTTTAATGAGTGGGGCCAAAGTATTTTTAGGGTGGAGGAATGATAAACATGAGTTAGAAAGGAGAAAGTGTTAGTTGAAGAGTGGGATGCCTAAAGTTGAGAAAAGAGAGGAATAGTTTTTTTGTTTTGTTTTGTTTGTTTAGTAATTACAAGGTCAGTGGTATGGCCATGTGGGTTAGTGGGTTAGTGGATAAAGTAGGGCGGAGGGCAAGAAGATATTTAGGGGAGAGGAGGTCAAGGAACCAAAAGGCCAGATTATCATAAAGGTCATCTATACAGATACTGAAATAACCAAGAATTATGACAGGAATAGTGTTCTAACAGTGAGTAACAGTGAACCAGGTGCTAAAACCTTCAAGGAAAAAAGTGTGAGTGATCCAGGGGTCAGTGATCACCCTGAGGACAGATAGCAAATGATATAATCTGAGGACAGGAGATGCAAAACTGAGGGTGGTTTTTGAGGAGGGAGGATAATGTCCCGGAAGTGACAACAAGGAGGACACCTTTTCCACTTCCAGGCCTTTTGGTGCTTAGCGATGTGGGAAAGAAGACAGCACCATTTAAGAGGCCTTCAGAGACACTAAGGACCTCAGAGCTCGATTTCAGTGAAGGGAGATGAAGGGGATATACAGAGACACAGTTGCAGATAGAGGGGAATTTGATAACTGTCCACTAATTCTATGAAGCATGGCAGAAGGGTTTCAGAAGTTGGGGAGAAGGGATATGGAGTCCTAAAAGCGATATACAGAGCCGTCTGACTACACTCAAAGAGAGGAATGACCTGGGAGTCTTAGGGGGACTGACAAAAATAGATTAAAGCCATGTTGAGATTATCTGTGATGGCTTCAAGACAAATAGTAATGGTGAGGCCTTGGAGAGTGAGAGGTAGTGGTCTGTAGCAGTCACGGTTCAGAGAAGCAGAACTAATAGGATATGTGTGTGTGTGTGTGTGTGTGTGTGTGTGTGTGTGTGTGTGTGTGTTTAAAAGATTTCATTTATTTATTCGTGAAATACACACATAGAGAGAGAGGGGCAGAGACATAGGCAGAGGGAGAAGCAGGCTCCACGTAGGGAGCCTGATGCGGCACTCCATCCTGGCACTCCAGGATCATGCCCTGAACCAAAGGCAGACGCTCAACCGCTGAGCCAGCCAGGCGTCCTGCAATAGGATATATAAAATTGGTTTATGTGATTGTGATATATACAGTTGAAACTTGAGCACGTGTTTGAACTGCGTGGGTCTACTTAGACACAATTATTTTTCCATAAATATAGCATAGTACTGTAAAATAAAATATATTTTCTCTTCCTTATGATTTTGAATAACATTTTCTCTTCTCTAACTTACTTTATTATAAGAAGACAATATATAACACATAACATAAAAAAATATGCATTAATCAACTGTTTATGTTCTTGTTAAAGCTTCTAGTCAACAGTAGGCTATTTGTTAAGTTTTGGGGGAGTCAAAAGCTATACACAGATTTTCAACCGCATGGGGTGGTCAGAGCTCCTGAGCCCTGCATTGTTTAAGGGTCGGCTGTACTTTGTTTGGAATATATGATCTTGCAATCGAATATAGTGATGAGATAGCAATTTTTTAGAGGGGGCAGAAGGAGAGAATCTTTTTTTTTAAAAGATTTATTTGAGAGAGAGAGAGAGGGAGGAGAGAGCACACATGCAGGTACGAGCAGGGGAGGGGCAAAGGAAGAGGAGAGGGAGTCTCAAGCAGACTCTTCACTGAGCACAGAGTCCAACTCAGGGCTGGATTCCATGACCCAGAGATCAAGACCCCAGCCGAAACCAAGAGTCGGCCACTTAATCGACTGTGCCACCCGGGTATCCCCAAGATAGCCATTTTTAATGGAATATGGAAACTCACCTGGGATGTTTGGAGACTTCTCTGGGTGACTTCTCTAGGAAGAAACTAGGCTTCCTAAGAACGCAAATGCCCGTTTTGATTGCTCAAAGTGATGATTTGGGGCTAGGTAGTAATAGTAGACTCTTACTTACATAAGATATAGCTGAGATGATTGGGAAGTGGAGTGACCTATACAAAAAGCAGATGAGGGCTGGCACTGGTTATTGCCACAAGTTTGTTATCCAGTTTAACCAATAAGTCCCTTACTCATGTATTGGCTGAGAGAAGGCTTGATAAAGAAGTTGAGACACCTGAATGTCAGGAAGCATTTGATAAATTAAAAGGCAATTGGGTAAGAGACAAGATTTCAACTATTCCTGATTATAATATATTCTTTGTAACTACAGAAACTTTGATGCAAGGGCATGAGGCTCTGTTAACTCAGAATGGGTAAGAGAGAAAAAAACTTGCCTTCCTTTTTATAGTCAGGAAAGTACTAACTATACTGCTAATAACATTTCTTGAGTATCATCTCTGTGCCAAGCACTTTATGTACATTGTCTCATGTAATCCTCAGAGCAGTCCTACAAGGTAAATATTTAATAGCCAGAATGGCGTAGGCCCTGATCAAATAGGATGGACACCTGTAGACAATCAGTACAGCCGTACTCAGGCACATCAATTGACTATTGGTCTTGTCCATTTTATGGATGAGGAAACAGAAGCACAGAGCGTGTTAAGTAACTTGCCCAAGACACTCAGCTTGGGAGCTGGTGATTTGAACTCACAGATCAGTGGGTCTCCAAAGCCTGTGTTTGACCATGACTACTATGCTGTGCCGCATAGCTTCCGAGCAGAGAGGAAAGGTGGACCACATGTCTAATAACCATATTTGTGTGCTTGATAAAGCCAAAACCTTACTTATTCAGGTTCCCTAATTAATCCAAAGCCCTGAGCTGCAAACAATTTAATATTGTAAAGATGGACGTGGTTATTCCACAATATCCAGCCTCGATATCCAACATAGAGATGTCATCACGTGGTGGACATGGCACATCCTGGAGAGATTAAGGACTTTTACTTACTGCTTTAGGATTTTGTAGGGGAGACAGGAATTTTCAGGGGGAGGGGTGGTGGTTGTCAGGTCAGGAGTAGGATAGTCAGGGAGTGTCCCAATATGATTTTGCCCGAGTAAAGCAAGCATGTCAGAATAAAAATTACTCATTGAATGCAGCAACATTTGAATGTTCCTAATTATAGTGTCTTCCAAACAAGTTAGGGAGGGAATGAGGGAAAGCATGATAGTGGGGTAGGGGGTGGCAGACCGGTGGTGAGCGGGAAATCCATATAGCACGTGAGGATGAGGGGCTGAAAAAGAATCTGTTCGTGTTCTGGTGAAATCTCCTGTAGTTTCTTTCAAAATACTACAAGTCTTTTCGCGCAGATTCAGCCTGGGCTCAGAGTCAGGGCCAAAGTTCAAACAACATCAAAGTTTATTTTTGAAATAAAGGTTTATTTCCTCATGGAATTCTTGAAGGGTTTGCCCCGCATATGCGTGAAGCATTGAGTCTGGGCTGAAAGGAATTTATTTTAGGACCTTGGGGAGTCTTCAGGTTACATGCCTATTGCCCTAGGAGGTGACTGATGGCTGTGTAAGTTTCCAGTCCACCCCTGGGGGCCCAGCTCTGGGGCATACCCCTCCCCGCTCTGAAGGCTGCCTCAAGGGCAGAAGAAGCCTGCTCTCTCATCTCAAATCTCAAGGCATCAATGGGTCCCATCTTTTCCTAGTAAGGCATTGGTTAGCATGAGTTTTGTCTGCATTGTTGATTGCATCCTGGGATCTCTCCCGATTGAAAAGCTAAAAGCCACCAGTTTGTGTTTTCTTTGGGCTACTTTCTTAGGGCCTGTCTGAGGAGATAGTTTACTTGTGTTCTTAACTGCAGAGCCAAGCATTAAAATACCAAAAAGGGAGGGGCACCTGGGTGGCTCAGTGGTTGAGCATCTGCCTTCGGCTCAGGTCATGCTCTCAGGGTCCTGGGATCGGGTCCCACATCAGGCTCCCCTCAGGGAGCCTGCTTCTCCCTCTGCCTATGTCTCTGCCTCTCTCTCTTGTGAATAAAGAATAAACCTTTTTTAAAAAAATTCCAAAAAAGGGTAAATGACATTAAAAAAAAAAAAAAAGAGTCAATCTAGTATTTGCGAATTCTTGCTAGTTTCTCTTGGTACAGACACGATGGCTGTATATACACTTTTTCATTCATAAAGAAAGCTCCTGCATTGAGTCTCATGGCAAGAGGGTATTGAGGGTGGAATGTATTTTTTTACAACTTAGATAAAACAATTGCTTGGAAAACAAACAAACAAACAAACAAACAAACAAACAAACAAACAAACAATTGCTTGACTACAGAGGGATGTCAAGGAAAAAAACCCTGGCATTGCTGCTTATCTTCCAAGATGCTACTATTTGGGTAAATTTGAGAAGTAGCAACAGGGGGGCACCTTTCTTGGTTCTCATCCTAAAATAAGGCTGAGGGCTGTACTGGGAAACTGGATGGGTTGCACGTTTGCTCGTGAGTTTTCACTTTGCAGCTGTGGAGATTGCCAACTTGGAGGAAGAGAAATGGCATATCCTATGTTACTTACTTATGCCTCCAAATCCAATTTTTGTTGAAATTCGAGGTTCTTAGCAGCAGCTAGTTAGGCAGCACAGAGGGTGGGAAGGAAAGTAGGGGCCTTGCTGGTTGTGCGTGGTCTGCTCTCCCATTTCCCCTCCTACCTCTCTAGCCACTCTTTTTCCAATCACTGCTTCCAGGCCAAACCCATGCCCAGTTTCACAGGTGGGCTCAGCTTAGGCTTACCTTGGAACTCTGAGCACAGTGACAGATGAACAGCCAGAGGTCTGAAGTCTGGGAGTTGGTGGGTGGGCAGAAAGCATCCAGCATTTTCAGGTCTGGCTTGGTTGTTAGGGTCCTCTCCTTTTGCTCCTTTGCCTCTCCCCTCTCTCTCCTGAATGTGCAGTGCCAAGGATTATAGGCAAACCAAAGCAAACACTGACCTCAGGGAACACTTTCTGGCTACTTGGCCCAGGGGATATGGGTGGAGGTGGGACATAGCAGTCTTGCCCTCCACATGTGCCTCTTCTCACTGCCTCCAGATGAGACGTTCTCGAGCATCTCCTTCCCCACATTGGGCAGCGTTCTGCTCTAGAATTCACGATGACTCTCTACTGGCCCTTGGGCCAGGTGAAATCCTTTAGTAAACCTCTTCAGATTGGGCTCTTCCCATAATCCAGCTGTACTTATTCATTCATTCACATGCATTTTCTGTATGCCAGTCACTGTATGCCAGTCACTGGGCTTGGCACTGGGCATAGAGAAGTGAACAAGATAGACATAGTTCCTGCCCTCACGGGGCTAACAGTTGAATGGGAGAAGACGGTATTATTACAAACGCAATATTATTACTATAACAAGGATGATCACACTAATTCTGCAGTGGGGGGTGATGTGGGAGGATGGAACAGGACCCTTCGTCTTAGCTGCTCACCTGCCCTGGACAGCGTGGCCGGAGTGTGGCACTTCTAGAACCCCAACCTTTCCCTCCATAGACCAGAGTTGGATCCCTGTGCTCCTTCTCAGGGGCTCTTTGACATCCAGGCCTGCCTTTCTCTCAAGGTCTCAGTTTTACTGTTGGGAAGAGACCAGAGAGAAGAATGAAGGTGAAAACTTACATTCCCTTGACTTCTTACCGTAGCACGTGGAGTACAGCTCTGGTTCTGGGAAGGGAGGAGGGGCTCTGTTCGGAGGTGGCCCCATTGCAAGTCCTTGATGTTTCCTTGATGAAAGCCAGGGCCAGCACACTGAAGAGGCTGGAATGAACAGACTTGGCTGGGACGGTGGG
The DNA here is from genome assembly GCF_048418805.1 of Vulpes vulpes. Lineage (NCBI taxonomy): Eukaryota > Metazoa > Chordata > Mammalia > Carnivora > Canidae > Vulpes > Vulpes vulpes. The sequence continues at coordinate 53,229,690 of NC_132796.1, forward strand.
CGGGGGGGGGGGGGGGGGGGGGGGGGGGGGGGGGCAGGAGGAGGGCGTGGGGCCAATGCTGATTCACTTGGAGTTGAGCTTGTTATTATAGAGTCCTGAAAGATTTCATCAGCTTCAGGAATCCAAGTCGTGAGGGGTGGGCTCAGACACTAGGCCCAGCCCAGGCCTGCCACCCTCAGGCAGCGAAGCTCTACCCACACTCTACCCACACGGTCTCTTTCAATCTGCTCGGTCTCTTTCAATCTGCTCCTACCTCATTTCTTTTTCTCCCACATGAAGATCAGTCTGAATAGCCCATAGGTCAAGGACAAGTATCCTTGGAGAGTTCAGCCAAGTCCCTACTTCCTGCCAGGTTGGAGTTTGCCAAATACAGAACTTTAGGTCCCCGTTCTGCAATTGGATTTAACAGTTCAGAAGAGGGGTTGTCTTTTGCCCATTTGTTTCTTTTTCTTTTTTTAATTAATTTTTATTGGCGTTCAATTTGCCCATTTGTTTCTTATTGTAATAGAACCCAACTTTTTTTTTCTTTTTTCTTTTTTTTTTTTAGTACCTATGTTCCAACTTACTGAACAAGGAACAGATTATTTGCCGTGAAAGGTAATCAGATTACTTTTAACTAGTTGTAGAGCCTTCTTGAACTGCTTAAGGGACAATTTTGTAAAGGAATGAATGAAAACTGGCCACACTCAGGATCATTAGTGCAGACACACATAGTCTGTTCAAGGTGTTTTGCTAATAGATTATAAGGGATTATAAGGATCGGAGCATTTTTAGGAGGAGCGATGAGACAATTATCAGAAGGAAGAAAGGGACAAAGTCAAAGTGGTTTAGAGGAGAACCAGATGGTAGCTCAGTGTGTTCAAATTAAGTGTTTGGAGTGGAGACTCCACAAGTGCACGGGGACATACACACACACTCAGGCACCCTGGTTTTCTGAGGACGTCACTGTCTCCCTCTCTTCTAACTTCTACAATAGAGAGAGATCAGGACATGACTACAGGGTTTCTTGTACTGCAAGCATACCTATCCCAGCCTGTTCCGTGGGCACCTCAGGAGCCCAGTGCAGCCAGAGATGGAGGTGGCCCTGGGCTCTCTTTCTGCATAAAATATGGAGCAGCATCCCTCCATCCGAACTGAATCTACTGTTCCAGAGAGTGGGTTTCTTTTCATCCATCCATTCTATTCATTCATTCCAGAGTCTTTACAGCAGTCCAGGCACTGTGAGTACCCAGAGTCACTGTTCTCCTGACAGTCCGGTAAGATAATTGGTTCTTTCCTCCTCGGTTCCAAGCTCCTGGGTGCTAGAAAGCTGTACTCACAGCCGAGGCCAGCCTGTGCGTGGCGCCCAGTACTGTTTGGGAAAGGAACGCTACATGAATGAAATCAGGCTATTCGGTGGGTCTCCACCGGTAACTTGCTGGTGTGGGCACGGGTGCACTTGAATTTTTATTATTTATGAAGAAAAAGTTTAAATTAAAGAAACAAAGCAGAACGCAACTTTTAACCATCAGTACTGAGACTGGAGCTCCGCAGGAGGACGCGAGCACACATACCGTACCGTACGGAACATCTCTCTCTCTCTCTCTCTCTCTCTCTGTCTCTCTCTCTCTCTCTCTCTCTCTCTCTCTCTCTCTCTCTCTCTCACACACACACACACACACACACACACACACACACACACTCACACACACACACACCTCACGCAGACATTCCTTCTTTCACGCTCCAGCTCGCTCTTTTTACTCCTACTTCCCTCTCCCTCCTCTCCCAGATCAAGTGTTAATCTGTGAATCTCTGACCGCAAAAGAAAAAAAAAATGGTGGTGGTGGTGGGGGGGGGGATCCCGAAGTAGCAAGGGAGGAGGAGGTGGAGAAAGGCGGGGAGGAGGAGGAGCCCAGCGAACCAGAGTCAGAGGGACTGGTGGCTCCGGCGAGTGTTCAGCCCCGGGGGGAGCGGCGCTCCAGCCTGGGAACCCGTCAACCCGCCCACCCGCCTGTCGTCTTCGGCGCCAGTCCGCTCGCGGGCCCGCGCCCGGGGCTTCCTGCACCCGGAGCTGGGGCCACCGCTCAGCGGCGCTTGGGCCAGGGGCGCTGCTCCGGGTGAGGCGGCCGCGCCGCCAGGCTGGTTCCCCGCGCCCGCGCCCGCGCCCGCGCCCGCGCCCGCGCCCGCGCCCGCGCCCGGAATGCCGTTCTACCGGCGCACGGTGGTGCCCCAGCGCCTGTGCCCACGCAACCCGCCGCAGCCGCTCACCGAGCTCCGCGACGTGAGCCACCTGGCCGCGCTCAGCCTGCTCCGGCAGCTCGCCGACCTCTGCGGCCACTCGCTGGCTCTGCTCGAGGACCTCGAGGGGCACCTGCTGGCCCTGGGGCGCCGCACCGACAACCTGTTCCGGCGCACTGTGCGCCTTCGCCGCCGCCTTCCCTGCCACCTCCTCGGCCTGGAGGACGATGAGGAAGAGCTAGGTAAACCGCGCCCAGGGCGGCTCTCGGCCCCGGGTCTACCCCGCCTCTGCGGGCGCCAGTGGGCTCCCGGCTCTGCGCCCACCTCCTCCCCGGCCCTCCCTGCCCCTCCTCCTCCCTTCCCTCCCTGCCCCTCCGGGAGTGAGGGGGATCCCGATTCCCTGACTCCCCACCCGCCGCTCTCCCTCTGGAACTTCCTGCTCCTGGACCCGGCCGCGACGTCCTGAGTGGCCCGGTGCCCTTGGGGCTCCCCGGCCCTGGGGTGTTGCGGCCGCCTTCTGGGGATATGGGGGAGGAAGGCGGGGGGACCCGCGGGGTTGCTGGGAGCCACTGGGTCCGGGTCGGCTTCGGTGCCATCCCCAGGCCGGAGGCGTCCCGGTCTCCGCGGCGTCGGGAACCAAATGGCCGCGCCGCTGGCGTCTTTGCTCCAGTCTCGGAGCCTGGCTGCTTCGGAAAGCGCGCGGAGCGGTTGGCCACCCACGCGGCCGCGGGAGCTTAGCGTCGGTGCCTACTGGATTTAAACCTGTGCAACTTCGCGCCGCAGCGTGTTCGCAGCTCGCAGAGTGTCGGAGCGCCCTCCCGCCGCTTCTCCCCGCGATTTCGGGGTGGCTGCGCCTGGAGTGGCCGGAGGGGTGTCGGGATAAGTAGACACTGCCTCCAGCTCCGCTGACGCCTAGCCCTTGGGGTCTAGCTGCACAGATTTGCTTGAGAGAGCCGCTTAAGGTGACTGTCATCAGTTTCACGATCCGTTTAGGAATTAGCCATGCCTGAGAAACCCAGTGGGTGGTGGCTCTCTGGCTGAAGACGCAGAACCCGGGAGAGGGTAGCAGGGCGGTGCGAGCCTTTGACCCTTTAATACTTTGGAGTTTACTTTTTTTTCCCCCCCTTTACTTTGAATGGGAAATCCTCAGTCTGTGGAAATGCACCGATCTCTTAGAGTGCGAAACTTTTGCTGAAAGCACGAGGACTGAATGTGCTGGAAATACTGACCACAGCCGGCCCCTGCCAGGTACCGAGGCCAGTTGGCACCACCAGAAAGGGGAGAGGGGGAAAGAGAGAGGGAGAGAGAGAGAGAGAGAGAGAGAGAGAGAGAGAGAGGGAGAGAGAGAGAGAGAGAGAGAAAGAGAGGGAGGGAGGGAGGGAGAGAGAGAGAAAGACAGAGAGAGAGAGAGAGAGAGAGAGAGAGAGAAAGAGAGAAGAGAAGAGAAGAGAAGAGAAGAGAAGAGAAGAGAAAGAAAGAAGAGAAGAGAAGAGAAGAGAAGAGAAGGAGCAGTGTGACCAGAAAGTTTCGGATGGAGGCAGAAGATGGCTACTGGCTGACTTTTTGAGTGCAAGACTCCAGCTGCCTTGGGGAAGGATTGCCTGGGCCAGCTCCTCTCCTGTGTAGGCGCCACCTTGCCCCCACCCTTTCCAGTAGAGCAGGAGTCAGAGGCCCTGGGACCCCTCTTTGGAAAGGTCTAGGACTACTCAGATAGATGGTGGAGGTCACTAGTGGAGAAAAATGAACTGGGTCATGTGTGAACAGGAAGCTGGAAGATATAGATGACTGCCAGGTGGAATGTTGCCATGGGACCAGAAACCTCTGCATGGCAGGGGACCAGGAAAGCTGGGGCCCTAAGTCCGGTTAGTTCTCAGTTGACAAAGAGGGTAGGAAGGTCACTGTTGATTTTTTATTTTTATTTTTATTTATTCATTTTTTGCTGGGGTCCCACCAACTACCAGGATTAGCCTAGGAGAAATTTGATAAGTCAGCTGGGGGAGAGTAGTTTGCAAAATCCCCACACAGCTTACTTACAAGACAGGCACCTACTGAGTTCAGCAGGGTAGGTTAAGGACAGAGAGGAGGCTCTGCTTTTCCAACTTGGACCTTTCTGTCTACTGAGTCGGAGAGCCCTCTCCACATGAGCATGGCTTCACCAAGTCACCTTGAGACCCAACCCTCTCCAGTAATCTGCTGGCTTAGAAAGAGATGGCTTTGAGCAATGGCTATCTTTTCAAGGAAGGGAGCAATCCTGAGGATAAATTGCACAGGTTTGATTTCTTTGAAGTTTGCAAGAACTGTGAGAGTGGCCATCTCTCCTCTTTGGTGTGTCCACTGGCCTCTGAGAACACACATGTTTCTTGGCTCAGATGCACCAAGGGATCTGCTGTGTAAATGGAATGCAGCTACCTTATGCAGTGGTGCAGTGTACCTTACTGCACGCTTTTCTCTTTGGATGCTATGGTTGTGTATCCCTTAAATTAGGCCTTCCCAACAAAAATCTGAGCATAAGTGCCAAATGCAAGGAGAGTTGGGGAGCATAATCAGTGTGCCATCTGGCCAACCCCTTGTTGCTCAAGTATAAGCTTGACCAACAAGGTGGTCAGCAGGCTGCATATTGTATTTTGACCCCAAATAAATATACACCCCCTGTATAACTTTTTCTTTCTTTCTTTCTTTCTTTCTTTCTTTCTTTCTTTCTTTCTTTCTTTCTTCTTTCTTTCTTTCTTTCTTTCTTTCTTCTTCTTCTTCTTCTTCTTCTTCTTCTTCTTCTTCTTCTTCTTCTTCTTCTTCTTCTTCTCCTCCTCCTCCTCCTCCTCCTTCTCCTTCTCCTTCTCCTTCTCCTTCTCCTTCTCCTTCTCCTTCTCCTTCTCCTTCTCCTTCTTCACTATTTGTCAGGTCTTGTCCTTTTTTTCTTCCCGGCGCCTTTTCTCCTAGCACTCCTACTCCTTTACTGACCACGTTGCTGGCGATTCAGCACTCCCACTCAGCATTTTACCCTACATATCCTCCATCTGGCTGGATTTCCCCCAAATGCTTCCTTTAGCAATTTCTTTGACCATGGGGGCAGGAAAGACCTGGGAAGGAGGGAGGAAGGTTTGGAAGCCAAGTAACCAGAGTGAATGACACCTGACAGACCAGCAGCTTATGGACTCCCTGCAGGGACAGCTTGGCTGCCACCTACAGGAGCGATGGCAAGTCAGATTGGCCTGTAGCCTTCAGGCTCGCAGAGACCAGACAGCCCGCTTCTTCGGGGGTGGGGAGTGGGGGTGGGTGGTTGAGGGAGGGGGGCTGGGAGGATATAGAGAGAGCCGGGGGGAGGGGGGGGAAGTTGATGCCAAAGGAGTCCGTGGTGCTCCTCTAAGCAGCCAGGGGTCACAGCCCCACCTTCTTCAAGGTTACAAGGGTGGGACTGGGCTGGGCTGGTTGCCTAGCAACACCTCCTCCTCCATTGAAAGCTGTTCTTTGGTAACTTGAACCCCTTGGAGACTGCCCTAGAAGCTCTTGTAACCGGCATGAGGTAGGGGATGGGGGTTGGAAGGAGAGGGTGTGCTAAAGGATAGTACCAGGCTCCTCTGGTTAAGGATCTGCGGCTGTTGTCATACCCTTGGCATGGCCCTGCTTATAACTGGAGTCTTTCCTCACATCTGGCTTTGAATGTGACCTGTTCAGTTCCCTTTGTGTTCTTGTACTCTGTGCTCTTCATCTCAAGAATGGCATGGTCAAAGCCAGAGGGAAATAGCTCCATGACTGCTGCCATATTCTGAGTCAATCCAAGCTTTCCAATTCCTCCCTCAGGGATCTATTTAATGTTTGTAGGTGCTTAGATGATAATTGCAAAAGCAGTCAGGCTATTGGCCGAGGGGTATAATATCTCCTGAGTGAGCAAGGAAGTCACCGAAGCACTAGATAAATCTAGGTATGTTCAATAACACTGGGGAGCTATCATGTCACACTAGCCTATGAACTTGCTATGGGAAAGATGCTCTGTTCCTTCTTGCAATTTTTTTTTTTTTTTGGCTTGAATATAGCCAGTTGGGTAGATGGTGGAAACTCCCTCTTCATCTTTATGTAAAATTCCTGCCTCTTCATTTTCCAGCTTTGTGGCAACTCTGGCTCCAAATCAGAAAGGACAGCTGGTTTATTTATGTTTAAATCATAATTCCAGGGACCCCTGGGTGGCTCAGCGGTTGAGCATCTGCCTTCAGCTCAGAGCGTGATCCCACGGTCCTGAGATCGAGTCCCACATCAGGCTCCCTGCATGGAGCCTGCTTCTCCCTCTGCCTATGTCTCTGCCTGCCTCTCTCTCTGTGTCTCTCATGAATAAATAAATAAAATCTTTAAAAAACAAAAATAAATCATAATTCCAGCGTGAGGGGAGACTGCTGTAAATCTAGATGGAGATGAAAAAAAATGAAAGCTGCACCTTTAGGCTGCAGCTAGATTACCACTCGATGAGGTGTCATGGACCTTGAACCTGACGGTCATTGCTACTGAGGTGGGGATATGGCCTGCTTGAATTGGATGGAGCAGGGGGAGTTTTGGGGACTTGGAACAGGCACTTTGCCAGAACTCACTTTGCCTCTGTCCTACCTGTCATCCCCAGGGACCCTTGGGACAGTGTCTTGACAGAGTGCGGTGGGCAGGCAAGCCCATTTTCTTTTAAAGACCGTGAAATTCCTGGTCAGCTTCGTGGTATTTCCATGTGTTGAAAACATCTTTCCTGGAAATTTAGACACCAAAATGTCCACTAGGATTTCCTCCACTTTAAGAGACAAGAAATTCAATCTTCTCTTTTTTTTAGACCCATGAGCAGCCAAGGTGATAAAAGCGTCAGCATGACGGAATAGTAGGTTGATAGGAGAAGATTCAAGTTATGGCTCTTGGTCTCAACTTTGACCTTTATGAAGTTGATGAGGCTTCGGTGGGAGAGTGGTGAATTTGCATCATCTGTCCCTGCACTTCTTTGGTTTGGGCAGAGTTGGTTTAAACCATGTGGCACCAAAAACTCTGCCACTAAACTTATGGGTGTCCTAACACTTGAGTGCTGAGGCCCAGAAAAAGGAAGGGACTTGTCCACAGGTACCCAGCTGGATCAAGACCGTTAGTAGCCCGAAGTGCTGAAAAGATTGTAGCATCTCCCCATATGTAATTCCAAATGAAAGCGATACTAAACCTTCAAATAAGATGTTATTTTGGGGGGTGCCTGGGTGTCTCCATCGGTTGAGTGCCCAGCTGTTGATCTCAGCTCAGGTCTTGATCTCGTGGTTGTGAGTTTGAGCCCCTTGTCAAGCCCCATGTCGAGCCCCACGTTGGGCATGGAGCCTGCTTTAAAAAAAAGATTAAGTGTTATTTTTTGAAGTTACTAAGAGCCACATGTATGTTGAAATTAAAATGGTTTATAGATCTTTTCATTCTCTCTTTTGTACTCCTATTGTTGGTGGCCCAAGCCTATACTTAATCTGCCCTTTGAGGAATGTGGCACCTGTTAGGTCACACAGCAGATAAATGCCAGGAAGCATTGGGGCACCTGGGTGGCTCAGTGCCTTTGGCTCCGGTGGTGATCCCGGGGTCCTGGGATCGAGTCCCGCATCAGGCTCCCCCTGTTCACCAAGAGTCACTGCCCTGGCATTTTCTCCAGCTGGTACCTGTCCAGGATAATGAATGACTCCTGCTACCTTTGCAAACTGAGGGATGCTCTAAAGAATAGCCTCCCTATGGTTTCTGCGGTTGGGACTTGGTTGGGTGAGTTGGAGGTGGAGAGAAGGAAGGAAGGTCAACCTTGCATCATGTAGAAAATGGATGTGAGGCAACAGGCTCCCTTGTTAAAACATAGTCTCCTTTAAGCTCTGAGTGGGAAATAGCTTAGAGAAAGAATCTTCAGATGGAAAGGGGGTGGCCGGGCCAGTGACCCTGACTCTGTCTTCTGAAGGTTACTTTTCAGTGGGGTCTTTCCCTCAAAATCCTTCTGTCATCTTTATACTTGCTATTTTCCCTTACAGCTTTTGATCCAATTGTGGACACTCCTTGTCACACACCCACATCATGACTATCTTCTGTTATTATAGCAGAGGCTGGATGGCATTTGAAAAGGCACTTTTATTAAAAACCAAGGAATGAGAAAGTAAAAGTATTACCAAAAATGTATTTGGCATACGCGTTTCCAAGATATGGATTTACTTATCTTATCTTATCAAAGCTTAAGAAGTGTGACAGGCTTACCAGCTTTGCTGCTCTCTATACCCTTTCTGGGGGCCTCAAATCACCTTATCCTCAGATTATTACCTTCTAGCCTCTTGCAAAGAGGACACAACTTGGGGTCTCATCACCTTTCCTCCTCTCACCCTTGTGCTGGGTGCTAAAGACTCAGAGGTAAATAAGATGAAGTCTCTCCCTTCAAAGAGCTCCCACTGGGGGCGCCTGGGTGACTCAGTCTGTGAAACATCTGACTCTTGATTTCAGCTCAGGTCATGATCTCAGGGTTGTGAGATTGAGCCCCGGGTCGGGTTCCATGCTCGGTGTGGAGTCTGCTTAAGATTCTCTCTCTCTCTCCCTCTGTCCCTCCTCCCCCACCCTCTCTTTCTCTCTCTCTCTCTCTCTGTCTCATAAAAAGAGCTCCCACTGCAGGGTGGGTGCCATCTTATTTTCTACCACACCAGCATATGGTGCTGGGACATCAGGTCCTCTCTTTCTACAGGTGGGAGAGAGCTGATAGCCAGAACCAGGACCCCAGTTCACACCCCAGAGGATTTTCCATTCAGTCTGGCTTGGACCCCAAGCATGGAATTTGGACTTTTAGAATCCCCTATGGTAACAACAAAAATAAAAACCAAACAGTGACAGACTGCTACTGTGAATTCAGCAGTGCTTTTACGTAAATTTGTCGATTTAAAACTGATGGCCTGTCTTTACACATAGGCAGAGTAGTGCTTATTCAGTGGGTGGACAACGCTTGGTGGATCTGGAGACTCACAGACTTGTGACAACTCCACGGCCTTCTTGAGACGTCTTCTCCCAGTTGGAAACCACTGGCCTCAAGTTGATGGTTCAAGCTGCCAGCTCTGTTCTCCACAGATTTCCGTGATTTCACTCAGATAAGCTCTCACTGAAGTTTTCAAGTTGGAGTGCCTTGGGTCGTAATATCTTAATGGACAATGCTACATTCATAATGCCACAAACAGGAGGTGTGTTAACTGAGTGTTTGCATGAGTAGGCTTACAGCAGGATGCTCTGTGTGTGAGGCAGGGGAATCTGAACATGCGTCAAGACCACTAGGCATCAGTCTTTTAACTTGGGAGGTTTGAGCAATCAAGCAGCCCTCCATTCCTCTCCCTCTCTCTTTTTCTAAAGTGTAAGCTCTTCAATAGAAAGTGAGCCTCTCAAGGGCAGAGATCTTCATCTGTTTTTTTTTTTTTTTTAAGATTTTTTTATTTATTTGAGAGAGAGAGAGAGTAAGAGAGAGAAAGCACGAGTGGGGTGAGGGGCAAAGAAAGATGCGGACTCCCTGCTAAGCAGGGAACCCAGTGCGGCTAGGTCCTGGAACTCCAAGATCATGACCTGAGCCAAAGGCAGACACTTAACCAACTGAGCCACCCAGGTGCCCCAGCTTCATCTTTTTTTTTTTTTTTAAGATTTATGTATTTATTTTAGATAGAGCAAGCACAGGGAGGGACAGAGAGAGAGGGTGAGAGGAACTTTAGCAGGCTCCTTGCTGAGCTCAGAGCCCGACACGTGGGGTTCGCTCTCACGACCCTGAGGCCCTGAGACCCAAAGACCAGGACCTGAATCGAAACTAAGAGTCAGGTGCTCAACCGACTACATCATCCTGGGGCTCCGAGATCTTCATCTGTTCTTATTGCTGTTTCTTCAGCCCCTAAAATAGTACTCGGCATCTAATAGGCATTTAATAAATGCCTATTCAGTTCAATTCATCACAATTTTTTTCTAGCCATCACATACTTATTTATGTTTTAAGATTTTATTTATTTTTGAGAGAGAGAGAGAGAGTGCACACGAGCAGAGAGGAGGGGCAGAGGGAGAGGCAGAAGCAGACTCCCCGCTGAGCATGGGAGCCTGGATCTCGGACCCCGGGATCATGATCTGAGCCCGAGGCAGACAGCCATCACATAATTTATTGAGCACCTGATTCTGAGCCTGGCCCCCGTGCTGGTTTCTGAGGACATACAGCCTAACTGGAATGCAGCCCTAGAGCCTGACGTGACGTGGAGAACATCGAATCATGGAACTGCTGTGGAGGCAAGCCTGGAGGTCTAGAGAATGAAGAGGAGGTGCACCTGGCTCAGCCTATAAAAGCCTCCAGGAGGATGTGATGTCTGAGTTCGGAAGCGTGATCTGGAGCCGGCCAGTTGAAAAAGGAGGAGGGAATTCCTGACACAGGAAGTAGCCAGTGCAAGGCCCAGGGTATGTGAGAGGGCCAGTGAGGGGGAGGAGCTAACTCAAGTGATTCAGGGGGATAGTGTGCAAGGAGCCTCGGGACTCAGACTGAGCCTCCAGGCGGGAGATGGGGTGGGGGAAGCCCTCACATCCTGTGTGTTGGCCAAGGAGCCGGATACTAGAGAGTCTTGGGAAGGTTAAAGTGAAGTTGTAACTGCAGATTTTCTTGATCTGCATTCAAGTTCTCACTGTCCCTGGGGCAGATGAGACCTGCTTCGCAGAGCCAGATCCTGGGTCCCCTCAAGAAGGTCAGGTCAGGAGGGGTTCCAAGCCACAGTGAGGAAAAAAGAGGGAGAGAAAGCCAGAGTCTACCTGGCCTCTTCTTTTTCGTGGGTGGGGACCCTGGAGGTTTGACGGTATCTTTTATTTTTTCTTTCCAAATAGCATAGATTCTTAAGAATCGCCTGTGATTCATCTAGGGGAAAATCAGAATACTTTTTTCTTTGGAAAATAGGCTTAAAGAGGAGATGAGCTGAAAAAATGATTCAGCTGGTTTTATTTTGACTGAAATTTGCTTCTAAGAACAGTGTAATTAACTGCCTGGCATTTATAGTCAGATTCTAAGGATCTTCAAAATAGCCAAACTCATATGAATCCTCCCCAACTAGCAGGCCCCGAGGGGAGTAGTGAGATCTCTCTTACCAACAGGCCTTGGCTTGGACTCTCTCTGTTCTCAGAGGAGGCCATGTATCACAGTTGTCAGCAATTCCCTCACTGGCATTATGTACTCTTACCCCTTTTGATCCGGTAATTCCACTTCTGGGACCTTCTCCTATCAGATATTCTGGGAACAATGTTTGAGGATGCTCACTGCATCTGTTGGTTATTTGGGGAAAAAATAATGTAAACATTCAACAATAGGGACATAGTAATAAATTTGGACAGTTCTGTCTGACAGTTAAGAAAAATCAGGCTTAAAACAAATGTGTAGTGATGGGGCAGCTGGGTGATGCAGTCATTTAAGCGTTGGACTCTTGGTTTTGGCTGGGGTCGTGATCTTGTGGTCCTGGGATGGAGCCTTGAGTCAGGCTCCACACTCAGTGGAGAATCTGTTAATGATTTTTTTTCTCTCCCTCTCCCCTTTGTCCCCCCCCCCCCCACACACACACTCGCACGCACTCTCTCTCTCAAATAAATAAATCTTAAAAAAACAAAAACAAATGTATAGTGATACATGGAAATGCACAGAATAATGCTAAGTGGAGTCAGGCTCCCTGCTCAGTGGGGAGTCTGTTTCTCCCTCTCCCTCTGTTCCTCCTCCCTGACCGTGCTCACTCTCTCTCTCGCTCTCTCTCTTTCAAATAAATAAATAAGTAAATAACTAAATATCTTAAAAATAATGCTAAGTGGAAAGAAAGGCTGGGTATAAAATCGTATATCCAGTATTATCCAAAATAAAGCACACATATATGGAAAAGTCACTGGAGGGGCATGTGCCCTAATGTTAACAATGCTTATCTCTAAAAAATTAAAAAAAAAAAATTAAAAAGGGATCCCTGGGTGGCGCAGCGGTTTGGCGCCTGCCTTTGGCCCGGGGCGCGATCCTGGAGACCCGGGATCGAATCCCACATCAGGCTCCCGGCGCATGGAGCCTGCTTCTCCCTCCGCCTGTGTCTCTGCCTCTCTCTCTCTCTCTGTGACTATCATAAATAAATAAAAAATAAAAAAAAATTAAAAAAAAAAAACAATGCTTATCTCTGGGTGATAACGATGATAGCAAGAGTAACAGTGGTTATCTTTATGAAATTATGGGAGTGGGTGTTATTTTTTCTCATACCTTTCTGCATTTTTCCAAATTTCCTAAATGAACATGTATTACTTTTAATAAGTAAGAAAAAAAAACCCAATGAGTGACATGTTAAGGAAGAGGATCTTGGGATTTGGAAGCAGCAGCTGTGGGTGTAGGTCCCACTTGCCTAGCACTTACTAGCTGACTGATGTCTCTGAGCCACACTCCCTTGTCTGTAAAAGGAGGTTAATGCTACCCAGTTCAGAGAGTTGTCGTGAGGATTCAAAATAATGGAAGTAAATTGCCTGGTGCACACACCACGATCATTCTTCCCCACTGACATCTGTTCACTGCCTTGCCAACCAAGGAATGAAAACAATCTTTGGAACTGAAGCTGAGGCACCACTGAGGGTCCCGGCAGCTACGAAATGTTTATTGTCACAGGGAATATGTGGTGCTAGCTGATCACAGGACCCGCCAGCCTGGGATGCTAAGGAGGGGTTCTAAAGAAGATGGCAGAGGACGGATGCAGGCCCCACGGCTAGGTAGCATCCCTTGCCTTGGGCAGAGCTTTTATCCAAGTGTCCTGCCAGCTCTGTTCACCTCTTCCCTTGGGATGTCTGCATGGCCCCTGGGTTCACTCGTCGGTTTGACAGAACCAGCTTGCTTTATGGGTGAGGAAACACCTTCTTACAAGAAACTTATGGGTCCCAAGGTTGTTTCAGTGATGTATATGGCAGTTTGCTTGAAGGTCCCACAGGCCTAACTCTTACCAGCATGGATATGGAGTGAGCAAGCCCTGACTTCATGACCAGGCAGCCTCAAGTTCATGGATACACCTCGGCAGTGTCTACAACATGCCCAAACCACCAGGAACTTCAGTCACCTCCCTGGGTAGAATCCTTCATACTGCTTGGCTGATTGCATTTTTCTCATTTTTTAATTACAGACAAAAATATAGACCCTGGCAGCAAATCCAAATGACTTGGGGAGCTTAAACAAAGTACTAATGCGTGGCTCCAACCCATACCAATAAAGCCAAAATTTCTGGGTGATGAGGCCCAGGAACTAGGACATTTAAAAGGTCCCAAGGTGTGGGGTGCCTGAGTGGCTCAGTCAGTTGAGCATCTGCCTTTGGCTCAGGTCAAGATCCTGGGGTCCTGGGATCAAGCCCTGTATCCCACTCCCTACTTGGTGGGGACTCTGCTTCTCCCTCTCCATCTGCCGCTCTCCCCAGCTCCTGCTCTGTCTCTGTCTCTGCCTCTCTCAAATAAATACATAAAGTCTTAAAAAAAATCCCTAGGTGGTTCTAACGTGCAGCAGCCAGGGTTGAGAAACACTGTTATGATATAGATGGCTAAAAGTGGAAGAGACCGGGAGAGCAAATTTGTTTGACCACATAGTCCTTGAAAATTACAATATATTGATGGATAATGAGCATGAACTATAACGCAGGTTTAGGTTAAGTGCCAGAAACTGGTCTCACGGATGAATTAGTGGTAAGCAGTAAAAATGCCTTATATATTTTTTACCTTTATAAGAGAACAAAAGAAATTAGAAAAATGAAGCCATTTTATTTTATTAATAGAAGAATATATATTAGGGTAAAGTAAATCATGCTTTATTGTACATTTTTTGGGTTATCAACATGTCATCAAAACCCACTAACATTTTAGATGAAAATGGTACTTTTGTTGTTTTATGTTGTAGCCACTTAATATCACACATGATGTTACTGGGTTGGATCCCTACGTCAGGTCAACCTGAACTTACTTCTCTTTGCAAGAAAATATAAAGAGTCTCCTATACACAGGGTTGTTGGAGTGCAGGGAAGAGGAAAGAAGCTTCCACTTTTTATATTTAGTATTCCAAATTAGGCTACGCCAGAAATCACAAATAGGAGTTGAAATGGTTGCCTCTGAATCAAGGCCTAGATCTGACTCCATGCTCTTCCACATTCCCTAATGTGGCACACGATCTCATGCAGGTAGATTATTGATTAATAATAGGGCACAATGGTGAGAACAACTGTACAGATGCGCTTAGCATTTTTTAAACCCATATCTACTTCAACAAATGCAATTTACAAGAAAAAGTATTTATCTTCATGTTTTTCCCCTTCATGATCCCAAGTGGAAACAGAGTTCTAGAAAGTGCATCTAGGCTAACAACTGCCCAGAGGAAAGAAGAGGACTGGTCCAAAGGCATCTCCAGGGTTGGTGGCTGCAGTGACTCCCAGTGCAGAAACTCCCCTGTGGCTATTTTGGGGTTCTGGGGCGACCACTTAGGCTGGGAAATGGCAGCCCCTGGGAAATGTCTGGGAAAAGAGGGATAAGGGCGAGGGGCGAATCACGGGGGCACTTTTAGTATCACCCTCCCTGCCGTGATCAGAGGGGGAGGATGCTAAAGGCAACCCCTCTAGTTTACCTCCCAAGCAGTAACTGAGGCAGAGGATGACAAACAAGGCAGCAGTGGGGTGCCTGGGTGATGCAGTCCATTAAGTGTCCGACTCTGGTTTCAGCTCAGGTCATGATCTGAGGGTCCTTGAATCGAGCCCCTCATCAGACTCCATGCTTAATGTGGAGTCTGCTTGAGATTCTCTCTCTCCCCCTGCCCTTTCCACTTGTGCGCACGCTCTCTCTCTCTCTCTCTCTCAAATAAATACAAAAAATCTTAAAAAAAAAAAAAAGAAAGAAAGAAAGAAAGAAAGAAGAGGCAACAGCCTCTTCAGAGGAATCCGTGTAAGAAGGCTGAGAAGTGTGTTTTCAGGAAGAGTTCCACTCAAAATGGTGCAAATTGAAGAAACAATTCAGTACTAAAAAGTGAGGAAGCTCTATCTCCCAGGAAGCTTTGCTATTGAGAGAGACTCCTATCTTGAGGATTTTGGATAGCTAAGCGTCACTGTATTCTAATTTCTAGCCTGTATTACCTCTTGGAATAACGAGTTACATAACTTTACTCCCTGTTGTGAAATAGCACAGTGAAATCTTTTCTCCCATAATTCCAAGTTAATGAAAATGGTAGATTCAGGAAACAAACGTTATTGACTCACACAGAGGTTTTACATTTGGTGCCTGTTTTTTCCAAACTATCTGATGCACGTGGGGGAGGAGGTGGTGAGGGAGGGGGAAGACACAGTGAAGGTGAGGACTCTTTCCACCCCAGCAAACATATACTGAGCTCCTGTTTAGATGCCAGTGGGAGCTGGTGGCATGTATGGCAAATCGGTGTCCTCTGCACGTCAAGGGATGACAAAAAAGGGGGGGGGCTCCCTAGATAGACCATTGAGAAAAATCCACCGGCTTTGGTGGAACCTAAAGGAACTTCCTCCACAAAGGCATATTCTCTGAGCACAGCGCTTAGAGAAAGTCATTTGTTCTGGTTATAACTGTTGAAAACTAGAACATCCTCTGGGTGGAATGGTTTTTAAGTCACCCTCCCTGGGCATAGTAATTACATAAAGGTGCCCTTCCTCCACATGCACTCAGGGCATTGGGCTTGGCCGGGTTTGGTCCCTAACTTGAGACCCCTTTGGCAGTGCCCTCGTAGCCCATACAACTTGCACAACAGTACAGGCAGTCCTCTAGCGCCCAGGGCTGGGTTTCTGGGCACCAGGCGTACAGATACATGTAAGAGCTAGACCTTGTTCTTGGGGAATTTATAGAATCCCCCTCCTAACCCCCATCTTCTCTAACACACCCCATCTGCTGCCAGCTCCACCCATGCTGCATCCCTCCTGGCAGAGCTTCTCTGTGGTGACAAAACGTCTACCCTCCAGATGCACAGGCTGCTGTCTGCTCTTGGAGGGGGCTGTGCTGCTCCTGTCTGCGGCTCGAGGCAAAATGTCTACTCTCTGTGATGAGCAACAAGGGATAATTGTTTGTTGGGAGGGCTCATTGCTTCTGGGTTCTAGATGGGAAAATGTGGACATCACGTCATACTTCAGTTGTCTGTTTAAAAACTGTTGTATTTCATTTAAATGTGCTTTTAAATGGTGAGTTTGGGCATAGCTGAAATATTTTCCCCTTTACTTTTCATGTTCTTTAATAAAGAAAAGCAGTTTATCTCTAATCTGGTGATTTAGAGCTTGCTTCAAGGGCTAATTCCTCCCCAGCTCATTGGACTAAGACTGTGCCAGGCCCAGTGCCAGGTGTTAATACTGAATTGATGAGACTTACCTTTTTTTCTTGAGTCTTAACATTTTGTTAGGAAGACAGTGTGGAAGGAGACAACCCCACTGCAGACTGCTGGGTCCTGTGTGAAAAGCACAGAGTATAGGGGCCATGGAGGCTTCCATAGCCTTTTTCTCTCTTATCTTCCAGAAAACTCCTATTCATCTCTCAAGACTCCCACTAGGACAGTCCTTCCTCTTAACAGCCGTCTCTAACTCCCTCTGCTATGTTTCTGCTGTGCTTTGTTCACTTTTGCAACTCTTGGTTCCTCCAAGTGGCCCAGCTTGGGAGGAGATAGTTGAGGCAGAGACTGCCAAATATGTATTAACCCTTCTTGAATTCATTTTTTAAATTTATTCATTTATTCATGACACACACACACACACACACACACACACACACACAGAGGCAGAGACATAGAGAGAGAAGCAGGCTCCCTGATGGAGAGAAGCTGGGAGCCTGACTGTAGGACCCCGGGATCACGACCCAAGCCAAAGGCAGACGCTCAACCACTGAGCCACCCAGGTGCTCCTGAATTCATTTTTATTTCCTTTCCTTCACTGTCTCTTGAAAGTAACAGGACCCTCTTCTTTGGAACTTGCAAGCTTGGCCATTCCTAGGCTTAAGATGACCTGGAAGTTAAAATTTGGCATTCTCCCTGGAAGAGTTAAAGCCTGTCTTAAAAAGACTGTGGGGATTTGGAAACAAGTGGCCTATGGTGGCCTGTGGATCTTGATAAGTTTAGATGAGTTTGAAAGGTTTCCACCACCACCAGGGAAATCGAAATTACATTAGGTTGTTGTGGGCTTAGCGACAGGCCTTGAGAGGGAGAGCGAAGCACTGGTCATGAGCCTGTCTTACTTCACTTATTTCGCTCTAGACATAAGCCCAATTCCAGTATTTGAGCCTCTGTTTTCTCTTTGTCTTTTTTCTCTTTAAAAAAGATTTTATTTATTTATTTGAGAGAGAGAACCAGATGGGGGTGGGGGGAGGGACAGAGGGAGAGGGAAAAGCAGACTCTCCACTGAGCAGGGAGCCAGATGCTGGGCTTGATCCCTGGACCCCGGAATCATGACATGAGCTTAAGGCAGAGGCTTTTTGAATGACTGAGCTACTCAGGCACCCCTTGAGTCTCTGTTTTCTGTTCATTGGGAGGATCAAATTAAATCCTGTATGTGAAAGGCTTTCTAGAACTAAAAATTCCCCCTTCTCCAAAATGTTATGAATTAGCATCCTTGAGAACAGGGAGAGCAGCTGACTCCTCCCTCTTTCCCTAGCATCTAGTTTGGAAGTAGGCACACTGCAAATGTCTGTTGAATGACTAAGTGGCCTTGTAGGAGACAGGTGTTTGTATTGTTTTGAACATTTCCACGATATCTAATAACTCTGTGATCCTGGTTAATGCCCTTAGCTGTTTTGTAATTTCTGACATTACCAACACTCTGAAGCTCGAAACACACGAGAGAT